>NW_020455792.1:0-25077 GCF_003342845.1 Nothoprocta perdicaria
CAAAAATGCAGATTTTTTTTTTTAATCTATGAAAGAAAGATTAAACATTTCTTTATTCAAAGGGCAATCAAATACTGGGGCAGTGATATAAAAAACAGTTCTGATAACTGATAACTATTAGAGGATAACTATTAGAGGATAATGGATAGTCTTGTTTGTTTTTTTCATTATTTAATTTTAACTGGTTTATTTTTGGAATATATGTTTTTAAGTGGTGAAATAGTGAATTTACTGCAATATTCACTATACATATTGCATTACATAAAGACATCTTTTGTCACTGGATGTATGGATTATATCTTTCTTAAACAATTGTATGACCCTAATTTTTAAGGATCTTGTTACCTGAACCCTGATTTGTTTTATTAATTAATTAATTTCCATTAATTAACATTTCAAGAAATACTGTGTACTTTGAATTTATCTGAAAGCACTGTAATAGTTGTCTAGTATTATAGATGAAATTTTATGTATGTTTTCAATGTGTAATATAGTTGCCTAAATCAACAAAGGAGTAGTCTTACACATATATACAAATGAATAGATATACACAAATATATACATAAATACAAATATATACCTGCACACATTTAAACAGAGGTATACATATATGCATATACATACATATTTAAAACATATATTGTATATATTTAATGTGTAATCAAAACATCAGTGCCATCAAAGCCAGCAAGCTAATGGGAGTAAAAGGCTCTTGTGAGGTGGCATACTGTAAAATGCAAGGGAATTATTTTAATGTTTTCATCATTTTTAGAAAACTAATAGCATTGAAATTACTTAATCTATATAAARACTAAAATCTCAGACAGTGCAATGCACCGACTTTCCATTAGAATAACAGACACAMGGATAAAGTTGTCTGTGTGACACAGCATTGAACATTAGGAAGTCTTACTACTTTTAATGTCATTGTCTTTATGTGTTATTTTATCCACATCACTTCGGTACCTTCTCATTCTGCATCATTTTCTTATCTATTTATATGTTTTCAATTCTTGGAGTGATACCACATAAAAATAAAAACAGGGATCCAGACACTACCACTCCTTAAACTATCTATACCTGCATTTTTTTTTTAATGCACTGCTTTTACTACTTTAAACGAAAAGCCCTCCTATCCTGTAACAAAACTGAAGGCATAAGGTACCAAATGATGAACAGAATCTGAAACTTGACCCACATGTCTATTAAATGAAAGAGTTGTTGCAGACAGGATATATTAATGGCACGGAGTGGGGTATATACAGTGGCACTTGCAGCGGCTTTCTAAATGGGCCGAATATATTGTAAGTTACCTTGAGAATTCAGGGAAAGCTGAGTTGGCAAGAGAAATGTGTTCACAATTCTGTTTTGAGACTCCAGTTTCATGGGAAAGTCAATGAAGATCTAACTGTAGGAAAGTTAATCATAGGAAAGATAATTATAGGAAAGCTAATGAAGAAGTCAATAAATTTTTCTGAGCCCCCTGTGAGCTTCTCCAGGAAGCCAGAAACCATCAGAAGCATTAATAATTGATTGTCCAGTAAGAAGCTAAAATGAACTTRTAATGCGGATGCTTCATTGGAGGTTGTGATGATGCACAGCACATATGTTCATTTTACAACTTGCAGGTTATTTCTTGTATTTATCATTACCTTATTTAAAGCCTGAATTTGTTTAGCTTCAGCTTCCTGCCAATGAGTCTCATTAAATTCTCTCTGCCTGATTAAAGAACCCTTTGCTATTAACAGTCTTTAAATGCTTGAAGACTGTGATCAAACTACCTGCAACCTTTTTTTTTTTTTTTTTTTTTAAGCCAAATAAATCAAAATTGCTGAGGTTTTAAATCTCTGGAACATTAAAATCTAAAATCTAAAATCTAAGATCTATTAAAAATTCTTATACTGTCTTGCCATCTTCAATTTTTTCACATATTTCCAGAACTACAGATGTCAGATAAAACTAGTATTTCCCTTCTRGTGAARTACAGAAATAATGCATTTTTCCCCATTACTTTAATATGCCCATTGATAATTTCAAGAATTACACACTACATGTGTAATAATGTCACATTGGAATTTTGTGTTTGGTGAATTTTCCTCATGATCAAAGGTTCTCCAGGAATTGCTGCCTTGAGAGATAAGATTACTATCCAGGAAGTATAGCCCGTATGTATTAATTTTAAAGACAACCACAGTACACACAGTATCCCTCTGCAAACAACTTAATAAAGAATCAAGGTCACTCTATTATTAATTCATCCTTATTATCCAACATAAATGCAATCTCCAAAATTTATAGTGTGTTTTTGTGCCATTGTTAAAAATAATTGATGAATGATGAATAAACCAATGTATATAACATTAATATATGCAAATTATACATTACATATAAAGTGACAAAGATTCATTAAAATTTTGCACTTTCARTTTTGGCCTATGTGTGTATTTACATTAAAACATAAGTAGTTTAGTAATTTCTAATCTATTCAGACAGTGTCATCTTAAATTATATTTTAAATTTTAATGGAATATGGTGATAGCAGATCAAATGTCTAATGATAATGAAAGTGAATTACATCAACCCAGCTATCATCAAATAAGCAATTTTGTCAAAAGAAGATTTCAAAATAGTTTTAAAGGATGCCTTTTTCATAAGCTGTTCACTGAATAATTTTTATTAATTCTTAATTCAGTGTTTCCTTTGTCAAGTGTCCTTTATTTTGTCCAAGATCAATTTTATTCTGGCAGGCCAATAATTATCTTAGTTGTCTCTTCAAGCATTTTGGCATACTGTAACATTAGTTGTCTTCCAAGCTACTATAACTTTTCTACTGTCCTATGATTTATTGAAAATTGATAGCAAGAATTCAACTGGTTCTTCTGAAATGCTAAAACATGAATTACTGTTATTACACTGAGCCAGAATGTTAGCTGGGACTATGGCAGATCATAAAGGGATATTTTTTCTTTTCTTAGGAGAAAATGAGAGGATGTGTTTCTAGGAACTGAAGAGAATATAATACATTAGAAAAAAAAAAGTGTGAATTCCTTGTCTCATTGAAATCCACAAATATTTCCTAATGACATCCATCAAGGTAAGATTCCACTCCTCATACAAGATTTTGATGTGTGAGACAGTTAACTTCTCTAATATAAGATGTACTTTTTATCATTTGCATGTTTTACTTGTTCTCTGAGTTACAAAAATGTTTATATTACAAGATGCAGAATACCTTGAATGAAGCTATCTATATTTCATACTTGAATCCTACTTACTGAAGGTAGGCTTGCTTTGCTTTCTTTTTGTTCACTTGCTTTCAATAACATGCCTAGATGTAAAATATCTGTGCTGCAGAGATGTTATTTCCTTCTGCTATATTTACTTTGCAAAATGATTATAATAATACAACCAATATACATTTCTAAAAATTCTTATTGTAAAACTTCTAAAATTTTCAAGGCACTTATTCTTACAGTATTACAACCCATGGAAAATTCATCTCTGATTTGAGTTTACAGATTAGTTTCAAACTCTTGACTGAAGAGAAGACAGAATAGAAAACTATAAATTATAATAATTAATTCTGTGTGCAAAATTTACTAAGTGTTTCGTAACAAAGCAATTCCCTGTAACTGATACTCATTTTAGTCATTATTTGTCTAAACTCATGTGTTACTTTCATTAAAAAGAGTCAGTAACTCTTACTGAAGGAATTTCACTAAATATGAAAAGATGTTCCAACAGTGAGCTTCACACTGAAGGGAGTATTTTCTGATGCAGTTATTAAATACACACACATAAAAACCTGACACCTTATCTTAAAATTAACAGCTATTTAGTACAACATCTTAAAAAAAAAAAGTTATCTGTAATTTCTTTTCAAATTTCTTTTCAATTATAACACACATGATTTGAGATCACGCTCTTGTGCTATGATTTGAGATCATGCTCTTGTTCTATATTTCAATTCAGGTAAGGCCTTGTGTAGTACAGATGCAAAACTTAAACCTCTTAAGGCTAAGACAAAACAAATCATAAGTAAATAATAGCTTAAACAAAATTTTCAGAGTTTTAGAATAAGTGTATAGTTGAATTATATGAATCCAAAGCTACATTTAATCACAAAAAAAAAAAAAAAAAGGCTTTGTAAATTCAGCTAAGCTCTAATCTTGCTAAATGCAAGATAAACATATCTAATTACTGTCTTACTTTGAAATAATGTTTTATTTACAACACCCAAGTACAAGCAAAGTGGGAAGCTTTGATTAAGGTAATGTTAGTTTCTGTTGGTTTGGAAGTAATTTCTTTAAAATAGGTAGCCAAAACTAATTTAGAAAATCAAAAGCGTGGCTTGGTCATCAACAGAGTACAAATAGCTCAGGAAATCTGTAATCTGTAAGAGACACCTTCCAAAATTTAACAAACACTTAAATATATTTTCAGAGATAACTTTAAGCTACAACTTAGCTATAGTCACACCTAAATATTGTTAAGGTAAATGAGCTTAAACACACACAATATCTGTCCTTCATATAATTGATTTTAATATTAGTTAATACTAAAGACAATTTATATGCTTATATTGTTTCAAGTGAAATTTTAACCTCCTAATATGATTATACTTCGTGACCAAAACTATTTTGCTTCTCTTGAGTATCATTTCCTGATTATGTCTCATCTAGTTTAGGAATTGCGATTCATGATAATAATTTTGAAATTGTGTGACTCTCTTGATTTTTTATGAAACAAAATTAGCTCAGAGCAATCCCAGGTATGAGGGTATGAGCAGATTAAAATGAATGAACAGGAGCTTAGAGAGGAAAGCAAGCATTTGCAGAGAGCATAAATAAAAGCAGAATCATGAGTAGAACCGGGAGGGAGGGAGGGAGGGAGGGAGGGAGGAAGGAAGGAAGGAAGGAAGGAAGGAAGGAAGGAAGATCTGTGGAAGTAATCCTATGAATTTTCTGTATAATAGAACCTTTCATTAAAATCATATAAATAACATAGGTACATAATTAAGAATGCAAAATGTCAAGATACAACAGATTATAAAACAAATCCAACAAGATGTGTTGTAAGATTAAAGGATTCTTGTCTAAAAATCTTCAAAGGGAATACAAATTATTAGTACATACAAGACATGCCTGCATTAAGGAGAGCATATAGATTAGCAAGGAGAGACTCTATGCCTGAAGAAAAGGGATTAGAGAGACTACTCAATAACTCATTAAAATTCGAAGGCTATTAAAAAGCCAGAAGTAAAACCAATGTAATATGCTCAGGGTCTTAGCAATTCTGCAGCATAGGATCTAGTTGCAAGCCTCTAGTTCCCAGATACTATTTGAGAACTGGGAAATGCTGTTCTTGCTGCTCCCCTCTTCAGATAGGATTGCAGATGGAGCAGGCAGAAATGTAGTCTTTTTTTTTTTTTTTTTTTTTTTTTTTTTTTTTTTCCTCTCTCTCTCTCACAGTGCAACATGATAAAGATCTCTTCTGTAACTACATGGCTGTAGTTATTGTAAGAACTTCCTTCTGGCTCGTTTTCCAGCAGAAGTGCTGAGAAGCCTTTTTTGCTAAATTTGATACTTTAAGAGAATAACCCCAAAATAGGTCAATGCTAAGAAAATCGTGTAGGATCATGAAGTAAAAAGGGAGATGGTGACAGAGAGGCTGTGTGAAGTTACCTGTATTTTCATTATTACTTTGGTATTCAGGAGAAAGAAGACCTATTTCAAGTAATTTTAAACAGCAAATGTGTTTTAAACAGCAGATTACTCACTCTGTGTTGACATAAAACTTCAAGTAGCAACATGAAGGCAGGATCCTGGCTGAATGATTACACCACACAATGTTTACCTGTCTCAACTAACCTTAATTTCTTTCTTACACAATTGCAGTGAGAGAGGGCGACCATTTCCTCAGTCAACAACTTGATGGACAAAATCTTCTTGTGAAACATAAGAAATACACCTAAAAGAAGAAATGAGTACTTCATATTCCCATTAGCTCTTACATTAAAATGGAATAGTGGCATCAATACTGTTGGCAGTACATTTAAAACAATAGAAATAATAATAACTAATTTTTAAGCTATTAAAATATTGTACAATTGTACAGGATTATAGTCAAGATTATAGACATTTCTTTGTAATACTAAATCCCTGAATGATGGAATTTAAGACTTGGTCATCACATTCTGGATTTTTCTCTGTGTACTTAGGCTTCTTTTGTGCTGAATATATGAAGCCTAGGTTTTCCCTCAAACTACATAAGGAGAGCAGAGCAAAGCAAAGCAGTTCAAAACACAGATGGATTGATGACAGGATGCCTCTCCTTACATAGCATTATGGGACTGAGCAAGTATCAGCTATTCCAGAGTTTTGTCCTCTACTCAAGATCCATGACTGGAGAAGGAGAAAAATGCAAAAAAATATAGGACAAAATCTGATAGGAGTTTTTAGAGAGAAAAACTTAGTCTGTGTGATTGCTGCCTCACCTAAGAATTTTATTCCACATCTGGCATTCTGCCATGGGTTCTAAACATCAAATAACAGGAAATGTGGAAACTCTTTTAAAACACCTACTAGAACTATRCTAAGAACAATTAATATGCGTGGTGGCAACACAATTCATATATTTAAAATTCCTTCTACAGTTTGTAAGGTTTAGAGGGGCACTGCCTGCGTTCCTGGTAGGGGCATATGCACAATCACAAGRAATGAGTTCAATATTGAGCATTTACTACCTCTGTGTTTGAATGGAGGTTCCTCAGACAATAAAGAAGCACAAAAATTCTGGCATCATTGAGCATCAGTCCATGTCAATTAAGGCCAGGATGAGGGAACTATATGAAGGTTTTATGCTCGTGCACAGTAAGCACATCAAACTCTTTGCCCAACTTGATTCAAAGCCCAGCTGTGGTGCTACTCAGGCACAGGCTCAACTACATGGGTCAACATGCCCTGTTGATGCTCCTTTTCCCATAAAATGGTCTGGCTAGTTTCCATCATGTATCTGCTCCATTTCCTTCCACTTTTTTTCACATACGAAATTTCAATTGCTCATTTTAATTACCCACAAAACAATTAAATAAATTTGAAAAGAAATTTTAGGTACAATTTGCACACTGACAAAGCCATGACATCAAATGATTATTTATTTTCCAGTAAGTATGAGAACTTTTTAAATCTTAATTAAAAGCCTAAACTTATATCCYTTATTGTAAAATATCTGCTTGTTAATTGTTCACATCCATTTGTCATCCCAGGCAATGCTCCTGCTCCTTTTACATGTTCTGTTTTGATAAGTTGAACTGTGAATAGCTGTGTCGTCTTGTAAAGTACTGAATCAGAACTTATGTAGAATCATTTGTAGTAGATGTTATATCTAAGTAAAAATTAAATCTCACATTGTAACTTAAGCTGTTACTGTATTCCTTCATCAATCTCTAAAATTGCTGTGATACCCCAGACTAAAAAAGGTAATATGAGAATATCTACACAAAATAGGCATATTCTTTTGGTAATTAAAGTGTTAAAAATATGAATGAAACAAAATATATAAAGAGAGGAGAATGTAAATAAATGGAACTGCCTTTATTAAGTAGAAAAACTTTACTTCTGATGTGATAAAAATTGGTGCAATTTTGAAGCAATCTCATAGCAATCAAAATGGTATCAAAGGGAAACTAACATGATGGAATGTGCTGCTGTTTTTGCAATAACAGTTGTTTCAGTAGACATTGTCAGATAGTACAGTAAGCTTGAGGGCTGAAGTGTTATAATTKAGATTCTCATCTACTGTTCAGAGAAGATAAAGTGCACCATTTGCTGTAAAAATCAGTATTACGAATTTTTAATCATGATTAGAGTTAAGTTTTGAAGAAAGGCCAGGGGAAGAAAATTGTTACATCTTAGATTTATCAGATATTCACTGTAACAGCAGAGTGAAACAAAACTGGATTTCATCCAGAATGGAGATTTGCACATCTGAATTCACACATTGTCTTTTGAATGTCAGGTTCACATTCCTATCAAAAGTGAGATGATTTTTCAGGACACTTAAAGCAAGTTACTTGGTAAAGCCACTTTTTAAAGTAGCTGAATGTATATGGAATAACATTTACAATAGTTCATGTTTGTTCTGTTATTGCCACCATCTTACCTGTGTTTACAAAGTACTGAAGATAAAAAAAGATGACTTTTTATTTTTCTGTATTTGAGCCATTTTAGTTCACACTATTTCTACTGTCTGATCTCCTGTCATTTTTTCACAATGAGCAATTTTAAACTTATTTATTCTAAGTTTTGCCATTTACATTGAGAATATAGCTTGCAAYTTGAGGGCAAAATGGAAAGTCGTGAACAATAGTATTTGATATGCCATTATACATTTTTTCTGATAAAGCACCATAACTAGGTGAACCTTTTAAAACCTCAAGTAATTTAAAAACAGAGGAGTTACTGGGAAACTATCAATAGCTTATTATAGTTAATTGTACTCATTCAAATGTGTACATTCAGACTGATTCAATAAATAAGACTGTGTTTAAATTATGAACCATGGCTTCCCCTATCCTTCCTCCATCCCATGTCTTAGATAGAAAGTGAAACAATGTGAAGGCAGAACAGATATTGTGAGATGTTTCCATACATAGACTCCCTGCAGAGGAGAAGGAAACAAAATTTTCTAAACTTATCCAATACCTGAATGAAACACTTCTACCTTTCAAAAACAATGAGCTTCATGATATCCCTTCATGAAATTTATAAAGTGATAACAAACAAAATCTTTTTTTCCTTCTATTTTTAATCTAAACCTTAAACTAGACTTCATCAAGCTGTTTTATGCAGATTACTTGCATGCATACTTATATGCAGAATATGTTGTTCAAGTGTTGGTCTTTTTATCATTATTATTTTCCCTGCATTATAAATCATTTTAATTCACTCCTACATATTTCTCATTTCTCTGGAAGCTATCAGTGTCATCCACAGAAGGGAATTCATTTTAATTAAACTTGCTTTGGCATTTGCTTTGATGTATGTCTATAAAAATGCATTTTCCATTTTTCTTTTTCCTCCATATACTTTTCATCTGCAGGTCCCTTAAATATGGATAAAAAAATCAAGAAGAGTAGATTTCCTTCAAAAATATCAGAAAATGTTTTTATTATGATTTGTTGAATAAACCTTTATATTCTAATGTAGAAGAGTAAATTTTTGCTGCTATGTAATTTCTTACTCACAAGAAAATAATGTGTGAAATTTTAACATAGTTCTCATTTCAGCTTTCTGTTCATGACARTGCTGATGTTTATCTTGTAAATGGATATGGATAGTTTTTAATTTAGGACATTCTTATATTTAAGGCTTGTCAAATGATTATTGGCTGTCATGGCCATCATTTAACGTTAGAAATCTGAATTCAGCCTGTAATTTCTTTATAGTAAAATTAATGATGAATCATAGTTTGCTTTTGGACTACTTAATATATATTTGAAGAAGGAATTAATTGTTGTCTTTGCATGGTATCTAAAAGATGTTCATCCTAGGTAAATAAACCACATTAAGAAACCATTACTGAGAAACAATATATGGGGTTTGATTTAAGAAGAATTGTTGTATTGTGAAACCTGAATTTTGAGGAAGGGTGTTAACACAAATATTTTTAAGAAACATACTTCATGTGAAATTATCATGATATTCAAAGCTTTGTAAGTCAATTAGTGTAGGCAAAAAAATGAAATAAAAATAAAATGAATTATACATGGAAAGATATACTAGATTTCTCATACAGCTTATCTTATATTGAACTCTATGTATAGAATGCTTTTTTCATTTGGTTTCATTCACTTGTTTTAAGTCCTCAGTTGATTCAATTTGTGTGCAGTTCTYGGCTCTTTTTTTGCAGTTCTGGGCTCCCCAGCATGAGGGATGCGGAGCTCCTAGAGAGGGTCCAGCGGACAGTGACAAAGGTGATTAAGGGACTGGAGTATCTCTTGTATGAGGAGAGACTGAGTGAGTCCGGCCTGTGCAGCTTGGAGAAGAGAAGGCTGAGAGGGGATCTGATTAACATGTGTAAATACCTGAAGGGAGAATGTAGGGAGGAGGGGGCCAAGCTCTTCTCATTGGTGGTCAGTGACAGKACAAGGTGCAATGGGTGTAAGTTGAAACACAGGAAGTTCCATCTCCATCTGAGGAGGAACTTCTTTCTKGTGAGGGTGACAGAGCAGTGGAACAGGCTGCCCAGGGAGGTTGTGGAGTCTCATTCTCTGGAGGTCTTCAAAACCCGCTTGGATGCCACCCTGTGCCACATGCTGTAGGTGTCCCTGCTTGAGCAGGGCGATTGGACTAGATGATCTCTAGAGGTCCCTTCCAACCTTAAACATTCTGTGATTCTGTGAATTTGGAAATAAGAGGATGTGATTTAATTATATTTAATAGTAAATGCAAATATGTTTTCTGAATCTCCAAATCTACTTATTGTTAGCCTATACAATTAAATATGTTTGAAAATAAGTATACTCCCAATATTTGAAAATAAGTAACTCTCAGTGGGTTTATTTCATACTCATTTTAAGAAAAGCTCAAAATCCACAAGATTTTGAAGCAAAGGAATAATATTTATACTTTAAGTCAAAGTTCCTCCAAACACGCAAGTTACATGTTTTTACTTCTCAAGCCATTGATGAGAAACAATTTTGTATTCTCTGAATACAGCTTAGTTACAGTGACCTGAAATAGGTTTCATGAGCATAATGTAAAGAATAATGAATGAGAGAAAAGCTATACAAAAAAAAAAAAAAACTTACTTTTCTTATACCTTTAAAATTGTCTTGTTATATGAAGCATGATTGTTTGTTGTATAACTTATTACTTGATGAGAATCATACCAGCCCTATCTAGACAGTAAATCCTCTGAAATCAATGAGTGTTAACATAGCTTATGACAGAATAAAATATATAATTCCAGATGTTTATATCTTCTATTATTAAGCTGTTCACTTGAAAGAGGTTTTAGTTAACAATTTTGTATTGCACTGTAAATACTACCAAGATGTGCTTAGGTGAAAGAAATATTCTGCAACCTGATATAGTATTGATGCTTTTTTTTTTTTGGAAGAAAAAGCAATCTCTTTATGAGATCACCATCACCTGTGTAGCTCTTGTGGTAAACAAATAAACAAAAAACCACAAATGCCAGCCTTAGAATTAAAAAAGCCACAGGTACTTTCACCATTTACATCTCCTAGAACGATCRGCATCAGCAAGATGACCAATATCGGTTTGAATGACACTTTAAATAAATAAGCAAATGCTAAAGCAGCTTTAAGGTAGCTAATGGTATGTAAGATAGATAGATAAACTCATGTGTCTCCTCTGTCACTAAACTAATTTGAAACTAATGCAGAATTATTTTGTAGTATGACTGCACAGCTGCTTAAATTTTTTTATAGTATTTTTTTCCTATTTTTTTCTTTATTTTCCCTCATGTTGAGGGAAAACTTGCATAAATGAACTAATATTAAAGTTCTAGAGTGAATGTTTTCTTCAGAGATGCTTATTAAAAAAAAAAAAAAAATCTATGAGAAGAAAACATTCCTTTAAACCCAGGCACTAACTTTGACATTGAATTAACTATTAATTTTTTTTTCTTAATTTTTGCACTTTTTCATACCTTGAAAGGAAGAAACAGTTGTAAATTTGTGTGAGAGAATTCCTTGAGAAGAGGGAGGACTTGGAGAAAGTCTTGGAAGTTGCCTAGACTTCTCCCTAGGCAACACAATCTGCCCTCCCAGCCTATACTAATAAGAGTGAATGGAGGATGGAGCTGAGTGAAGACATCGCTTGCAAACTCTATTGTACTCCCTGCAGAGGTAGCAGCCTGGTGGTGCCACACAGTTGATAGGCCAAGGATGGTTGCAGACCAGTTCCATCTGCTAAACTTTGCTCAGGCTTCTTCTCCTTATAATCCCATTGTAATACTGATACACACCCACTCCTATACACAATGCTCTCTAGATTAATAACAAAAGTAAATAGGACTAGAATCACTCAAGCTCCACCTGGATGCAAAAGAAAATATATAAAAGGCAAACTAAGTGAGGTTAAGAATTAAGAAAGAAGAAGAACTCAGAAAGAACTAGGAAGAACTGGGAATGAAAGAAGGAAGAGGATGGAGAGGGAGAACTTCATTGTAACTTCTGGATCAGCCGACAGGCTGAACCCCTTCCCCCCCACCTTGGGTCAGGACACCGCCTGAGGAGACTCCTCAGGACTGAGAGACCTCTCCCATCTTCTGGGTGAGTGATGATTGTGAATTTGTACATTAGGCACTAGCTAAGAACCCCACCCTGTAGAGAATTTCCTATACTGACATCCAAAACCTGTTTTAAAAATGTTGCATTTGAATAAATTGTGCTGTTCGTGAACCTGACCACTTRTCTTGAAGGCAATCAGACTGACAGTCAGCAGACTGTGAGAGAATCCGATACTGCCAGAGTCGAGCTAATAGTCRATCACACTACTGGAGGTTTCGACTCACTCCTTGGAAGGCAATTGGACCTGCTGTCGACAGACTGTGGGTGAATCCGATACTGCCAGAGTKGGGCGTATAGCTGGCACAGTATTCGTTATCCCTATTAAGAGATGAGTCCAGCTGCCCCCAGTTCCCCAGTGCCTCTAACCTTTGAGGATTGGCAAGGGGATTTGTCTCTTACCAAATTTGCCCCTCCCTGCCCCCCCAATCAAAGTGCAACAACATGTTAAAAAAACTTCAAAAGGACCATCTGTTCAGAAAATGAGAAGAATATTAAGGTACTACTTTCAGCTATATTTGTTTTATGACAGGACCTCCACCCATATTTCATTTAATATATCCCTTTTCCATCAATGTGGCAAAAGTTATTTTCTTCCTAGGAGCTAAATTCTTAAAGGATTTTCAATCAACATTACATTTTCGATATGTTTCGATATGCCCAAGTCTTAATACTGCATTCTCTTACTATTTAAACTTGATTATGAAGATTATGAAGAAATTAATGTCTACTAGCATCGTCATTCTATACAAGAAAAAACTTGACAGTTATCCTCCAATAAATAATTTTGAACTTTATCAATAATCTTCACATATATGTAGTGTAAACTGTAACCAGCCTAGTTATGTAACACTTTACTATCTTCTAGTATAAGCAATCCAGTTTTGATAATGTTTCTTAACCTATTATGATTAAGTTATGGAATGCTACATCTGCAGGGTAATATCTGTAATCTCTGTAATCAGTCAATTTTACTGTTTGTTATTTCAATGCAAAAGTCATTCCTAACTTGAGAATCTTAAAAAAATAGGTATAATCTCTTGTCATTTATTCATAGAAGCAAAATACTATCTGGTATATCATAACATTTACACTTTAGGGATAGCCTACTGTAGTATCATTTCCACATTCTTTCACAGATCAGTTTSATCAAAATAACCTATTTTACCTGTAAACAGATTCTTCCGTGAATCTAGTACCAGTTATAGGACCACTATTTTTATTTAGCTGTTGAAAAGCTTTTCAGTAGCTTTGGAAGTGTGTCTGTCCCAGAAATAGACTCTCATGCATGCTGCATTTCTAAATGCCTGAAACTACAAACCAATGAAAACATCTGTGTGTTCTATGGGACATACTTTAGAAATTCACTTYTTAGAATCTTAGAATCTTCTACTCTGCTTCCTGAGATTAGGACTGAAGTCCCTATTTCTCTTTTCAGATTGATGCCTCAAAGCATCAATGCCTCAGAGCAAGAGTGCAGGGCAAGAACAAAACATTGCAAAAAATCACAGGTTTTTCATTTTCAACTCTGAGCTGTGAGGAAGAGAAAGACAATTATTTTGGAATAAGAGACTATTTAAAGCTTAGCATAGACTTTGCTTTTGAAAGAGAACAATTCTCTGCCTAAAATTAGTATCTAGATTAATCACTCTAACTCCCCAGATGCCAAAGTGATATATGTTATGTATGTATACACACAAATGTGTTTGTGTGTGTGTGTAAAAACACAACACCTTTTTGTGTGTTTGTTTGGGCTTTTTTTTATAGGAGAATCTGAAGTCTAGTATCCTAGTTCATGGCAAACCTAAACCTTGAATCAGATTGAATTTACAGTTGGCCACATGGAAAAATGATCATGTAAACTTGATCCCTTTCCATATTTTAATGAATATATGGCACTAGCATTTATTAAAGATAAAAAATAGATAAATAGTTTTAATTCCAGTTGCCAAATTTCTGCAATTACAGAAAATTGTCACTGTAATTCCTAAGTCAAATATTCTATGTGTCAGCTTTCTATAAATGTTSAATCTTGTAATTATCACTTCCTGTTTGATGTGTTTGGGATATGTAGTAATTGCTGCAACTATAATTTTGCAGCAATTTCTGCAAAAATACTGCATTACTCATTTTTATTAAAGAATAATTGCATGGAAAGAATTGTATTTTCCATTCCTCTCAGTTCTTTTTGTTGTATAACTTAAATAATTCTCTTAAGAACTTCCATGCACTGGCTTATTATAAGCTAATTTCTTCACCTAGAGAAGCACTCCAAAAGAAAACACTGATTCATTCCATAGTTGCAGGCTAAGGAAACATCTTATACAAAGCTTTAAAGTCAATATAGTTCAAAGTCAACTGTATGCGTGGGTGTAGTTGGAACAATTGCTGGTCTCTGAGAGAAAAGTCTTTGGCAAATGGTGAGGAAGAAATATGCATATGTGGAGGTGGAGAGGAGATCTTCACATGTGAGTAGACGTCTGCAGATCAAAATTAATGTATGAATACAAAGGAGCACCAGCCTGAATCTTGCCAGCACTTTGTGATTCACCGTGGCAACCTGAAACTGGAGAATCAACCCTTGCAACAGAAATAGGCCCAGGTCTGACTGCTGTCCACAGGACTCGCTCTTTTGTTTCCCATGGCCATATGCTTTGCTGGTAGAGAGGGCATAATGTCCTTATCAAATCCCATGAGTAGCTCAACATTTCCTGATAGTTTTTTATACGCCTAGTAATTTTATCATGATCCTGAGGTCTATACCTATAGTTAAGAGACAAGAGTGATGACCGTATTGGCAGACAATTTCAACACCTTATAATTTTCAGAGCATCTGAAGAAACAATAGTCAGGAGCAACTGACTGTTTGCTGCTAACACCTTTACTGAGCAACCACCAACACTCGCAGTGATCTGTGGAATGTATACACTACCTTACTTCAAATGAGATTAGATTTGTCCTGCAGCATGACTAAAACAGTGATTATAGAGTTATATAGTCTGCAGCATGTTATAGAGTTATATAGTCTGCAGCATGACTAAAACAGTGATTATAGAGTTATGAGGAACATGGACCTTATTCAGCAGCAGACATACACAGCTTACCTGTGATGTAATTATCCATTCTTCCTTTTCTTCTCAGCACATGAAAGTAGATACTTTAGGGGCATGATTTATATGACTTAATTATGTATATATAGTAGATCATGGCAAATAAAAACAAGTAAATTCCTACTTCTCTATATTTTCTATAGTAACAGCCTGTAGTGACTATCATCTCAGATGAATATATTAACAATGGAGATGTCATTAACTGGGCAAAATGAAGTTCATCTTCAATACCTTCAATTCCAGAGCAGGCCCCATATTAGATTAAAATTCTTATTAGATTAGATATATATTCTAATACATACTTATTTTACATAAATACATATGAATGTACAAACACGTATATATGCATACATATTTGAATAGTTATATTTTATAATGAAACAGGTATTTTCATTTCTTACTGTGTTTACTCTTTTCAAACATAACCAGAGCTCTGTTTGAAAGACATTTCAAACCACAAGACACTGATACGCAATGTCAAATCTGATAAGCATTTAGATTACTTACTGGCTCCTTTAATTGCTCTAATATCTGAGCAATTCAAATCAATTTTATCTAAAACATTAAATGTGTTTGACCATCATCCTGAAAGGGAGAGAAGTATAGCTGAGAATTAAGGAAGTATTGCAAAATACATATTCAGATTGTTTCTATGTGAGCCAGATTTTTGCCTAAAAAAAAAAAATATATGATAAAACAGGTCACTGGCATCTTCTCATTCTACACCAATTCCCATTCCCTGCGCTTTCCCTCTCCTTTCTCTCTTCCCTTCCCCCTCTTTGTAAACTTCAAAAATAATATTTGTACAAAGTCATTATACAATCTCCATCACATTCAAATGATAATGTGTGCTAACTTGATTGATATAATCAGGGAAGATAAGCCTCTATCTAAAACTCTTCACAGTATATAATTCGTATCCATCACACATGTTGTAGATTTAGAGAGTTTTAACAAGATTTTCCAGAAAACACTGTATCAATCATCAGTGGAATTATTTGCTTAGCAAGAGACAACTGAATAGAAAATTTACAGAATCACAGGATCACAGAATGGTTAAGGTTGGAAGGGACCTCTAGAGATCATCTAGTCCAACCCTCCTGCTCAAGTAGAGAAACCAAGAGCATATGACACTGGGTGGCATCCAGGTGGGTTTTCAAGACTTCCAGAGTAGGAGATTCCACAACCTCCCTRGGCAGCCTGTTCCAGGGCTCAGTCATCTTCACAGTAAAGAAGTTCTTCCTCACATGCAGATGGAACTGCCTGTGTTTTAATTTATACCCATTTCCCCTCGTCATTGGCCACCACTGAGAAGAGTTTGGCCTCTTCCTCCCAACATTCACCCTTCAGGTWTTTATACATATTGATCAGATCTCCTCTCAGTCTTCTCTTTTCCAAACTAAACAGGCCCAACTCACTTAGTCTTTCCTCATACAAGAGATACTACGTTCCCCTAATCATTTGTAACTCTACGCTGGACCCTGTCTAGCAGCTCCACATCCCTCTGCAGATAATACTCCAGGTGAGGCCTCACCAGAACTGAGAAGAGGGGCAGGATCACCTCCCTTGACCTGCTGGCAACATTCCTCCTCATGCAGGCCAGGATCCCATTGGCCTTCTTGGCTGCGAGGGCACACTGCTGCCTCATGGTTAACTTGGTGTCCACCAGGACTCCCAGGTCCCTCTCTGTGGAGCTGCTCTCCAGCAGGTCGACTCTAAATAAATACAAATGTGTATTTATTCACTGAAAATATGATAATTATTAGCTGAATTAGGGTAAGTATCTTTTGTAATTGCTTCCTATCTCAGAACAATGCATTATTTTATGTATTGTAAACTGATGAACAAGCAAACATAAGTCTGTAGTGCTGGACATTCAAGAAGAATGAAAAGAAGAATGCATGTTGTTGTCTGAAGGTTTCAAGGTCTGTGGAGGAAAAATAAAAAAGAAAAAATATTTTTACATAATCTGCTTTTCATRTTAATCAGAAATAAATATCATTTATCTGATCTGTTATTTGCATGCAATATTTTAAATAGCCAACTGCAAAAAAATAGTAACAACAAGGCCTAAACTTTCTCCATTTCTTCAACCTTTTACAAGTTCTTCATTATTTCCTTTCTCAGGGTATTTTTAGACCATTCAGGAATTGGAAGAATAGTCTGACAAATACAATTTTGAATTTCAGTAGCACTGTAGAAATAGATTAGGGGTAAACTAAATATGAGCTTTATGTATTAAAGTCAGGWAAAGACAGACCTGAAATATTCTTTAAGATGATGCGAAAAGACAAGACCTCTTCAAGATGGTCAGTGAAAAAAAAAATGTTGATAATGTGTTGTCCACAATCCTTTTATAGAGAAARCTTGTAGTTTTATAGCAAAAATGTATACATGTCTTATGTCCACAGCCATTTAAGTTCATAGAACAGTGGCTTCTTTTTTAAGTAGCATCATACAATAAATAGTAGAATTGGATTTTTGTATTGCTTTCAAGACTTTGCATATTTTATCTGAGGCTGCAACTATAAACCACTTATTGCTAATGAAACAAACATGGAGATCTTCAATGATCTCTGCAGGCAGAACAAAAATATTTGGTGCACCTGAGGTTTAAACTCAACTAAATCTCTCTCAAGAGTTAGTGTTCAATGTGATTCTTTTTCCAAGAGAATTGAAGGGCTAAATTAATCTGAATGAAAGTAGTTCACAATACCAAGTATAATTTTGTATGCTATGCAAGATATCTTTGGAGACACTGAATTAATATGAATTTACCTACAGAGAGACAAAGTGGAGGGTTGTATTTCACTGCAAATGACTCAGAAAGATCAAATGTCTAACACTGCTAGGCATAAAGGACAGGTCACTCATTTGGACTGTAAAAGAGGTTTTCTTTCCTAAGAAATTTGTATTTTAAGAGACACATTCATATTAAGCACATAAAGAAATCATCTTTATAGAAACAGATTTTATTCTCTGTCTCTTTGTTATATCCCTGTAAATTGTATATAGAGACAAKAGAAGTTCTTTGTTGCTGGTGAAACCATTCTGGTAGCTGTGCTGCAACTGAAGGTTGTCGCTCATTGTGGAAAACTCCTGTCTTTTCTGATTTCTACTGCTGTCACTTTAAAGCACAGCATGACAACAAATTCTCYTTATGTTACCTGAACAGAGAACTAGTTCAAGGCCTTTGCACTCCTAGCATCTAATTTAATTGCTTACAACAGGGTTTAAGTAAATGTTAGATTATGCATAATTTTGCATAGGACACATGCATTATAATGCCTTGTGAGAGCTTTCTGCTGTGCCCCATATCGGACTACTGAGGAGAGATGACACTGACATTCATCACTTAAGTCTCAAAATTAATTGTAATTCCAGTGATTTGTTTTAACAGAGGTAAGAGGTAATTAAGCCTCTGGTTTTTAAGCTTTAACCAGTTTGTTATTGATCACTAAAATAATAATTCTTAAGTAATTATACATTCATGTCYCAGTTTTGTTGACTGAACTTCTCAATTATAGGCAAACTGCATAGAATATGTGCAACTGCAGCAAAGAGTAAGTACTTCTGATCTCTGTATTGCATAGCATGCTGTCTTAATAAGTGATCTGTTAATTCTGTAACATAGAGTTTACAGTAAAGATCTAGAGCAGCATACATTAATGATTTTGGTAGCAACTACTAGGTGGTTCCTCTTCAAGATTTTTCAAAACGCGAGTCATGATGTCAAAATATTAGCTGTGTTGTTTAAAAAAATACAAGATATRCTGCATCTTATGTTTATAATTTAAGTTAGTTAATATATTGCTTATTTTCTATTCATTTTCAGTATTTGGAAGCAAAATTCAAATTACACACAAGCACAGGGAGATTAAAAATATTTACGACTTTAACTTTCAACTACATAACAGCATGATTATYTCAGGAAGTTTTCAGATATCCTTTCTGACATTAATGCAATATCTGAGTATTGGTGAAAAGAAAAAGAAACAATAGATCTGTCTTTTTTTTTTCTTGAGCTCCTGTGAGCCTCTGTCTTTACTTTCTATAAAACAGTGTATAACATACACAGCTCTAATATTTTTTCTAGGAGTTTATATTAAAAAAAATAAATAATTAAAACAAAATAAAATAAAATAAAATAAATAAGAAGGAACCTAAGAACCTAAGAAGACTTTAGCAGGTATTTCATTACCTCAGCAATTTTATAGATAGAGCCAATCTTTTTTTTTTTCTTTTTTAGTTTTAATTTCTCAAAGAATTAATAATTTATTTTAATTAGCATAGTCATTTATTTTTATTCTAAATTCTATTATTTATATAAAATTCAAAAAGATTTTTAAAACACAAAAATTGAGACTCTCTTCATCTGCTGCCCACTCAAGCTTATTTTGAAAAAAAAAGTACTTAGTAGAATAAAAATATATTAAATTACCATAATATTCCCTTTAAGAAATTCTGACTTTCCATTTTTTGCTTTTTCATTTTTTGTGCAACTCTGCAATTGAAATTCTGCTTTTTTTTTTTTTTAATTTCCACATGCCCGACCAGCATTTTATTGCCTTTAATCATATATTGTACATTTAACTTCTTTGCCACACCCTGGCTGAGCTGTAAAATTTATGTAAATGTAAAATTTATGTAAAATGTAAAAATGTAAAATGTAAAATTTAAAGATGTATCATCTTTATTTTTTTTTTCATTTTGTCTCTCTCTAAAGCATATGCAACAATAGTTGTATAAAATTAATGCTGGGAAATAGTGGAGCAAAATACCAATCTTTCATATTAAAGAAGAACAGACTAGAGTACTCCAGACAGTAAGGCAGTTTGAAAAATGATATAATCAGGAAACAAACAGGCCAGTGGCATTTACAGTATTTTCCTGGGAATGAAGGAGTCTGTTCTGATCTTCAGACTTGCTGAGACTCACTCAGAGTTGCCAAGAGAGTATATTGTTTAATTTTCTAAAGCTTACCTTTCTGGAATGATGATAAACTGACTTCCTAAATATTTAGATTTTATGGTAAATAGCCACCATTCATATAGAGACCCTGTTGTCCTTTTTGCAGTTTACTGAGCATGTAATGGTGAGATAATTTAAGCAAGCACAGTAAGTTAAGACTCTGGGTGCATAATGCCAATATATAATACTACTTCTGGTTATGTTGATAGATCTGAAAATAGCTACTGTTCTTCAGCAATGGGATCCCAAAAGTCTGCACTGTTAGATTTCAAAAATAAAGACTATCTCTGGGACATAGTCATTTGGATCTTGAAGATGCCTCCAAACTCAGTGTCATCCCTGAAGAACCATTTTAGCAGCATTAGTTGTAGCAATTTATATATCTAATGGCCATGGCTGTTAATCTGTATGACTCAATATTGAACGTAAACTAAGGAGAATGGTATGTTTTAACAAAGATGCCGAAATTCCATTTAGCTGAAAATTGATGTCAGTGCAATGAATAAAGTCACACCATACCAAGTGTCACTGACTTTGACTTTTATTATTATTATTATTATTGACCAAAATGTTGACTTTTTTTTCAGTATGCAGTAGATGTTTGTTTGGAAGATCACATATTTTCCCTATGATGATTTGGTTGCACTAGTTAAAGTGCTTTTTGGACACCAGTAGCACTTTCTTCYAATTATGCTGTAAATCCTTCACTCTGGTGACCTTTTCATAGTTAGAGAGCCCTGATGTCGACTAGGGAAGGTTCAGGTTAGAAAATCAGGAAATCAGGAAAATTACTTTCTAATCAGGAAAAATTTCTATGCAGAAAGAGTAGTCATGAATTGGAACAGGCTGCCCAGGGAAATGGTGGAGTCACCATCCCTGGCATTGTTCAAGAAACGTGTAGATAAGGCAGTTAGGGACATGGTTTAGCAGGTATGGTGGTGATGGTTGGACTTGATCTTGAAAGTCTTTTCCAACCATAAAGATTCTGTGATTTTATGATTCTATAACTTGCAGAAGGACAAGGACTCAGTGAGCTCCTGCCTTGCCAGACCGTGCAGCTGCACTGGTAGCACATGTCAACACACTGGTAACTTCACTGTATGTAAAAYATCTGAGCAGTTTGAAAACGTTGCTCAACATGGCAGTAGCTCTGTACTGAGGAGGTAACTGAAAAATTGTCAACCCTGCCAAGCACATCTGTTTTTTTTCCAATGCTRGAGACTTTCTATGTTCTTCATATTATTTTTAGAGGCATGAGGTTCWCAGCTTCTGTAATGAAGTAATTAGAATCTATCTTACTTTCATGGATCATTTACCATATATGCTAATTGTTTATGATTTATAATACTTACCATATAAAGCAAAATACATATAGTTTTGAAAATTCAGCATCTCCTGTTTAATTTTATGTCCATACCATTGAGTTCTGAGTGGCAGCTGTATAACTGGATCTGTGGTTTTCTTTCTATTTCATTTTTCACTTCTTTACTTACTGTGTTTTACTTAACAAAGTCAAAGTTTTGTTAACTAATGTGCAATACAATTATAAGTGAAAGCAAAATAAGAATTAAACTACATTTTTTTTTTCTCCATGGACTTTGTATTTTTTCACAGTTTTAAAAATAGTAGTAAATCTTTCTTTTCACTGACCTATTTGTTCTTTCTGAATAAAATTGGCTTTGCTAGGTACTTTCCTTAAAGTAGGAAGTTCATGATAATATACGCAAGATGAAAAATATGTACAGAAAAGGAAAAAAAAAATCAATGTCTTGGTTTTATGSTATACCATTTAAATGTCAAAGAGCAAATAGCAAATTAATTTCATTTCTGATTTCATTTCTGGAAGGGATTAAAGAAAATGAACAACTCAATGAAGTTAAGATAAGTTTGCTACATGTCAAAACGTAGAAAACATAAAGCCACAGAAATGACAGCTTAACTTACAAAGGAGTCGGAAAGGAAAAACAAGTTGATAAAGGAAGTTGATAAGGAAGTCAATCAATATTGTAAAAATGTACAGCAGAAATATGGACTGTCACTGACAGAACTGGAAGCAAAGCTTCAGTGAATTGAGTCTAACTGGATAAAAGAGTGCACTGAGCATATAGGTGTAGAATGGGTATATGAAAGCTAAGGATTTYGACAATTTTACATGAAAAGGAATTATATAAAGCAATAAACTATAGAGGTAAAGAAACAATATAGCATATCAAGCAGAGAACTATGTTCTGCAGCTGCTTACTTGCACATTAGGTGTAAAAGGCATTTCAAGATCAAACCAAAGCTGGTTTTTAGTTTGTTTTATTTTGTTTTGCTTTGTTTTTATGGATACACACAGAATAGTGACAGCTTTGACGCTCTTAACGCAGAGTAATAGTTGGTAAATAAAAAGACTTACAATAGTGTAGCTAAATATTCAGTTTTAGATATATTAGAACACTGATGTTTGCCATAAGTGTTCAGAAGAAATGAGCACAAAATAAGGTAGAGGAAATTTTACATTGCAGTTATATTCTCTACTTGTCYTAATTTAGGAAATTCCTACTTTTAAGGAGAGCAAATGACACATTTCACTTTAGAATGATGATCTCAGCATAGAAGTCCAGGTTCATTACTGAATTATTTTCATGAGTAACCCAAGCTTTATTTAAAATAAAGTGTCAAAAAATTTAAAAATATATTTATATGGAGGAGATTCTAGAAATAGTAATATTTTACTGATTAAGATGGCACACAATATCTTATGTACAAAATTTCTCATATCATATCTTTAGAGGRAAAAAAAAAGAAATCTAGGAATATTAGCTACTTGGATATTGTTAGAAAATGAAAAAGAATATGGTAAATTTTGAAAAAAAATGTGGAGAACAATGTCTACCAAAAACACTGGTCTCAAATATCTTGAAATAATTAGGTTTATGGATTAACTTTCTGAGCTTAGTAAACATATTTGAGTGAGAGTGCAGTATTTTCCACTTTTTTTTCTGTTAATAAATGAATAAATACTTCTGAAATTTCTGAAACCTTTAATTGATTTCAGCATAACAGAAACAATTTTCGTAGAATATTTTAATGGTCTCTTACAACTGTACTCATGTACTGTATCTAGCCAACAGTCTTCTTTATATGAGCTTAAATGTAATACTTCAGATTTTTTTTTTTATTGTAGTGTTGTCAGAACACAAAAAAAAAAGAATTTTCCAAATTATCCCATGTGCATCCTGCAAAGGCAGTTTTCACTCTGCAGTTTCCATCTCTTGAAAGGTACCAGCAAAGGCTTAACATGTAGCTAAGATCTCAAATAAAAAACGTTTCAGAAGACAAGGGTGGACATACCCAAATATATCATCAAAATAAGCTGAGTAAATCAGTATTTTCTACTAAGCTTTTCAGAATGTTTATTTTATAAAGAAAGAATATATCTCATCTAGTTTGTTATGATAACAATTACTAAATTAATGAACTTGCTGTTCACAAGATTTAATGTGTAAAGAATTTATATATAGGACCATTAACATCAGTATAAATTACTAAAAACTAAAACTAGATTCCAAATTCACTTTCAGTATTTTGGCTGTTAGAAAGTTATTAATGTGGCTGAGTTGGCTAGACACCAGATAAATTCCTTTTCCAATGTTTGCTGAGATTTAAACACCAAAAAATGTGATTAACTATCAGCATACTTTTTGGAGAAGTGCCTAAACTAATGTCTCTGCAATGATGAATTTGTCTTGAAATATTTGTAACCCTAAGACTGAAATTCATAGCTTCACCCATTAATGCATTAATCCTAATATTCCCTTGGAGTTCAACTCTCCCAGTTTTAAATTAGATGATAGAGGACTCTGAAGATCACAGTCTTCTTGTTACACTATCCGCGCAATAAATATGTGCCCATAGGTACAAGATTGTCACATGACGTTCCCTTACTTCAACCTTGCCTCTGTTCTGGCATTCCAATGATTTKGGGAGATACTTTGCATAAGCTGCAAGAGTCTTTGGCCAAGGATGACATGGAACTCATCTCTTTTGATACTGAAAGTATACACTTATTATTCAAATACTCCTTATACACTTGTTGATAATTATCATGGCAGCACCATTTCCACAGGTGCCATATCCATGACATATCCATGTGTGATATATCATTCCCATGATATATCAGCCTGGTGATATATGGTACTGATTCAGACCAATGCTTCATAGGGCTGCATACATTTGTGCAATTCTGACCATCCACAGAAGGGGATCTAAGGGTCCTTAAATAACTAGCATCTGTGTACATATCCATCAGCAAAGATCAGCCTGCAATTTTTGTCAGAGTTAAATATTGGCATAAACCAGCTTTTCAAATTATGACTGCTACTAATCATGAGTATTTCCAAATCTCTCTCTCCTTTGTCCTGTATTCATTTTCTGTCTCTTATCACAATCTAAATGTTAGCATTTTTATTTTTTTCTATGATGGACTGTGTGAATAGTGCCTGCAACAGAAGAATGACACAAATGTGTATAGACCTCTAGTTCCTACTCATTTGCAACATGACTTAGGAATTGGACTATTTGTTTTGACCTTTGAAATACTTTTTCCCAAGCAATGCTCAGCTTGAACTCCTGACTCATAGAATCATAGAATGCTCAAGGTTGGAAGGGACCTTAGAGGTCATCGAGTCCAAC
>NW_020455792.1:25417-46957 GCF_003342845.1 Nothoprocta perdicaria
CCAGCTCTCTCAGCCTTTGCTCATAGGGCAGATGTTCCAGGCCCCTGATCATCCTGGTAGCCCTGCGCTGGACTCTCTCCAGCAGCTCCACACCCCTCTTGTACTGGGGAACCCAGAACTGGACACAGTACTCCAGATGTGGCCTCACCAGGGCTGTGTAGAGGGGGATGATCACTTCCCTCGACCTGCTGGAGACGCTCTTCTTAATGCACCCCAGGATCCCGTTGGCCTTCTTGGCCACCAGAGCACACTGCTGTCTCATGGTCAGCTTGTCGTCCACCATGACACCCAGGTCCCTCTCTGTGGGGCTGCTCTCCAGTAGGTCCACCCCTAATCTGTACTGGTGTCCAGGGTTATTCCTCCCCAAGTGCAGGACCCTGCACTTGCCCTTGTTGAACTTCATGAGGTTTCTCACCTCCCAGTCCTGACTAGCGATATTAGGGCTGGCTAGTGTAAAACTTTATGAGGAACTCCTGAAAGTTCATTTTGTCCCATTTTTAATATAGCCACAGCTATTTTTTTACCAGTCTTAATGTCCTGTTCGTTAAAAGTATTTGAATAACAAATATAATTAAATTACAGTTGTTTACAGCTAACAGCAATCCAGGGAAAAAAAAAAAAAAAAGAAAAAAAAGGAGTTATGTATCCTATATGAAATACAAATATTAATCAGTTTGCTCTCTGTTAAAAGATACCTGAAAAAAAGAGTAATTAATTCTAAATATGTCAATATATCCACATATCTACTACAGAATAAATCTAATTGAAATATGCTTTCATAGAGAATATTAACCATTTTTCGTGCCTGAAAAAATGAGTAGTATTTGGTATCAATGATACTGCACTTCATGCAGTATCAATGATACTGCACTTCAGTTCAGTTGAACTTCATGGCAGTCTAGAACCTATAATCTAATAATGGCAGCTCTATTATTTTTGAAATATGATATATTTTAATATCTTATGTCATAAATATTTTATGTCATATTAGTATTTTTTGTCATAAAATGTCAATATTTTGACATAATATGTCAAAAAAGCTGGAATCCACTTTTGTTTTCCTGGTGTAGACTCTCTTAAGGTCAAAATATTTTCATACAGARGCTAGATTTTACATTAGTAGAAAGCATCTGAAGAATGTGATATTAAATTCTCTCATTATTCCAATGCAAAACAACRAGTCTCAAACCATTTATATTCCCTCTCTCTTCCTACTTAGGTAATTTGAAATAAGAATGTGCAATTAATAAAGGATAAGGTTCTCAAATTATTATACATGAAATATTTTTGCTTTTTATTTTGTTAAAGCGTATGTTTTCTGTTTAATGACAGTAATCTAATACAAAGAGGTTTCATGATGCACTGTACTTAGTTATTAAAATTAATATTATTCTTGACTCTTTTTACTTCTAGTATATAATATGAATTGCTTTATGAAATAAAAAAAATATTGAAAACAATGCAATTTTTGAATTCTGGGAATAAAAAAGGATTAGAAATTAAAAATCAATTCAGCCAAAAGAGGGTATCTAGTTAATACAATCACAACATTTCTAAATTGTTTATTTAATAGATTTTAAATAACTCAGTGTTTTCAAAAACTCTTCTAAACTCCATAATACAGGAAATAATATCACACTAACTTAGAGGTCTTAGAGGGATTAAAATACTTTTATTTTAATAAAGATTTGTATTTTATTTCCTATGACCTAGAATAAAGTTCACAACTTAAAATATTTTCTAACTCACATAAATTAAATATTTAGAAAATGTTTTCTGTTAAAAATTTACAATTTAAAAAWTTGTATTTTTTTCTGTTGAAATATATAATTAAGTTTCCAGAAAATGGTTTGTGCTGAGAAACCTAAATTATCCATACTTTTTTTTGGAAGAATAGGGGGAAAAAATATATCTATCACTTCAATTTACATGTTGCAACTTGCTAACAGTTTTAATTGGTTTCTATTTTAAAGACTTGGATATACCTCAAGGTAAAATTTAAAGTGATTCAAATTTATATTTGGCAAATATAAATTTGGAAGAGAGTGTGAATAGGATTAGTCTACGCTCCCATTCTTTATTTAAGAGTAGATAGTAGGACAACTAYATTACATGTCTTCTGGAAGGCAGAGTCGGTGAAAGGCATCAGAGCATAGATCTGTGACTCTTGCCTTCTAGTCTGAACTTTGATGAAGAATCTTCATACAAGTTTGGGCAACACACCTCAATTTGCTTCAAAAGATTTGCTTGCAGAATAGTACAAATGGTGGTCTTCTGATATGCTTGCAGCAGCACAAATTTCTCCTGCACGAAGATATAAAATTCTACAGAAAGACAATTGCATTTAATATACATTGCCAAAAGCTATATCCAAAATGATCTGATTACGGAATGTTCTCTAGGGATCTATTGGAAAAATATAGGGAATAGGAAACGCAGAGATTTGATGTCATACACAGAGAGGTGAGGTTACTTAGTCTAGGTGATACCAAACTTCCCACATCCTGTCCAATAACGTAAATGGAGAGGGCACATTCCCAAAGATGGATGACCTTTTTTATTTTTAGTAACTTTTTAAGTTTTTCTTCAGGAATACCTAAGCTGTAAGGATTTAAAATTAAACAATTGCTATCATTTATTTATTTATTTATTTATTTATTTAAAGTTTGGGAGAGTTTTAACTCCTATTTTTTCAGCTTAATTTGACAAATCCAAATCTTAAAAAAATGCTTACTAAAATCTGCTCAAGTTTTAGTTTTTCTTTAGATATCAGAAAACTTTACCAGAAGCATGTTTCCTGCAAAGACATACTAAATCAAAAGACCATTTCTTATGCAAACAGGACGTAAAATAACTTTTCTTTATTAAATCTATATTTCTTTTCTACTAACAAAAGCCAAGTGAGAAACAACAACAATAAAAAAGCATTTATGGAACATATTTTTTTTTTTTTTTTTCTGGGGAGAAGTACTTAGCAAGAGTATTCTTCAAAGTCCAGATTTTACAGTCACCTTTTTGCTGACCATTTAAGASCAATCATTGCAGAGGAACAATACCTCTGTTAGGAAAATACATCATTTGCAGCAGGATAAGTGTCTTAGTTAAGTGCTTCTTTTGTTTTTCCTGAATTTCTTTGCAATGTGATAAATTTCAGACAGAGAGTGTATTCACTGTGCAGCTGATGATGAATAACCRCTTAATGATTTTCCCTTGATATCTTTTTAACTTTGATGTAGTTTCAGTGACTTAGAAACATTCTCATTAGGAAAAAAAATTAACACATGAACTTGCAGTCACTAAAAATGATGAGTCTTTTTCACAGTTCATAAAACCTCTCAATTCAGTATTTAGCACTAGTTATTTAGTTTATTAATTTTTCATTTTCTGTGTTTATCATTAATTTTAACTCTTATTATAAATGAGAATGACAGTGCAGGAAATGAAGGGTGAGGAGGTGAAWGGAACAGAGCTTAGCTATGTTTTTAGCACCATCATCTAATCCCATGATATGAAATATTTGAAGAAATATTGAAAAAAAAAAATCCTGCTCTTATTTCCTTATTCCAGTCACTTTCTATTTCAAGGGAAATTCCACACAAACATACCAAAGAAAAGGAAGCAAAATCAAAGTTAAAGGAAAGGAAAATAAGCTAAAGTCCTTTGTCTCCTANAAAAAAAAAAAAAAAAAAAAAAAAAAAAGGAAAAGTTTACAGGATTTTCAAAAATCAAGATAATCACAACACTACATGACAAAATGGGAGAAAATGTAGTTCCAGGAATATGAGTTTGAAGAGTCTCTTTAGTGACATTCATACTGGCTCTAATACCTTCTGTGATTGTTTGAGATTGATAACAATTACCATATCTTTGTGGCCCTTTTTGCCTTCTGTATTTCTACGGAGGAAATTAGAATTACGGTAGACATAAATTTATCCCCAAATGAACTGATAATTGACCAAATATTATTTGCCTCCTGCAACTGTTTGCCCTCCTTCAACTGCATTACCTAAGCTAAGAAGTTTAGGCTTGGAAGTAAAAAAACTTTACATCAGACTGTACAGTTCATGAGWCTTGTCTATCACATCTCATAGGATAGGCAGGTTTACACAACACAGTGTTTCCATTGAGGAACCAGTAGTTTTATAAGCCATACTAAATGGTCTAAGTAAATAAAAGACCATTCAGATATTATTTCTGTATTAAAGGAATTTTACATTTCTCCTGATGAGAAGAAAAACTGATATTACTGGGGACTGAAGTACTGAAAACATAAAAAGCCTTTCAGTATAGAATATATCAATTTATGCTACTAATGATTGTTCTGCTTTGCTTATTTCAGGCAGCTCTGCTTCATATAGCCAGAAGAATGGTTTTATTATCCTTAGAAAAAGACTATAGTTTAATTCTCTAACAATTGGCTGTCTCCGATGAAATAACTTTCAAGCTTGAGAGCATCAGCTTATGAAGTACCGAAATATATTCAACATCATCTTTCTGTAGTCGAGAACCTGAAATTCCATTCTATTTGCTAAAATGGCATCTCAGATGACATCTAACCAAATAAAGTGTTGCATTACAAAGGTGGGCAAGTTTGCTATTGAAAGTCTTAATAAGGAATAGAAATCTCAAGTAACTTCTTTAAGGTTCCTATATAAAACTGACACACTGACCTCAAGCGTAATTCTGGAGAAAGGATAGAATGAACTTGGGAAACTATATATCATGCTGCAAAGTTTCTAGCAGCTTTGTTTTGCCTTTACTGGCAGAAACAAGTTCAAGGGGACTTTCATAGCACAAACGCCATTGCTGGGTTAGAGTTCAGGATATCCTAAAAGTATGTCATGGAAATACTACTTTCAGTGTAGGGAAATGAGGAACAGATGTCTCTRTTATCGCTTAGTGTGGATAAGAATATTTAGGGAATTCTTTGACAGATAAGATTGTATCCAAATCAACCAATAAGAATGGAAAGCACTGGAAAAAAAAGAAAAAGGAATAAATTAACTTGTCAGTGACTCTTATGCTTCATAGAGTCACAGAACAGCTGAGTCTGGAAGAGACCTCTGTAGATCCTACTCCTTTACTCAAAGCATTGTCACATAGAGTACATTGCCCAGGGTCATGTCTGGTCTGSTTTTGAATATTAGTAGTCTCATAGCAGGTCTCCATGCATTCCTGYTGTGCTGTCACGTAAAAGACTACTCCTCTTCCCCAGGTGCCGTGGCCTGTCCTTTCCAAGGAGYCCATATCCATCCAGAGCAGCATTCCAGTATTAAACTATTACAGTGAACGTATTCCACCACATCTCTGTGATCACGAAATCATAACCCTGCAACTGCAAAAAGACCTTTAATTCTTCCTGTTTATTCCTCAGGCTGTGTGCTTTAGTGAGATACCCAGTTGAGATAATTTCCCAGAAGGAAATTATCCCAGAAGGGATGAGAACATCCCTCAAAACGTTATCATCTAGAGACTTCCTTAGTGGGAAGATAGGATTCCACCACTTGGAATGGGATCCTGTGGAAGAATTGCTTGAAAAAGGAAAAWTTAAAGAAAAACTAGGGCCTAACAAACATTTTAGCATTACAGAAGCTTTCCTGGAGTGATACACAGTTGCCACTTCTAGGATGGTTGGTACACTCCAACTCTGCTCCTTCACAGTTCCCMAGGCAGCACAATCTGCCTTCCTCACACCTGCAGAGAGGAGTAATGAAGGGTGGAGCGAAGTGAAGACACCATGGCCAAACTCTGTGGTACTCTCTRTGCTCTGCTTCTGATAAGCCGCACAGTAGCTGCCCAATGGGAAATGAACGGTGAGATGTCMGGTGCTGAGGCAGCAAGGGTGGCAAATCGCTCATTTTTGGTGAACTTCGCTTGAACTTTGCTCATTATAAGCTCATTCTAATGTCAAAGCACACCTCCAATCCAAAAGTCACCTGCCTCCGAGGTATGACCACTCCTCACTGAGCATGCACTCTAGATTTTTGATTGACTATACCTTTAAATGAAAGTGAGAAACTTTTTCACCAATCAATAAAAACAGTAAATACGACTAAAGCTCCACCTGAATGTAAAGAAAAGGTATAAAAGGTGAACTAAGGAGGAAAGAAGAGAGGATGGAAGATTCTATCGTAACTCCTGGGTCAGTTAATGGGCTGAACCCTTTTCCACCCCTCAGGCTGGGACGCCACCAAAGGAGACTCAGAAGTGAGAGGGAAGATTCCATCATAACTTCCGGGATCGGTCAATGCGCTGATCCTCCTTTCCTCCCCTCGGGTCAGAATGCCGGCTGAGGAGACTCCTTGAGTTTGAGAGCCCTCTTCTATCTTCYGGGGTGAATGATGAGTGCACGTTTGTACATCAGATCTAGCTAAAAATCCCATGTTGTAGTAGTGAATTTCCTGTACTGACATCCAAAATCTGCTTTGTAAATGTTGCATTTGAATAAATCATGCTATCTGTGAACTCAACTACTTATTTGGAAGGCGATCAGACCTACAGATCAGACCTACAGACCTACAGACCATTTGTGAATCCAGTACTGCCAGAATCGGGTGTATAGCCAAAACAGTATTTGAGATCTCCTTCCTCCCCACTCCCCCCATGGCTTTCAAAGTGCAACAGGTCCCATCAGCTCAGTTTTATTGTTTTCAAGGTATTTACTTTCCCAATCACAAGTTGGTGTGATTGGGTGTGTTGTCATCTCCCTCTACCTCCTCAACAGACCGACTCAACCTTGAGCCTTAAGCCTTAAGGCTCCTCAACTTTAATCTCTCCTCAACATGCTGACTAGCCTGTTGCCAGAGACCTACTTGGTGAGATAGATTTTGTCTCTTCCTTGCATTCCTCAATCATCAGAGAGTTCCATGAGCTAAGTCACTTTCAAAAATCGTGTATAAAAYTGGAAAGTATGTCAAAGCATTGAAAGAAAGACAGATGAAGATCTAATCTGCTACCAAAAGATAGTGTTCTTGACATTTAATTCTGTGTTAAGATAACACTTATCTCCTTTGAAATGATTAAAAGAATTACATAAGTGGGAGAAGGAAAGAAAGTTAGTGGGGGATATGTTTTGCTAGCTACATAAAAATATATAAACCAGTGGAAGCTTATAAAGAGTTAATGTTTTATGTAAATAGTTCTGTAAACATGGAAAAAAAAATGTTTCAGTTATAACTGACAATAGGCTGCACTATCATTATGATTGAACATTACTAGTAAGGGGTGACCTCTAAGAATTTTAATATTTATGTTCCTCTGAGATTTCCTAAAATAGGCTCCATTTGATGGATATGGTGGCTTTCTAATAAGAAATTTAAAGGAGCAGTTGTCCAGTCGTAAATGCTATAAACAGACAGAATTTTGCATGTTATTTTTTCTATGAATAGGAAGGGTTACAGTATAAAATGTGGGCCTAAAGTTATTATTATAGCTCACTGGATAAGACTCCTTTTTAATTACTCTTTTTTTYCCCCTATATTTTCTAAAAGAACAATTCAAAAATTCCCTTCTCTTTGTGAAAAAGTTTAAAATTGGTTAAGAGCCAAAATTAAACTCAAATATGTTGCACTCTTAGAAAACTAAAATAGTACAGTGTTAGTGAAAGAAAACTCTTTGTGATAAGTCCTGGTTAGCACAGAATTCTGGTTGCAGTCCAGGATGGGAAAATTTGCATATAGTTAATAATATAACTTTCCATAAAAACTTAAGTAGAAATGCAGTTATGCCAAAAGAAGTATTTTTGTTTATAGAATTCAAAAAGTATAAGAAAAAATATTAAAAATTCGTGCTACATCTGTATTAGAATTCTCAAAGTCTGCCCTAGGCCACTCAATATCATTCAAATGCCTTGCCTTGAGATAAGATGTTGTGACTAGCAAGTTTGAACTTTATATTTCTTCTGTGAATMTAACATTTAATAAACCCACCTTTGGTTCTACTAGGAAAGTGACTGCTCTACATTGAGTTTTTTTATTTTGGAAAATACACAGTAATTTACAGCTGCCTCTGAAATACATAAATTAAATACATAAATACATAAATTAAAAATAGTAATAATTTGAAAAGGATGATGACTTTTTCACATGAATGGAAATGTTTGCATATTAACTTATGTTGCATGAATTCAATATTGACTAGGAATTTTCATTCAAATAAGAACATGCCATTAAGAAAACTGGATCATTTCACATCTCTGGATTTTCACTAATTTAAGGAACTTCCTCTTCATACTGTAGGTTCCAGAAAGGCCTTAGCAAATCTTCCTTTAGTCACTCTTACTTTTCCTGGTATACACATTTGTCAGAGYCTTATCTTTTTACATCTTACCTTAGTCACCTGAAGATTAGTAAAGTAGCAAACAGAAGGATGTAATAGTTGAGCATACTGTGTTAACAGACAAGAGAATATGGGTAGGGCACGACATAGAATGACAAAATATACAAAGTAAGTCTCAGAACAATGGAAAAAACAGAGAGGAAAAAAACAGAGGTTGGGAAAAAAAATAGAATTTAGCTGGAATATCTAAAAAAACAGGGGAAAAGAAAGAGGAATGATGTGTAAGAGGAGATTTTATGGGATTCCATTTTTTTTCCATTAAAATCTAATTTTTGTTCACCCTTGTTTATATCCTTGTTCATCATTGTTTACTAATACATACTTAGGTGGTTTCTATTACTATATTAAATGCACATTATTTCCAGTGTTTCTGAAGTACTGTTTTCACCATTTCTATACTTAAGAGCTGGGGGAAAAAAAAAAAAAATGGAGTTTGACTAATTTTTCTTAATGTTTAGTAGCAGTGCATATATGAAGATCTACAAATGGTTAGAGATCCTTGACTTCCTTTAAAATTTATAGTGAGAAAAGAATATTTAATAGGGCATGACTCATCTACATTATTCTAGATACCTATTTTAAAAACACAGGAATTCCCTCCTAGAACTAGCTATTTTTCTCTGCTGATTGTAAAGTTAGTATTAGGTATGTTTGATGGTGTCATCTATGAAATATCATCTCCTTTTCACATAAATGTAGACAGGAATTCTAGTTGAATGTAGGTTTTGAAAAGTCACAGTGAAAGTCTGAGACGGGCCAGTCCCAATCCYAACTCACAGTATTTTCAAAGTTCTTTCCTCCTCCATTCCCTGTAAGCACATGCAAAATCCAGGGTGAAGTTCTTTCTTTTTGAATTTTGGAACAAAATTAAGATTTTATTTTTCTTTTTAAATATTRCAAACTGCTGGGTTTTTTTGAGTTTGGCTTAATCACTTGTTTAGTTACAGTACACATAGTAACACACTGGCATTGTAGACAGTGCAGGATTCTTAAGGGACAACCTACATACTTTTTAAAGATATTTAACACTTTCTGTTTGCTAAGTAAACCTTGTTATTTGTGTGCAGTGTCCTAAGCTGAGACCCTCTCCCAAAGCCAGAGTCCATATTTGAAATTTTGTAGTTTCACAGATTCTTCAGTATGTACAGGGATGAGCTATCTCAGAGTTTTGCATTCAGAAAAGACTTTTTTTTTAAGGGGTTTCTCGCTATCTTCAAGGAAAGAATGTCTTTCTATATAATAATTAAAGAAGTCACATAAGTTAGCACTAGAACATAACATACATAGGTCTCTTGGGAGACATGAGTAGTTTTTCTTTAGACTTATTTAGCAATTACTTCTTTATACTGCCTCTGGAGATTGACGAATCTTAGCATCAGGTTGAAAAATAARCTTATGTTGCAGTTGACATTTTTCTATGAGATATTTTTGAAAATTACTGTTATAATTTTTGAAAAATACTGTCATACCAAATTGTTCTGGACAGAAGTTTTCAAAAAAGTTCATTTTGTTTCCAACATCCTAAATRTAGATGGTTAAAAAAAATTGTGGCTTGGAGATTTTGAAATCTGTTCTTATTCCTGACTCAAATGAAAAGACAATCTTTCAATTTTTGTTTGTTTGTTTCAAAATAGACTTGTGGCCTACTTTCTAACTGAACGGGTAGGTGTTTTATCTGTGTCTCATTTCTCTTTCTCTGGAAGCAATTACAGACTCCAGGCTACAGCTGAGATTCTTCCTTTTGGAAAGGTCAGCAGAATCAATATGGATTTGCAATGTTTCAGTTTTTTGATAAAACTTATATTTTGATGAAAATGTCCCTTCGAATCCTCACATGAACATTCTTGTTGTACTAGTAGTAGACTGTCTGAAAGCTTTCCCTGCTACTGAAAAAAAAGCACAAAACACTATCCAGAGACAGGGTCCAAATGGAAAAGTCTTTAGCTTTCAGCCTTATGTTTTCTGTGCTAACTAACAGAGATTTGGTTACATTTCACAGCATGGAGCTGTGCCTCATTCCAGTCAAGGACACTGACTGGCGTCAGTGGCGTTTTCCTTCATTTTTTCTCAAGAGTGGGAGCCTTTTCAGGTCTTGTCCAAATCTATAGAATTCATTTCCAGTCAAAGTATTCAGCATATTTCTTCATAGTTTTTTTTTTTTTTTTTTTTTTTTATTTCAGTGAAAGTTCCTTTCTCAGGGAGCATGTAAAGATGACAAGTGCTACTTGCATCACTTAATGTTATGTTCACAGATATCATGAGATACAGGATCCTCTATAGATGATATACAGGTTCCTGAATAGACCCAGATTAAAGCCTAGCAGTTGCTTTACCCTGGTTATGTTTCCCAAATAGTATTTTTGTTCCACCAGGAAAACAGCTAGAAGATATTTTTAAAATAAAAGTTAATATCAGCCCTGACATATTTAGGTCTTCCATAACATGAGAGTCCCAAAGCAAGCCTGAAGGCTGTCGCTAGTGTGGTTAATTCACACAAGCAGCTTTGCTCATTGCTTTGGTGCTCTGACAACATCTTTGATGGACTGTGACAACTTCCTATAGTCCAGGATTTTTTTACCCTTCCAATAGCTCCCTCTGCATCCTGCAAATCTTTTTAGATTACATGTGATACAATGTCTTTCTACTGGCTAAAAATTAACACAAAGAAAGTGGGAAAGAACCTGCTTTTTTCTTCACTAGCTGCAGATCTAAGAGTTAAAAAGATTATGTTAATACCTTTTATATGATTTTCAACAGCAGATGACTAGTGTGCCCTGCAAACTGATATATAAATATTTTATTTTCAATTAGATTAACCTATTTTTCTTTCTCCTTCCCTTGTCTCCAAGTTGATTCCTGCTGGTTTGTGTCAATGGATTTTAAGATTGTGGATTTATTTTCACTTAATTTAGAAAATTTATTGAAATTCATTAGAGATTAATACAAAATTGCAGATCAGATATCTAGTATATATATATACGTATATAAAAATATATAGTTAAAAGCACATCAGACAATTGCATATAGGTATCCATATCCTTATCTTGTCCATGACATTTACAAGCAGATAACTTTAGAGGGAGTAATGGGAAAGAATAACAATTAGTACAGTATTACAAAAAGGAAAGGGATTAGATTTTTTTTTTCATTTCTGGACTCTAAAAGCTCCACATAAAATTCCTGGTTTTTATTAGCTTTGTTACTTTTTTTTTTTTTTTTTTTTTTTTTCCTAATGAGGAAGAGACTTTTTTCCTTCAGTTTTCCAAATAGCTTTAATAGGTGAAGTTTCAAAACTGTACGATCTCTTTTCAACAATAACAAGCATACTGATAGCTAAATGCAAATAGGACAAGAGCTTTCACCTGAAAAGTTAATGTTTTGGCCTAACAAGGCTTGTTTGAAGCCATGAAGTTTAACATATTTTAACTCTCACCTTAACTTTCCTGATTACATTATACTAACTTTGGAGTTGTCACTATTGCAAGTCCAGAAAAGCTGCTTTAAATGTGCAGTTACTGCTTCCTCATCCATAAGCACTATATTTCTTGCAAAATTATCAAAGCTGTATGGTCTGCTGGTTTCATAAGGGCTCTTGGGCGGCTTGTGGAACCAGCTCAATTGAGAATGCATGGCTCAGTTTCTGGCATGACTAATACGGCATTGGGAAATATGCCAAGCATCAGACTTTGGAGGCAGGGGCGAACGCAAAGCTAGAAAGAGCCCAGAGGGGGACGTTGCAAGCAAATGAATGCTGCCGAGCCAGCAGGCTTCACGGGAACAACATTTGACATTTGCAGGGCTGTAATGTTAGGAAGCCTGCAGCAATATTGAAGCCCTGCTGCTCTAAGGGACATCACTACTGGAAAGCAAGAAGAGAAGCCCATGGGAGAGAGGTTGGAACATGGACATGAAAATGAACAAGCCTACCACATCAACCCTAATGTTGTACAGGGATGTAAAGCATTTCAGGAATGAAAGGGAATGTAAGGGACAGTTTTGCTTTTTTTTTTTTTTCTTCTAAAATTCACAGGATTTTAGTTTACAGAAAAAGCAGATACCCCTCTGCTACAGGAAGCAAAATTTAGCCAGCCACTTGTCCTGTGAATTTTATTACGAAGCATCCATTAATGTAGAGAGACACCTACCAGCAGTTGGTGCTCTAATTCTGGCCTCTTTTAGCAMTAACCGGATAAAATAAGGTCACCTGTATTGCTAGTAAAGATGCCATGCAATTTCTCTATCTAAATTGCCTTGGTGCATGTCAAATATGTCTCCTCTTCACAGGAATGATAATTTGTATCAAGCCRCCAGACTCAATGTCAAAAGGGTCAGGCCAGTAATTGTCCTATTTGTACTATCATTGTTTACCTTCTTTTTCCTTCCCTCTTTTGTATCTGCTTCTGAAATGCTACCTACCTTAGGAAAACAGTTTCTTATTTATAGCACTGCAAACATATTAAGGCTGTTAAACTGACTGAGTTCTTTCAGGTTCATGGCCAAAAACAGCTGACAAAGCTCTCACTGCCTTCCTTCCTTGAAGGAAAAAAAAAAAAAAAATATATATATATATATATATATATATATGTAAGTAGGAGGAGGGAGTGAGTGTGTCTTTTTGTTCTAGAAGATGATAAAAATTGCAGTACTGAGCACTGACAGTAATTGTCTGTCTCCAGCGTATTGCATGAGAAATGAATTATATGAATCTGTGACAAGTGGCTTTCTACATGGCTGGGAGGTAGCACTAAATGCTGTAGGATTTTAGAGGAGTTTAACAGTTGCTCAGCTGCAGTGCAGGTAATTTGAATGAATTATCCTGCTTTCAATGTGCAGACAGCAAGCACGTTCTTTTATATGAAGCTGGTCAAGGTTATAATGTTATGCTGCGGATCATCTCGTAATCCACATTTGTTACAGGAAACATTGGCTGAGTACAGTCTGCATTGTGTATAATTTTTAGGAGCTTACACAGGTTATGATACCCACTGTACTTTGGTTTTCTCTTAGCAAAGCATCTTTCGATCATCTTATTCGATAGGTTCAAACTCTTGAGCAGCATGTCCATGCTAGATCTTAGGCAGACTTTTCAGATATGCATATAAGTAAATATGATCAACATATTTTGATCATATTTGTGCTTATATTGTACATGCAAAACCTTTTTTTTTTTTTTTTACATTTTCCTAACATAGGATGCACACTTTTGGATTATATCACCTTCCACAAATAAAGCTATTAAATTCTCTTACTTTCTTACTGTCCRGAGTTTGTATTTTGCATCATAAACCATTTAAATGTATTATCCAGCTTACAGGAAAAAAAAATACTATTCTGAGACAAAGGACAATGATAATAAGAATGAATAACAAAATATAAACATATAATTTATTATTCTATTGAAAATCTTAAAAAATCCAGTTGATTGCAGGAATCACAGCATCACAAAATCACAGAATGGTTAAGGTTGGAAGACACCTCTAGAAACCATCAAGTCCAAACTGCCCTGCTCCCACAGGGACACCTAAAGCACATGGCACAGGGTCACATCCAGTTGGGTTTCAAAGACCTCTAAAGAAGKAGACTGTACAACCTCCCTGGGCAGACTGTTCCACTGCTCTGTCACTCTCACAGGAAAGAAGTTCTTCCTCACATGCAGATTGAACTTTTGGTGTTTTAATTTATACTCATTGCCCCTTGTCCTATCACTGGCCACCACTGAGAAGAGTTCTGYCCCTTCCTCCCTACAATCACCCTTGGGGTATTTGTACGTATTGATCAGATCCCATCTCAGTCTTCTCTTTTCCAGAGAAAACAGGCCCAACTCAGTCTTTCCTCATGTGAGAGATGCGCCAGTCACTTCATCATCTTTGTCGCTGAGGAGCCCAGAACTGCACACAATACTCTAGATGAGGCCTCACCAGAGCTGAGTAGAGGGGTAGAATCACCTCCCTTAACCTGGGGGTAACATTCCTCCTGATGCAAGCCAGGATTCCATTGGCCTTCTGGGCCACGAGAGCACACTGTTGCCTGATGGTTAACTTGGTGTTAACCAGRACTCCCAGGTCCTTCTCTGCGGAGCTGCTCTCCAGCACGTCAAACCCTGATCTGTACTGGTGTCTGAGGTTATTCCTCCCCAGGCGCAGGACCCTAGACTTGCCCATGATGAATTTTCCCATGAGTTTCCTCTCTGCCCAGGTTGAAGTGTTCTGCAACTTGTCTAGGTCCCACTGGCCACATCTCTTCAGCTAGACTTGGCCCCATTTACCACCAAAAAGGTGATAAAAGGAAGAAGAAATATTTTGCTTTATATCAGTATCATCAAACTACTATTGCACAAAACCATCTTGTTTAAGCAGCAGAACTGAAAAATGGAAAAAAAAAAGCACTTTTTTTTTGAGCAATAGGTTCATATTTTGTCCTATTTAACCTCAGAGTTTCATTAGACCTGGACTTTTACTGATCTGGRAAAAAAAAAAAAAATAATGATCTACTGAATGAAATTATTTTGTAATTTGTATTTGTTTTTATATTTCTGGCATTTCAAAATTACACCGAGAATTGACCTCCAATGGACGGAATTGTTCTGATGTAATTTATCTTAATTTCCACAAAAGGTTGTGTCTACCCATAAAGCTGACTTTTGAATGTAATATTCATATCAAGTCATCTCAGCTGACAATATCATTACAGAATAAGCAATGAATTGCAGCTGGTATGAGAAAATTGCATGTCTATCTCTTAATATGCATACTATTTAAAATATATCTATTAACAGATATTAACCTGAAAACACTTTGCACGGCTGGTATATGAATGTTTTCCTTCTTCTTAAATCTATGCCCACAAGCCTGAAGTTCTTGAAATCAGTGCAAACTCTCTTATTGTCAGCTATTACAGTGTGTGATGTGAAATGTCACACCCAGTTCCATCAGTCAKGTCAAGAGATGGGCTTGTCACGTAACTGAATAAAACAGCAAGACAGAACGAATTACAGAAAATAAAGTGATGAACGTTGATCTGCCTTAGAAAGGACCTCCAGCTATAGCAAAAATAGAATTTGTTTTCTGCCAGTGACAACAAATACTGCAGTGTCCATTGTTTGTGGAAAGATTCTGCTGATGATAAAACTGAATTGAGCACCGAGATCCATCTGCAGAGTCTAGGAKGCATTTTAGGTGCCTTTTGCTGGAGCAGATCACAGTACAAAAAAGAGAAGAACAAAATACAGCTACAAATAGCAAAGAAACAGTGTTTCAATTAGTTYGTTTTCCCCACCATTGCTATCACATTAAACTTGACCAATTACAGCATGGATGAAAATACGAGGGAATTTCATTTTTAGCATTAATATGAAAACAGCTACTATTCCAGCTCTGAACATATCCAATAACACTGGGTTACTGTTTGCCAGTGAGTTACTTTGTTCATAGTACTATAAAACATGGAAAGATACATCACTGATAATAATGGTGTAAACACTACACACACACACACACATATACATAYATATATACATATACATATATATACACACATATATATACATGTGTGTATATATATTTATTTATTTAATACACAGAATATCACAGAATATTCAGGGTTGGAAGGGACCTCTAGAGATCATCTAGTCCAACCTTCCTGCTCAGGCAGGCACGCCTAGAGCATGTGRCACAGGGTGGCATCCAGGTGAGTTTTGAAGACCTCCAGAGAAGGAGACTCCACAACTTCCCTGGGCAGACTGTTCCACTGCTCTGTCACCCTCACAGGAAAGAAGTTCTTCCTCACCTGGAGACGGAACTTCCTGTGCTCCAGCTTATGGCCATTACCCCTCGTCCCATCGCTGGCCACCARTGAAAACAGCCTGTCCCCTTCCTCCCTGCATTCTCCCTTCCTGARCTTATACACATTAATCATATCCCCTCTGAGCCGTCTCTTCTCCAGAGAAAACAGGCCCAGCTCAYTCAGTCTCTCCTCGTCTCTCCTCGACTCTCAATACACATGAGAGTCCTGTTTCCTTATGTTAGTCCTGTGCCCTGTCGCCAAGTGTGACCAATATGCCATGACTGGAGGAAACTGTAACCTCAACACAAAAGGAAAATATCAATAAATAGCATTTGATAAAATATTTTTTTATCTAGTGACCTCAGGCTGCTGAAATCTGGAATATCATATCACCTCCAAGTTTTGTTAGCAATAACAACTATAAATCCACTCTTTAATCCATATAAACATCCCTATGCTTTCAGAAACTCAATACTTTCTAGGCTTACACAGCTTCCTGCAGCAATATGTTACGCTATCTAATCCAGCACATTTTGTGCCAGGATGTTTTCTTTTAGTTTTTAATTGCCACCCAATGGGTTTTCAGAACAAGTGAACAGCACTTTTAACAATATGGATAATTGTCTTGTATCTGCATAAAAAATCTGACTAATTTCTGTCTTSTGTGTGTGTTTCGGAAGAAGAGTCTAAAATCATGGAGCAGTTTTGGTAACATGTCAGCTCACCAAAGCAGGGTTTTATTTAGCATTTTTAAATTTGATTTTGTAGCATTAATAGATATACATTAATGATGCATAGCAAGAGAAAATAAGACAGTGTTGAAGGATATAAGTTTTCTAAAATAACGTTCAAGGACCTTAGCAGGATAGAAGAAAGGGCAAGGTAACTCCTGTTGCAGTGTTATCCTTATTATCATTACGAATTGACTGCCAGACTGAACTGACTTCAGAGAATACCTGGATTTATCTCAAACATAGCCAGTTTGTTTCCTCCGAAAGACAGACAAGAAGCAAAATCAGTAGAAATATCCACCATAATGCTCTTTAGTGAGTAAGGGTGATAATTTTGAAGTAGGAATCTTGTTCCTAGGGAGTCCCACTGAGTGTCCTTTGTTTCTCATTGCAAAATAGCCTTTAGTAGAAGCAACTCAGAACCTGTTAGTGATTCAGGGAGCTAAGTTATTTGTTAAGATATATAATTCCATGCATATATAAATAATTACAATAAAAAAATACACTAAATGAAGAAATATCTGAAGTACGTTTCATATTAAAAAAAAAATCCCATTTTCATATAACAAACAGTTGAGTGAACAATATATTTGATATAATCCAGATGGGACAACATCTTTATTTCATTCAGTAGATGTTTTAACAGTTATTTGCTTTTCAGAAAGGACTTTCCCCCGTATATTGTGACACTCATTAAAAAGAGAAAGAAAACAAAACTGTATTAATTGTATTAAGAGATTACTTTTTTGAAGATTCTGTAACTGTGGTGAGCCCCTTTAATTGGATGTTATAAACTGATAAATTCTCCGAGCCAATTAATTTATCAGTATTGTTTATTGTAAATAGCAAGCAAGCAGCGCTGGGCGGCCGGGGAGTCTCTGCTCCACCAACGGCGCGCGCTGTAGTGCGAGAGGGTGCTTCTTTTATACCCTGGCACCCAGAAGTCGCCCCCWGTTTCWGTTCTTATCTCTGGTATGTTGCAATACTTCTGCACATGCTCKCTCCTTGTTGGTAGGGGTCCCTGAGGCCTCCTGGTGGTCTTTGATGAAGGCCGCTCTTCTTCCTCCGGACTCTGTGCATGCTTCAATCTTCTGCGGTTTTGGCCTTATGCTGATACTGTGTTCTTGTGGTATCTTGCACTCATAGCTTACAACACTTGTGATAAGCCTGTTCTTTTATAGATTGTTCCATGAATTACAACATGTTTATCACAATCCCCCATTTTCTCTTTTCCTCATATTTGTAATTCGCGATTCCAGTTGAAGTACAGCATACTGAGCTGCACTCAAGGGTTCCTTGTTTAGGGAGTGCATTTGTTTTGTCATGTACCTGACCTTCATATATAGTATAATTATCAGCAACAGACACAACAATACCAAAGCTAGTAAAACTACAAATGGATGTAACAAGCAGTTAAAAATTCCGCTCGCTGTCAGCGACCATCCAAAAAGGGTATCCCCCCCATGGTGTTCCCCATCTTCCTTTACTCTTTCCAAGACACGATGTATTTCTTCTGCGTCATGATGACAGAAACTGTGTAATTAAAGTCACATCCCATAATTTCAGTAAAGTTACAAACACAAACATTTGAACGATTATTTACCTTCACAGTCATRCTATCTAGAAGTASAAAATTACACAGAGTTCTCATACAAATACATCTGTTTCGTACATATATTAGTACAGTTTCGGGGTTTTCATCAGGGTGTATTTCAAAATGACAGATATTTTGCTGTGTATCCAGGCAATAAGCTTGAGCTTTCACAGTATTACTTTCACAAATAAAAYCTGGTTGTTTCTGCGCAGTACATACATCAGTATCAACAGTTTGCCATTTGTTCTCACTTYGCATGGCCCATACTCTATGCCCTAATGGGTAGAGAACAATTCCACTGTGATTTAATCCTGGTGCAATGATTGCATATAGGGTAAATAGTGACACATTGCATATTGTTAAAACAAATGCTGTAGCTTTGTTACTGATTACATCGTAAGTGAAGTTGATTAAATACCACCAAGACTGAAACTCCCTTTCAAATTCTTTGTTGCACTTAGTTTATTCATAAATACCTCAGCATCTATACTATTTAAGACTCCCAACCCTGTTCCTTTGCCAGTTACATCTCTTCTTGTTCTTATTGAAGGCCTGGGGGCACGTCTTACGGTTGCGGGAGTGGGCTGCCATTCCTAGGCTCGATGAACTTGAGTCATTATTCCCTTAGTGACAGGAGATCCATTTTCTCGCGAAATCAAGCCATAGCTTGAGCTTCGCCCTTCCGACTGGATTTTAACCTTGTGGAGTATCAGCATCGGCATTTTATCCAATTGCCCAGGTGGTAGAGGTCCCATCATCTCATTCCCCACTGGTACTGTCTCTTCTGCCTCCCTCGTCTACTCGGTTGCAGCGAGCAACGGGGTCTAGGTTCTTCTCGGCAGCAAGAGCGTTCTTCAGGGGTTCCAGAGAGAAAGAGCCTCAGGCTTAACATAGTATCCATTGTTCCACAAGGTTAGGTTACCAGGTTACCCATTTTGCTTTTGCAAGGTCAATTTTAGAGAATCAGGATCTCCATACACTCTCCATTTCCCTGTCTCTGATTCTCCCACACTTTTCACTCGGATTACATGCGTCCATCCTCTTTCAGTGGTCCTTACCACAGTCTCTGTGGTGAGGAGAACAACAAAAGGTCCCTCCCATAGAGGGATCAAAGGAGATTTTTTTTTTCCATACCTTACTATATACCTTATCTCCTGGTTGGATGTTGTGGATAGAAAATCCCAAAGGGGTCCCCTGAGCGCTGATCCTCTTTTGCTCTGATAACAGTTATAAAATTCCTGCTTAACTTACATGCAGGGGGTAATTGCTGGACTGTTGATCTTTCTGCCCCTGTACCAATTAGAAATTCTACTTCTTGCTTGTGGGGTTTTGTGTTCTTGTGTTTTAGCTAATGCTAAATTTACTTGGGGCTCCTGAGGTGTCCTGGTCCTCAACAGATAGAGTCCCTGACCCCTAGTCTTCTTTAAACTGCTGTTCATCTTTTTGTCTCTGTTTGCAATTCCGTTTCAAATGTCCCTTTTTCCCGCAATAAAAGCACTATGGATCCTCCTCATTCTGTCTTTGTTCCCTCTGGGCTCTCTCCTTCCCTAGGGGCCGAGACTCCTCCGATCTGAACCCCTTTTGTCCTTCCCTAATAGCGGCTACTAATATTCTAGCCTGCTTCTTTTGGTTTTCTTCCTCCCGCCTAACATACACTTTCTGTGCTTCTCTTAACAACTCATCTAGTCCTCTCTACTGCCAATCCTCAATTTTTTCCAATTTCTTTCTAATGTCCATCCATGACTTTGCGACAAATTGTGTTTTCAGTAAAGCCTGTCCCCCAGGGGAGTCTGGATCCATTCCGGAGTACAATCGTAAACTCTTTCATAGCCTTTCCAGCCAATCTGTGGGGGTCTCATCCTTCTTTTGATATTCATTAAAGGCTTTGTTAATATTTTGACCCCTCGGAACGGCTTCTCTTATTCCTTGTATTATCATATCCCTAAGATCGTTCATGTGTTCCCGGTCTCTTGGGTTCTGATTGTTCCAATTAGGTCTCCGGAGTGGCCATTTTATATCAGCCCTCGGACCCTGTTGATGTCTCTGATCCCAATTTCACATTCCAGTTCTCCTTATCATTTCCCTCTCTTCTGCTGTGAAGAGGATTCGGAGGACCGAATGTATCTCCTCCCAGGTATAAATGTTGGGTCCAAGGAACTGATCAAGCCTCTCCGAGACTCCTAGAGGGTCTGCTAAGAGACTGCCCATTTCTTTCTTAAAATCCCTCACATCTCCTGAACTTAATGGTACTGAGACAAATCCTACCCCCTGCTGTTGTTGGGGCATAGGTACTTTGCGCAGGCGTAATAAGTGGGTTACTTCATCGATACTGCTCTCTTCCTGCCTATCCCAAGTCTGACTTCTGGTTAGAACCCCCCTTCTCTCATTAGGGACAGGGGCTGTTGGTTGAGCCTGTGGGTCATCATCTGTGTCTAGCATATATGGTGGGGGGTATTCAAGGGGATCCCACGGTTCCTTCTTTGATTTCTTTTTGTGTTTACTCAGAGAGTAAACATAAGCCCTCATCAGGGTGGGTATCCACAAGAGAGCATATTTACTTTCTTCCTGGCAATGGGGTTGTTTTCGATTCACATATAAATTTAGAGTTTGGCATATCCAGTCCTCAAAGGGCCCAAAAATGGGCCAATATAAATGATCAGGTCGTATTTCTTTTCCTCCCCAGACCTCCATACAGTAGCGGACCATTTTTTCTTTGGATTTTTCCTTAAAATAGGGCCAACTATCCCAGTATCTAATCATCAAGCCTAAAGGGCTGTCTGGAGGTATCTCAGGTAATTCTTTCTTACCCTCCTGAGGGTCTCTCTGTGGGCCCTCCCTCAGGGCCTTATTTTGTTGTTGCCCCATTCTTTACAGGGTGTTTCAATGGTCTCTCTGTGGGCCTTTCTGAAGGTCTCTCTGTGGACCTTCCTGGAGGAACTCGCCGGGGTTCCTCCCAAGGATCTCTCTGTGGATCCTCCCAGGGGTCTCTCTGTGGACCCTCCTAAAGGTCTCTCTGTGGACCTTCCCGGAGGACCTCTCCGTGGGTCCTCCTGAGGATCTCTCTGTGGATCCTCCCGAGGGTCTCTCTGTGGACCC
>NW_020455792.1:47627-119694 GCF_003342845.1 Nothoprocta perdicaria
GGTATGTTGCAATACTTCTGCACATGCTCTCTCCTTGTTGGTAGGGGTCCCTGAGGCCTCCTGGTGGTCTTTGATGAAGGCCGCTCTTCTTCCTCTGGACTCTGTGCATGCTTCAATCTTCTGCGGCTTTGGCCTTATGCTGATACTGTGTTCTTGTGGTATCTTGCACTYATAGCTTACAACACTTGTGATAAGCCTATTCTTTTACAGATTGTTCCATGAATTACAACACGTTTATCACATTGGAGATATGGAAAAACAACACAGTATAAGGACYCCTGTGTGGTGCTTAGCTGAAAAACAGAGTTAGCTGAACCCAGCTGTGCCTACATGATTCCTTCATACTGCACATACTGCACATTCCTTCATACTACTCTAAATAGAATTTACTCATCTGCCTCTAATATKTATGAGAACTCAGGTTTATGAGGAATTTGACCAATTTTTCATTAATGTCTATAGCATCCAAAGTGATTGCAGTCAGACCCCTTCACATACTTCCCATCTCCAAGGGATTCATCTGCTTGTGCCCAAGGRCAGATCTGAAGTGTTGCTGCTGCATGGCTTTGAATGATACTTTTGTGGAAAAAAAAAAAGTATTAAAAAAATCAGTGAGAAAGAGTTGGAAGAGGCTTTGTTGGATTCCTTTCCTGTGTGGGAGCTAGTCAAGCTCAGGCCCTCACTTGGTCCTTTCTGAGCTATACTGCAACTACTCCCATCCCCAGCAATGTGGCTTCCTGATCCCAAGTTGAGCCATTACACCCCATGGAGAGTAAGGATATGATAACATCAATTAATACTTTGCTTTTATCAGGAAATGARAGACCTGTGTCTATTCCAACACATATATATTTAAGTATTACTTACCTGAAGGCTGAATATGACTGGTGATTGGAGAGCAGAAAGAGTTTTTATGGTTTGTCATAATAATACCCATATTAATATCCCTATTATAACACTGTGTAATACTGCAACAGTTTCAGAAAAACTCAGTAAAGATGCAAGAGCTATCCATTGCAACTTGTTTTTCCTCCTGTGCTTCATTCAAGAAGTGGAGTATCATACCATGCTCTTTCAGCACAAAATAAATTGTAGTTCCTTTCAATATTCTTAATATTTAGAATACTTTCAGAGGATCTGAAAACTAAGGTAAGTTTTTGCAAAAATGACATATCACCAATTCTATTTTGACATGATATTAATGTAATATTTTCTTATATTATGTGGTTCAAAAGCACAGTCAAAACTGTAATGTTCATTAGATTTCTTTCACCTCTAAAGGTAATTGAAAACATTCAATATTATAAATACATATTAATCGGCAGAAATACTGCATACCACAATTCATCCTCTTAGTATATTTCTTTCCTTGATGGTTTCACATTAAGCTGACATTTTTCATCTTTATGAACAATTAAAAAACAATTTACAGAAAATGAAGAAAAATAAAGTATTGCCATATTTAGTCATTGTGTAATCCATCATATGACCTATTCTATTATACATTCTATCATGTGAAGTCAATGTTGTTTAAAAGATGTTTCTAACCAGCAAGCTGAAGGCCTRCTTTCAATCTTCTCCTCCTTCTCCTTCTCCTTCTCCTCAGTGGAATTAACATTAGAAATAAGTCCAAGCTATTTCATAAAAATCTGGTGTCATCACAGAATCAAAGAATGGTTTGGGCTGGAAGGGACTCCACAACCTCTCTGGGCAGCCTGTTCCAGGGCTCTGTTACCCTCACAGGAAAGACGTTCTTCCTCATATGGAGATGGGACTTCCTGTGTTTTGATTTATATCCATTCATTACCCCTTGTCCTGTCACTGACCACCACTGAGAAGAGTTTGGTCCCAACCTCCCTACTTTCTCCTCTCAGATATTTGTACATATTGATCAGATCCCCTCTTCGCCTTCTCTTCTCCAGGCTAAAAAGATCCAACTCACTCAGTYTTTCCTCATTCAAGAGATGTTCCAGTCCATTCATTATCTTTGTTGCCCTCTGCTAGACCCTCTTTAGAAGCTCCTCACCCCTCTTATAATGGGGAGCCCAGAACTGCACACAATACTCCAGGTGTATTGTGTAATACACCAGAGCTGAGTGGAGGGGCAGGATCACCTCCCTTGACCTGCTGGCAACACTCCTCCTCATGCAGGCGAGGATCCCATTGGCCTTCTTGGCCACGAGGGCACACTGCTGMCTCATGGTTAACTTGGTGTCAACCAGGACTCCCAGGTCCCTCTCTACACAGCTGCTCTCCAGCCCTATTCTGAACTGGTGCCTGGGGTTATTCCTCCCCAGGTGCAGGACCCCGCACTTGTCCTTGTTTAACCTCATGAAGTTCCTCTTTGCCCAACTMTCCAAYCTGTCTAGATCCCATCTATGTTCCTTGGAATGCACTGCCCTCTGGAATGCTGGCTACTCCACTAGTTTCATATCACTTGCAATGCTGAAAAGATTTTATGTTSAATGTTCTGATGGAAGTTTGCTTATAGAGAAATCTCCATCCTAATATGATGATTAGCTATTTGGATAGTTGGACTAAATGTAAGGGCTAGAGTCAGATCAAAAAAGCATCATTGTTCACCCCAGAATAAGTTTTGGTAAAATTATTGCTTATGTTTATGCTTGTTTGTACACAATTGTTTTGGAAATAAATACAAAAGGATTTTTTCTAAGTATCCATTTTGTTTTAATATTACTGCTATTAGGTGTGCAGCACTTCCACTTAGAAAACATTAAAATGAAAAAAAAAAAAAAAAAAAAAAAAGATGGAAGATGACCTCAGAATGGTCTGCATATTAGGTCGACCCTTTCAAGTAACTGAATGCATGCAAAATTTGCTTACATGTTTACAAAACATTCGGTGGTTTGTTTGAGAGAGATGCAAAATGTGATCAATAAAATATGAAAATACAAAATTTTACTTATTTGCTTCAAATTGGAAATTGGAGTAATAAAGCAGTACTGTCTTCTCTGGTCCATTAATTAGGTAATTTAGTTTATACTAAACATACTCAAATAATACTAAACATACTCAAATAATGATTTCATTATTTTAGAAAAGCACTTGATCTTTGACAAAATATATAATATTTTTCCAATGAAGCATGCAACTTTTCATTCATGAAAAGCAGAATTTCTATTTGTAAAAATAGCACTATGTTAATCACTGTACCTTGGAATATCTGCTAATATTTTTGCTCATAGTTGTCTGATCTTTCTGAAACTAGCTACTCCAGTAAATTTTAAGGAATAAAGGTTTTGTGCACATGCTTTTGTTAGTCATGTAAGAAACATTAATTTATCATATGAAAATACATTGCAATTCTACCTGTGTTATTTATCATGTATAAAGAACAAATATGAAATCTACATGACAGCTCTGAGATCATTATTTTGCAATTTGTATAGCATAATAACATAGTATCTTCTGTAATATACTCAACCATATACAGGAAAGCAAGTTAAAAATTCATTTTCTCAAATTCTYTAACTGGACTTGAAAATGATCTATTCACTGGTTTATTTTCATTTGGACTTTGAGATACCTTAAGCTCATAGTTTGTTAGACTGTGCCATATTCTGAGTTATGTTACATCTGCGTTTAAGTGTTACTCCAATAGTTTTATCACAGTGCAGTTTCTCTTATCTGGGAAAATAATAGCCTCTGGGAAAAATTGCAAGAATGAACTATTCAGAGACAAGACACAGCAACATAGCTGAACCAAATAGATAAAACAGGTGAACAAAATAATTCAAACGAGTATCTTAATAATAAATGATTTTTTTTTAAAGAATATTCTTCTCTATTTAGTAGCATCAATTCCAGAATTATACCAATAGATACCACTCCTTTGAGTGTATAATTAATATAGATTTATTCCTTATTCTTCAATCCGGGACTGAAGTTATCAGTTATATTTAAAAGAATCACAATACTGCAAATTGTGCAAATGCATGTAAATGGCCTATTCAATCTTTAATAAGCTAAAGTCTCAGTAACTTGAACCTCTTATTCTACTACTCATAATTTCCAGGCTGAGTATGGAACATCAGGTCCCAACTCAGAATAAGTTCAGGCTGCTTAAGGTGAGATACAAGATTGGATATAAGGATTTAATATGTTGATCATGTCCTGGAAGGACCGCAAAATGAGAACATATTGATATAATTTTGTAATAGGATACTGGAGTCATAATGTAGCCTTATTCCAAACTATAAGTTAATTTGATCAATCTCACAACCTATCATTACATACATTTTTGCATCCAGACTCGCCACATGAAGACTTCAAGATAAATAACAAGAACAATCCAACACAGACAACAAAATCTTAGACCAGGAATTAAAATGCAATTCTATTTAATAATGAACAGTTTTGCTTAGGTTGTTATAGAGAAGAGGGACATCCGTGCAGGTCAGTGGAGTTGCTGCACTTTTATATATCCTATCTAGAGCTCATTTCATCTGTATTATTTGCTATAGTCAATCATAATAATTCTACACATGATTAAGTCATGTAATTGCTATACAAAGTTATCTAGATTTCCCACAGAAAGGTTCTATTTTCTTCAACTTAACATTACATCCGTTTTGTATGCTGTTCTTCAAAGTATATTTATTAGACAGCTTGTTCATATCTTGTGGACCATACATTTCCTTGGATCACATAGGTCATTCTGAAGTCATCTTTATACCTCAGGATATATTTTCCTTCAGATGAAGATTAATATTCTTTTAAAGCATAGTACTTTACAGGCCATGTGAACAGGAGGGTTCCTAGCTTTCTTATAGTCTTTTGATATTTACTTTACGCTATAATGTTAAAAGAACAGATAGGAAGGTTGATATATACATAAATATATAATAGTAAGATACAGTGTGTATATATATATAAAATATACATATAGTATACATACCTGTACATGTGTAATATTTTTCTAGTTACTTATTAATAACATCTTCATATCTGATTATCTTTGTGTAAATAGCAGTTATTAAATGTTTAAACTTAAATTTACTTAATATTTTTTCAGACTACCATATGATGAAAAGTGAATCTCCATTAGAAGGTCACTAGGTAAACCAAGTTCCAGTGGACAGCAAAATTAGGAACTCATTGACATACAGGAAAGCAAAGAATAGATATTTCCTATATACAGGTCTTTTAATGTAGAGTAAAAAGAAGTTAAGCAGGTGTTAGATGACCAGGATAGATCTAGTGCTGATCAGGGATGACCATGTAAGTGTCAAGAAAGGAAAGAAATGAATGATTACAACTACATCCAAGAGGCACATTGAGCAGTCAAGGGTGGAATTGTCTCATAAAGCCAATAGTAAACCCACCAATCAGTCTCTGAAAAACAGGCTTTCGTTGCCTGGGAGACTGTAGTGTCGGATGATTGGTTTCAGGCAGACAGTCCAATAAGGCCAGGAGATCACAGCTTCAACGTTTCATGTTTTTTCAATCTAAACTTTCCCCATACATCCCATGTACTTCTTGCAATAGTCAAGATTTCTCTTCTTATTTAATCTCTAGGTGTAAGTGCTGAACAAATCTGTCCCACACTTACAGCATTATGGCAAAGACACTGCCTTTTCTACTAAGCAGCATATTTTCATGTAAAGAGCAGGATTTCAATTATTTTTTGAAATTTTATTTCTCCATGAGACTAAGCTGAAACTAGCCCAACAACATTTTAGAAAAAAATGAAAAATTAATTAGTAAACAGTATCTAGGGAAATAGAAGGACTGTGATTATAAACACCTTTTCTTCTGTAAGCAAAAGGCTTAAAGTTTCATCAGTGCTAGACACTGTCATCAGAAAACCATCCGTCATGGTTGCAATGCAAGCAATAMGAGCAAAAACAACTCCAGATTAAGCATAGTGATTTAGAGTAATCATACATTAGAGTAAACATAACAATTAGATGGTTGAATCTATGACCTCTAGAATACATTTAGCCCATTAGAATTTGAAAATAACTTTAATAGTCATTGTGAAGAGTCAGGATAGTTACACTAATTTGCAACTACACAAATGGCTTGGTGGATAGTCTCGAGAGGAATCTCCCCTTTGAGACTCAAATTCTTCATTTTATATATTTTTTTATTTCCTGTAACCTCATTTAGGCCAAATATTTTCCTAGAAAATTACAAGTTTAGTAGAAGAAAACCAGTATTTCCTTATCAGCTCTGCAGAGCATATAGCTTGCACTAACTTCACATGAGGAAGCTTGAGTCACAGCTTAAGCCTTGTTTGCTACTCTGAAAATTGACTAGTGTGTCTCCATTAATCATATCATGGAGAACTTCCCAGATCAGCTGTTTTCTATTAATATTGCATAATTCCATTTAAATATTTATTACCTAAATATCAATCACTGTACAGAGATCCTCCCTCAAGCAATTATTTACAAGGAAATTTCATATTTATTCAGATCAACTATACCTTTTTCCTCAGCAGAAAGCCCAAGGTAAAACTGTAATGTCTTTTGGGACAAAGGAGGTAACAATAGCTATTTCATGATTTACTGGTTTTTCATTTGCAGCCATCTGCAGTCTACTGCTTTGGTTCAGCAATTCATTTAATCAAGCAAATTTGTATTATTTTTGTATGATCATGATGTCCTCAAGGAGGATATGGAACATCTCTCTTCTTCATATAGTAAGCACCCTTGGACGTGGAAGGAGTGGAATGGCTGCAGTGTTTACAAACTGAAGAGGYCTTCAGGGACCACTTTGACACAGGACTTTATCACAGAATAACAGAGAATCACAGAATGATTAAGGTTGGAAGAAGTTCTCTCTCCTAAGGACCTGTAGAGATCATCTAGTCCAACCCCATGAATCTAGTCAAGCAGAGACACCTAGAGCACATGGCAGAGGGTCACATCCAGGCAAGTTTTTAAGTCCTCCAGAGAAGGACACTCCATGGCCTCCCTGGGCAGCCTGTTCCAGGGCTCTGTCACCCTCACAGGAAAGAAGTTCTTCCTCATATGGAGATGAAATTTCCTATGTTTCAACTTACACCCATTACCCCCTATCCTAGCACTGGCCACCACTGAGAAGAGCTTTGCCCCTTCCTCCCTACCTTCACCCTTCATGTACTTATAAATATTAATCAGATCCCCTCTCAACCTTCTCCAGAGAAAACAGGCCCAGCTCACTCAGTCTCTCCTCATTCGAGAAATGTTCCAGTCCCTTCATCACCTTGGTTGCCCTCCACTGGACTCTCTTTTGAAGCTCCACATCCCTTTTGTACTGAGGAGCCCAGAACTACACACAATACTCCAGGTGTGGCCTTCCCAGAGTTGAGTAGAGGGGCGGGATCMCCTCCCTCCACCTGCTGGCAACACTCCTCCTGACGCAGGCCAGGATCCCATTTGCCTTCTTGACCATGAGGGTACACATGGTTAACTTGGTGTCAACCAGGACTCCCTCTCTGTGGAGCTCCTCTCCAATAAGTCAACCCGTAATCTGTACTGGTGCCTGGGGTTATTCCTCTCCAGGTGCAGGACCCTGCACTTGTCCTTGTTAACTCTAATTCCACACAGGCCTTGGCCTTCCTCATTGCATCCCTGCGTTCTCTGACAAGGTTCCTGTATTCCTCCCATGTGGTCTAGCCCTTCTACCACATGATGTATGCTCTCTTTTTCTCATTAAGTTTTCCCAACAGCTACTTGCCCATCCATACAGGTCTCCTGCCCCCCTTACCCAATTTATTTCTTGTAGGAATGCACCAATCCTGAGCTAAGAGAAAATGGTGCTTGAATATTAGCCAGCTCTCCTGCATYCCCTTTCCTTCTAGGACCCTAGCCCAGGGGACAGCTCCARGGAGCTCCCTGAAGAGGTCCAAGTGGAACTTGAAGTCTAGGGCTGCAATGCTACTTCTTGCCCAGCTTCTTCCATGCAGGAATTCCAACACCTCATGGTCACTGTAGCCAAGACTGCCTCAAACCCTCACATTTCCCACTGGACCATCTCTGTTTGTTAGTATCTATCAGGCCTAGCAGTGCCCCTCCTCTTGTTGGCTCGTCAACCAACTGTATCAAAAAGTTATCTGCAATTTTCTGCAGGAACCTCCTGGACTGTCTGTTCCCAGCTGTGTGATTATCCCATCAGACATCAGGGTGGTTGAAGTCCTCCATAAGGACCAGGGCCTGTGATCAGGAGACTTCTTGCAGCTGCTTGTAGACGGCCTCATCCACTCCCCATCCTGATCAGGAGGCCTGTAGTAAACTCCCATGACAGTGTCACTCCTTGTTGGCCTGCCCTTTAATCCTCACCCACAGGCTCTTGACCAACACTCCATCCTCCCCTATGCTGAGCTCCATACATTCCAGTTGCTCTCTCATGTAAAGAGCAAGTCTGTTGCCTCTCCTTTCTGTCCTGTCCTTCTTGAAAAGCTTGAAGCCCTTCATGGTCACGTTCCAGTCATGAGATCTGTCTCAGTATGTCTCAGTAAGTGCAGTGAGATCATGGCCCTGCAGCCACATACACATCTCCAATTCCCCATGTTTATTCCCCATGCTGTGTGTGTTTATATAGAGGCATTTGATTTGAGCTCCCAATGTGCCTCTCATTCTTGCTAAGACAGCTGCAACTTCACTATGTGGTCCTTTAGAATTTCTCATATTTTGCCATTTAGCCTCTGAATTCAGTCTTAGGGCACTCTTCACAGGCTATGGCATTAGACCACTGTGAGTGGCATGACAGGCCATTGGCTAATCTGCTTCCAATGAAAACCCCTCACTCCTCAAATCTAGTTTAAAGCTCTCTCAATGAGYCCTACTAGCTCATGACCCAGGGCTCTCTTCCCTCTTTGAGAAAGATGGATYCCATTAGATGCCATCATGTCTGGAAGTTATGTAAGGCTTCCTGTTACTGAAGAAACCAAAGTTGTGGCAATGACACCAGCCACAGAGCCATGTGTGGATGGTCTGTATCCTCGTGTTTCTTTCTATATTGCTGCCAGCGCTGGAAAGAATGGAAGAGAAAATGACCTGCACAATTGAGTTCCTGATCATCTGCCCTAGTTCTCTAAAGCTACGTGTTGCTGCTTCCTCTCCTCCTACATGTAGGACCATYGATGAATAGTCCATTGGTCAAATCAGGCTGGTTGGTGCTATCCTTAACCCAGGCCCCAGGAAGGCAAAAGACTTTTCTTAGAGGAGTGTTAAGTCTACATATTGGACCTTCTGTTCCCTGAATTGAGGAATCCCCCACAATGATAATTCGCTCTTTCTTCCTCCTGCCTATGGTCACAGAAAGGGTTTGCCTTTCTGACTGTAATATCATTTTTGGAGGAGAACGACTCACTCCACCATCCACTGATTACCCTTCCTCCTCCCGGTCCTCATACCTATTGGTAAGGGATATCTGTTAGGGTGAGATGGAAGAAGGTTTTCTCCTGCCACTTCGAGCATGGACTTTTATCCATACATTGCTGTGCTGTTTTCTTTCTTCTTGTGTTGGTTGAGGGATGGAACCTGTAGAAACTTGTTGCTGGGCATTTCTTGATGCCTGCCTCTATTTCTCTCTTTCAGACTTACAGATACTCCTTAGCTTTTCAACTTCCCCTTTTAGCTCAGCTACCATGCTGGACAGTTCTTCCACCTGCTCACACCTCACACAGTTGCTCTCCCYGAGTCTGTCCATAAGAAGTGTCAGGCTATGGCACTCCTTGCAGCCTGACACATGGATGGCTGCATGCTTTACCAGTTGTTCAGTCTGGATGTCTATCTCCTTTTTAGTGAGTGCTAACGCAGCTGTCCGACGAGTAATAGCCACAGTGAGTATGCCGGGGAGCTGGCTGCTGCGTGCTGTGCCTGCACCTCCTGCCTGCTCAAACTGCCATGCTAACTGCTGTGCTGCCACTTTATCTGCGGCTTTCACCTGACTTAGAAAAAGACAGTGGATCTAAGTCCATCCTACATTAAAGGAAATATAATTAGTGAAGGAAAGCTAGAAAATCTTATTATTATAACAAGGATTTATCGACAGAAAATCTTATTTTTATTGCAAGGATTTATCGATATTTGAGATCAGTAGGCAACAACTAATATTTTCCATAAAAAAAAAAAGAAAAAAAATCCCATTCTTTCAAAGCAAACCAAGCATATTGCAAAAGATAAACCAGAAGCATTACTTTTAACAATGAAAAATGTGTTCATCAGCTGCATGTTTTTTCTTTTCTAGTAAACATCATTGATGATTTAATGTTTAACAATGCATATATACTTTTAGCAAGTATTTCAAAATATTCACTTATTCAATGTTTACTAAGCAATAATAAAATATTCATTTTCTAGCACAATAACAATGCATTTATCCTTTATCTCAGAGATAAATCATGTGTTGATAAATGGCAAAATAGAATAGAAATAATTTTGTTTTGTGCACTTTGCAGGATTTTGGTAACTGCTTCACTGTTCTCTTATTTGGCATGTCTTGYAAACAGCAATTTTAAGACAAGCTTTACAGAAACTAGGATTTCAAGTGTTTGGATGCTTCAGAGACTTAAGAAAATGTAAATATTTATTTATAAACTTCAAAATGTTTTGGAAATGGGTAGCAAATGAAAAATATTTCAACACTTGTTCAGACTCCGTGTATTGAAGAAAACATATTTTCTAAACTAAATAGATTCATTACTTTTAGCAATTCATAAGGGGAAAGACTGTATGGAAAGTCTAAGGGGAGAGACTGTATTGACTTGTTTTGGTGCTGCTGTGATCCCAGCCAGTGATGCTGACTATAGGTTTATGTCCTCATGGGTGGGGTATCTTGGATTAATATTTGTTGGCTATGAGAGCTTTTCCCCTCATAAAAATCGCAGAAACAGTCGATGTAAAAAATTACACTTGTCCAATAACCAATAGCCTTTGTTCACTGCTTCATAACACTTTGTCCTGAAGACATGTCCTTTGGGACAGGATAACTATGCATACTTTGCTGACTTGAATAATTTTTGTACCATTTAGTTCTATAGAATATCTAAATATTCTATATTTAGTTCAATCTAAAATGATTGATAAAATGGCGATGTCCAGAGTGAATTCTGAATCAGTAAGTTTACTGTCCAGATCAGTAACACTTCCAGCTGATGCCTCCTGAATAAAAAAAAATCTTATTTGTATGGGAGGTATAAATGAATGATTATGTTTTCATACATGGAGAACAGATGGAGTAGAATGCTAGGATTATGGAAAAAAAATCCTGAAAAAATCACATAAGAATCCTTTTTTTCCCCCTATTTCTGCTTTTTTTATGCACATGACCCATATATCACACATCAGTAAAAGTGCTGTTCTTTAAAATTAAATCTTTAGAAAACCTGTGTCAGAGGAGGAGATACAAGCAATAAAAACAATTTAGGGAGAAGGACCTCAGGGCAAATACTCACCTGTACATACAATACACAATGTTGTTTAATCTCACTTTTTTTTTTAATAACTAACAATTACATATGCAAAAACTTTTTCATTAAATTATACAATAAAAAGTGATCAGCCTGTAAGAGGCATTTCCTTTATAACACATGGAAATGAAGCCTGATATTTCATTGGGAACATGAATATTCATTATTAAAAAGATAGAATATTTCACAGTGTCAAAGATGTATCTCAAGCATTATCAGGTCTCACATACTGTAATGAAGAGTTGTTATAAAGGAAAATTTTAAGATAAATTTTAAAATACATAGTGGATGCCTTAGAGATTGAATATTTTCCATTTTCAGTCTACCAAAATACAAAGTTATTGAAAATTCAATTATAAGACTTTTTTTTTCTTGATTTTTTTCTTTCTCTTGACATTATTATCATCAAGACTGGAAATGAAAATATTTGAAAACACAAGCATTCATTACATTTGTATCTAAAACACTTTAATTAATATATAAATATATAAAGCATTTTAACAATATGCAACTTAGGAATAAGTCATTCATGTGTAAGCATTCAGCAAATTTACAAAACAGTTATTTCTACCTTTAGAAAGTAGAATCAGATAAATAATGTATTTATAATCTGCTAAGGAATAATTTGTCTGCAGTAACAATTATTTAAAGCTGAAAGACAATGTTGAGAAACTGTGGTCATAATTTATGAAGGGAATTGGTTAGGTATCTATGCTTGGATTTCTTACTGTAGCTGCTTAGCTACAGTATACAGAGATAGAGAGATACAGATATACAGAAAATAACAGGATAATAAGTTGTCCTGTCTGGCTCCCTAAAAATGTAGGTCAGGTGTTCAGTGCCTAAAGAAATTACCTGCCATGTGTCTCAGGTTACACAGAGTATTAGTTCATCAGTAAGCTGGTCATATATCACTGTCATAGAGTAGAATGAGGGTGATAAAACAATGATAATAAAGAGGAAAAGAAGTACAGATAAGGACAAAAAGAAGACCTATAGTCATAATTGAGTTCTAAAGAATTGTATTGATTGTGTATGTATTTTTTTCAGGGAACTGGCTTTGATAATGATCTCATAAAAACACTCAGTGCAATGTTTGCAAGACTAGTCTGAATGATGCTGCCAAAATAAGTGGACCATACATAAACAGCAAGTATATGCTGACTAAGCTAATGCTAGTAGTAGCAGGGAAATAATGTTTCAGCATACCTGAGGATGAGGGGACACCACTGGCCACAGGCCTCCAACTGCACTCGGCCCCATTTATCACCACCCTCTGAGCTCTGCCATCCAGCCAGCCCTCGATCCACCGCACCGTGCACTCGTCTAGTCCACTCTCCCGGAGCTTCCGTATGAGGATATTATGGGAGACGGTGTCAAAAGCCTTGCTGAAGTCAAGGTAGACAACATCCACRGCTCTCCCCTCATCCAGCCAGCCTGTCAYCCCATCATAGAAGGCTATGAGGTTCGTCAGACATGACTTCCCCTTGGTGAATCCATGCTGACTGCTCCTCAGCAGCTTCTTCTCCTCCAKATGCCTGGAGATTCTCTCTAGGATGAACCGCTCCATCACCTTTCCAGGGACGGAGGTGAGGCTGACCGGCCTGTAATTGCCCSGCTCYTCCCTCTTGCCCTTTTTGAAGACTGGAGTGACGTTGGCTCTCTTCCAGTCCTCGAGCACCTCCCCTGCTCTCCAGGAACCTCTCCAAGATGATGGAGAGAGGCTGAGCAATAACCTTGGCCAATTCCCTCAGCACTCTTGGGTGCATCCCATCTGGGCCCATCGATTTTTGAGTGGCCAGTTTGCCTAAGTGATCCCTAACCCAATCCTTCTCAAYCYGCRGAAGGTCTTCCTCTAGCCCATTTACATCTCTTCCACTTGAGCCCTGCAGTTCATGGGGGGTCGCCTTAGCAGTAAAAACAGAAGCAAAGAAGGCATTTAGTAACTCTGCGTTCTCGGCATCCTCCGTCACCAAGGCCCCTTCCCCATTCAGCAGTGCACTAACATTTTCCCTCGTCTTCCTCTTGTTATTGACATACTTATAGAAACCCTTCCYGTTGTCCCTGACATGCCTCGCCAACTCATTGCCACTGAATCTATCATTCTATCTATTGATGTGTAACAATCATCCACAAAATCAGCTATAGATAAGTGTAGGGATCTGTCTAACTCTGTAAAACATACAAATATATAGAAACACAGCAGGAAATGTTGCAGCTTTTGAAGTATTACACTATAGTGCACATACTCTCCCTGTCCTAAATGCTGATTCATCTAAGTAAAATATGATTGCACAAACAAGCATTTTCAACAGGAATGTTATGTATGGACAAATTCAACAACASAGCATCTCTCACTTCCTTTGAATAGCCAACATTTTTTTGTCCTTGATCTATTCTTCTGTGTTACCTGAAGGGACTAAAAGTAAGGTCACTACCATGATTCATTCCTGGAACATGAAATTTTGTTCCCTCAGCTCCACTTCTCCCAGGCAGATAAATAGTCTAACTGCCAGGAAACTCATCAGTCTGAATATGGTCTCCCAACAATTTCTCATGGTACAATTTTGCATCACTATTTAGATCATTACTGTGTCATCAGATGACTGACTCACATTCTAGTGCTTTGAGTTCTCATCTGAAAGAATAGAACAACGTTCCAAATCCTGGGGCGAACAAGATAAACCTAGAGATCAGTCTCTGTGATTTCTTATTTATTTCTAGGCTGCTTGCTAATAAAACACTGAACAATTAATTAATTAAGGAGTCCTTAGAGAGTATGGCATTATGGAGGAAGGAAGAAGGACAGAGATTGATTCATCTTGGAACATAGATATCCAGAATAAAAATAAAATATATCTGAAAAAGATATTTTAAAGAAGGTTACACCAGAGAATCAAAGACCTGTACAGGGTGATAACTGCAGATGAATTTATACATGTAAAAGAAGCAGAAAAAAATACTGTATATATACACAGAGATGATAATAAAATGAATATCTTTCTTTATATGGTGACATTACAGTCTAACATGAAATGTTCCTTTTCTTTGAATATCAGAAAACTGCATAGGTAAATTAGTTAAAGAAACTGCCTAGTCTATTTATAAAGATACTGATACTGTAAGGGCACAAACTGCCCTGTCCATCACAAACATGAATTGTTTTGCTAATCCTCCACAGGCTGGAAATGCTTACATCCATTGGTCTTACTTGCTCCTTTATGTCATTTAATATTTATAAATTTTATTAGCTGATTTGCATGATGAGTGGCATAACACTACATCCTTATTTTCTCAAGTCACAGAAAACTTTGCAGTGAATCTTAGGTTCCAACCTTGCATATTTTATGTACAGGACAGAAGAAGAAAAAAGGATTAATTGTGCGAACTTTTGAGTTTTTTTATTTGAAACTATGCTAAGATTCTTTCCACCTTCATACAGACAAGTAAGTTAGAATGGACTGGTSAGGTGTATTACCTCTCTCTGTTGATTGGAGAGAGAATGTAGACACCGCTTTAAACAGCAGAAACTGAAAGACTGTGAATGAAAACATTGTTACTATGCTCTACTTTTGCTTTCTTAATTAATTTCACAGTATGCTAATCCTAATTTTGGCACTATTTACACTGTTTGAAAACTGGAATAATGCCAAATAAATTTATCCTTGAAATGATATAAAGTCAGTGTAGCCAATAATAAAGCATGTACTTTTCTCTTGAAAAAGGAAAAATATTTACCTATATTACCTTCATGTAATTTCATCTTTGATCAATAGCAGAGGATAAAGACAAGATTTTTAGTATGTAGTGGATTTCATTTGTTCATTTCAACCCCTACCTAGAAAGAAATCTTTAATATAGAATGTTATAGCTTTTTTTCTGTATTATTAACTAAACATCTGAAATCTTCAGGCATAAATATTAGCTAAATGATTGGATAATCATTTGAATATCCTTTATGGTCTATAACTTATCAGATTTTGTTCATCTGAAGCAAATGGCATTATTTAGACCCCTCTCCTCTTTTGGAAAAATAAACAATCTAAACATTGTATGAAGCGAAGTGACTGAGTTTTATGTATTATGACTGTATTTTTTTCCTTTAAGTGTTTTTTTTTTTATTGTCTCTCTCTCTCTCTTTTTTTTTTTTTTTTTTTTAAATTTGGATTTAATATAGAATTCGTTTCATGGAAACAGCTACTATACAATTACTCTATATTTTCAGTAGTTAATAATGATGTTGAACCAATTCCTTTTAATAACACTGAGGATGTCCCCTGCCCCCATTATTGCTCTTTATGGTAATGAAGCCTCTTACGGCTTTAATTGGGAGAGCCACTTCGAGAGAAAAAAAAAAAAAAAGACAAAAACTAACTTAGGTTAATGTTAATGAAAGCTTGCCAAGTATTCCAGTTCCAAATCTTTTATCTGTACTGCTAATGTCTATTTTTCCTCAACTTCAAGTTAAGTAGAGGGCAAAACCAGTACTGATTAGTATCAGATTATCTAGTTGGAAATTTTAAACTGTCTTTGAAATACCAAAGAAATATACAGATTTGTAMGGAAGACTTCATATTTTAGAAATGCAAAATCTGTGTTAAGAGTTGAAACAATTTACACAGAAGAAAATTAAAACATATCCAAAGTTTGGGCAATATAGCAATTCTAAGCATGTTAACAATGGCTGATTTACACTAACTTGTAGAATGCTCATTAATTTTCTGATTATTAATCAAGGTGATTCACAACCTAACAGGTAACAACAAACTACAGGTTTTGAAGGCTTTAACTGCATCTCCTCAAAAACAAAGTGAGGTATGACTATGCGTATCATAAATTTACTTTTTAGAGGAAAACAAAATTTCAGACCACAGTTATGAAAATAAAGTTATAGAATATGCATTTTTGTTATATTCTATATAACCATTAAGATTTGGCCATTAAGATTTGGAAAAAAAAGAAAAAAATGATATTTGGAATATTGTAGTAACTAGCTACCATTATTTTGGAACATCAATCATAATATTTTTAGTAATTATGGATAATAAAAGTCTTGGATTATTGGAGAAAGGAAAACAATAGTTCCCATTACAAAAGAAGAAATAAGGTCCCAAAGAATTACAAGCTTGTCAGCGTAACTTCAAAGCCTTAGTTGAATCTGGAAGAAAATAGTTAAATTATTTCTAAATGCCTACAGGAGGCATAGTCTAATTCTTATATGGTTTTGTCATGAATATGTTTTGTCATACAAAAGTAGTTGCATCTATTTTAAAGGTGATGCAAGCAAGAAAGATATAACAGGATATATGTTTATGCTACTAATATATATTCTCTGTAAAGAAAGTCTACATGATGTAAACATCACCAAACTGCATGTAATCCTGCTGATTTGACAACCTTACTTTGCAGTGCTTTCCCTACAATCTTTCTTTTTTTGTCTTTCTTTATTGATCAGGTTTATTGCTTTGCCAGTTGACAGGGGATGTCAGAAAGAACTAGACACCAAAAGAAAGGTCATGCTTACTATTAATATCAAATAATACAGAAATGAAATGATAATGAAACAGTAAGTTTGCTATAGTGCTGAGTTTTAACTACAGACAAAATATACAAGATAATGCACTTAACCATTACTATACGAGAAAGAGAATAGTGATTAAGATACATTACCAATAAATTACCAACATCCAGATCCACAGTCGCTGGGGAGCCCCTGTTGCAGCGACGATTTGGAGAACCTTTCTGGCAACTGGGAGGTCTTACGCAGTGCGTCCGCGCATAAGAGAAGTCTCCAAAGTCACAGCAAGAGGGTCCAGCTTTTATAAAACAAATCAGCAAAACTTGCATTTTCTTTGTGACATCTGGTATGTCCTACTTTCCTTATCACCCAGGACTGGGACTTGGCCAGAGCCCAAGCTTTGGATGGGAAAGTTCCCTTCAAGGTCAAAAACACTCGCATGAAATCTTAYAAGAGTTACAATTTCATGAGCCTATGTGCAGGCTAGCAAAAGCAATTTACGGGTGAGTTCTGTGTGCTTCTACAGAGGGAGAGCCGTATTCAGCTATAAGTCAAGCTTGACTTGGGCCTGTGGTTCAGGCCCTGGCATTTCATTTATGGATTGAGCTGGTGTCTTTGTTCAATGTCAACTATTTTTAACTATTACAAAAGAAAGCTAAACAGTCTTATATCTACAGTGCAACAGAAAATGACCACAATTAAACAATCAAATGAATCCTTCATTGACTTCTGCAGTATTAGTGTTTATGAATGTCTCCAGTGACCAATATTTAAAAACAAATGSCCATACCCGTTATAGATATTTACATCGTTTGCCAAAATAAGTCAATATGGAGTTCATTTTTTCACCTTGCAACATGCAAGTGAGAGCCTTTTTTATTTTTCTCCGAAGATGAAGACTCAAGATTGTCAGGGACAAAGGACAAAGGGGWGTCCTTGACCATCCTTGACAAACTGGAAAGCCCCGGCTAGGCTAGAAAGCGGAAAGAGCAAGCCGAAAGCAGGAACTAGCTGCACCCTGCCAGTTGGGAGGAGGGTCCCTGGGGAGGGGAGGGAAAGTTTTGAGGTTAGATATTTAGTAATCAGCAGGGCAACCAATCAGGACAAGCCGTGTCCGAAGCTTTGCCAGTCCCTGCCATTTTCTTCTGTCTGTTGCTATCCGGGTGTACAACCTGAATCATATATAAGTTTGTCGCAAACGTGGAATAAACGAAGTCAGTGTCTAACCTCTGAGAGTTTTGGCTCTGATATTCCTTGCCCACCTCAAGCTGCAACACAAGATACTATCAATGACAGTAAATATTTCAGAAGTTTAAAACTGAATTCATGGAGAAATAATACATAAAAAGAAAAAAAAAAAAGTTTGTAAGTTTAGTGGTGCATTTATTCTACTGATATTATCTTAACTAACTTCTATACGTATTTAAGATCTCAGAGATACTTTCCAAGTGGGAAAAAAAAAAAAAAAAAAAAAAAAAAAAGGAAATTTCAGTTCCTCATTAGTAGCAGGTATGAGCTCCACATTCACTAGCTAATGTAGATATATGTAGAATCACAGAATCCTTATGGCTGTAAGAATCATAGAATTGTTTAGAGATCATCTAGTCCGACCTACACATGCAGGGTCACCTAAATCATGTGGCACAGGATTGCATCCAAGTTGATTTGAAGATCTCCAGAGAAGGAGACTCCACAACCTCCCTGGGCAACTTGTTCCAGTACTCTGTCACCCTTGCTGTCAGGAAATTTTTCCTTAMGTTCCTCTGGAACTTTTGGTGCTTCAGTTTGTGGCTATTACCTCTAGTTCAACTAGTAGCCACCACTGAAAAGAGGCCAGTCCCATCCTCCTTCTCCCTCCCTTGTGGTATTTGTATACACTGATCAGATTCCCTCTGAGCCTTCTCTTCTTCAGGCTGAACAGGCCCAACTCTCTCAGCCTTTGCTCATAGGGTAGATGTAGATGTTTCAGGCCTCTGATCATCCTTGTAGCCCTATGCTGGACTCTCTCTAGCTCTCACATCCTGGGAGAGCCACAGAGCTATCCCGCATGTACTGGGGAGCCCAGAACTGACACAGTCCTCCAGATGCAGCCTCACCAGAGCTGCCTCTAGGCAGTTAGAGGGATGATCACCTCTCTCAACCTGCTGGAGACAGTCTTCTTAATGTACCCCAGGATCCCCTTGGCCTTCTTAGCCACGAGGGCACACAGCTGCCTCAGGGTCAGCTTCTCATCCACCAAGATGGCCAGACCCCTYTCAACAGAGCTGTTCTCCAGAAGGTCAGTTCCCAGCCTGTATTTGTGTTTGGGGTTATTTCTCCCCAGGTACAAGACCTTGCACTTGCCTTCATAGTGCACATGAATTTAAGAACTCATTATCAACAATGGATCAGACAAAGAAAAGGTGCACTCAAAGGTACACATATATGTCAGCCATGTGATTGTATTTAAACATACTTTTAATACTAATTTTTGCTTGTAATGCTAATTTTTACAAGCAAAACTACTTGTTATGTAAGTTGAGAATTAGATGGTATTTCGTCACCATGGCTTTTCTGAAGGGTGATTTTTACACTGCTCTTACAAGATCTAATCTCAATGAATTCAGTCAGGTATGAAAGACTTCCGAGACTTCAAAAGGATTCTGTGTCAGTGCTGAAACTTTAAAAATGAGACTTCTATTTTTTTGGTTGGCCTTTTACTTTATCTTCAAGTGATTTTAAATGGGTAGAATATACCCATTTAAGAAGCAACCAAAGTTGCTTTCACTACAAGAACTGAATCACTACAAGAACTGAATCAAAATGTAAATGTAATGCTTTAATATAAAGCTAATGTAAGCAATGTTTAATAATATCTGTTGAATTTATATCCATATGTGAGGACTGATTGCGGTTAGCTGATCCCAGTACTGATCATTCTTCTGATTTAATAGTCTTTGATATTTTATTTTACTTTATTTACTCTGGACTTGGTCAAAGATAGATACTTTGTTGGTTTGCTATTTTCTAAAACACACATATATATGTAATAAAATACATTTTAAGTTTTTCATGCAAGTATGAATGGTTTCGTTCCAGCCATTTTTTAACACATGTATAAATCTGTCAAGATCTGTCAAAATAGTAGTACAATCTTGTAGGCAACTTCCATCTTAAATCTTTTTAAAAAAAGTTGAATCACATTTATTCACATTCTTTATGTACTTTTGACCTTTCTTTTATTTAGTTCATCATTTGTTTTTTTTTTTCTGACTACATATTTAATATGAAAAGCATTATTATGAAAATACCACTTTTAAAAATTTAAGAAGAAATTCTGATTTTAATCAGAATAGCCATAGCCATAAATTCAGGGTAATATTTTAAACAATAAGGAGGGTAAGTTGGTGAAATTCTAATCCAATATATGTACTGTGGGGAAAAGTGATTATATAGTTAGACTGCACTGTAAGACACATTTGTAAGTGAATTGAATTATGATTGTCCAGACCTCCTTCATTTTGGCATTTGTTAACTTTGGATTCCTTGAATCTGCAACTCATTTCTAGTTGTTAAACATGTTGCTCATGTTTCATATTTTAATATAATGCCATCTAAAAAATAAGTTTATGAAAACTAGAAGAATAATAGGGAGGAAAAACATATGGAACAACACTGTACAAGCTTGATATAATCACTCTATTTTCAATAGCTAACACTGAGAATTTGCAACACCAAAACAACTTTTATTTTTTCCCTAGAGCATACTTTTTTCACTATTAAAAAAAAAAAAAACTTTGTTATCTGTGAATTCTACCTTATTTCTTACAAAAATTTAATTTTAAGGTTATGTAATTTTTTTTTTTAATTTAGTGTCTATTAAATCTCTATATCAACCTAATTGGATCCTACCCCAACAGCTGAAAAGGCAGTTTAACTCCTCTTCCTACGTTCACTGCCTGCCTACAAATTACTTCATATCCTCACTGCTACACTGGAAACTTGGAATGAAGATTTTCAGAGAAACCTACTATATTTGGCCTCACATCTCTTATTGATTTTAATTGAATAAATGAATTCCATAGCCTGAGTTCAATTTCTTCAATGGCCTTTTTCTAGAATCCTTAACTCAAAGAAAACTTCCACTGCATTCTTCTATTAAATAAATTAAGAAATGTTTTCATAATATCTGTGGGTGATAAAAATAAGTATCACATTCCCAGTCTGTGTTTTGACTACTGTGTACATTAGCAAAAAACTATTTGGCAAGTTGTTTAGACGATAATTAGTAAATCTGCATTTATAATTTTCAAAAGGCAGTTACCTTTCAAAACACAAGTAATTTCATTGAAATAGTTGAGAAAAGTGTTTTATTTTTGTTTTCATTTTGATTTTGGTTATCATCTTGTGACCTATCATACTTGTTATGTGTATAACATATATTTATATATGTATCTTCTGCTCCGTTGTTTTCAGTATTCCCAGTTGATTGATTTGTCTCATGGCACATAAAATTTTCCCATCACATGTACTTTCCTCATCTCATTTTAATGGAAGCTAAAAGTCAAGTCAAGAGAGATCAGTCTTGAAGGAAAAACTCCCTTGAACCACTTAAAGATGTTCCTGTTCCTTTTCCTGTATTTAAGAACGTTTAAAACTCAGATCCATCAGATACATATCAAGGCATAGATTCATATATATTTCTGATAATATTTTGATGTTTACTATTGTTACCATAATTTCAACAACAGCATGGAATCTGTGCTAGCATTATCAGTTCTTAAATCTGAGAGTCTATGATTGTCAGATTCCTATACAACTTTAATTCAAAGCTGTATTATGGAATTTCAATGATACGCTGGAGAAAGCACTCCTGATTTACCAATTCAAAGACTTTCTAGTACTAACATTTCTTCCTTGCTGTCTGTAATAAGAACCATTGTGATAACCAACCCAAAAGTTAGCATATTACTTTTTGTTTTTATGTGAGTCTATTTAATAGAAGGACATTATTTATGTCTTTCTGAAATTATTTTTGTTTTACTAGTTTTTGCTTTGATATCTGTAGTTAGACAAATTGTTAGTACTGCTAATTAAATACTTGATTTATTTTTATGTAAATATTTATTTTTATGTAAAACCTTGCTGCTTAATCTAAATRGAAATGGGATGGAGCACTGCAAAAAAACAGTGCTGCTGATGAACAGAGTTCATAAGTGTACAATGGCATGCCTACTTCATTTTTATTTTCCTTCTCTTCTAAATTCAAGGACAATTTGCCATAATCATCTTTTGATAATAAGATCCATGCTTTAAGATCAAAAAGGACCATTGTGACAATCTTTTTTGACCTGCATAAAATAAGCCATAGAATTTCATGCAGTGATGTATGTGTAAATTCTGCAACTTCTTTGTACGCCACATCATGCCTTTCAGATAAATCTCCACCTCTGATTTAAAGATTTCAGTGGTAGACGCATCCTCCTTATCAGTAGGTTACTCAGTCTATCCTTTGTAGAGTTGCTATTTTCAGCCACTACATGACACTATACCTTTGTTTACCAGCACTTTTGCTGTTAGAGAGTGGGGTTTTGTAGACCATTACAATTCAAGTACTACAATTTTTGGTTAAACAAAGATGCTCTCAACAATACTCATTTATTTGCATATTCAAACAGTTATATAAATAATCATTGTGAACATCTGCACCTGCCAATGAGAGAGCAGATCTCGTCTCCGAACTCTATTCCTATTTATATCTCGTTAATGATCTCTTAGAAAAAAATGTGTGATAGGTGTTGTGTAGAAAAAATGTGAGCAGATGATAACAATTACATCTTTYAAATAAGTTATCATAGAAGATCAAGATCATAGAAGGTCAAATATAAAAAAGAAGTCTACAGTTTGACTCAAGCTGAAAGCACAGAAACAAAGGATATAAATAATTATGGAGAAAAAATGCTGAGAAATTATTAAAGTTTCATAAAAAGTTTAATAAATTATTATTAAATTAGCTATTATTTCCAAAATAAAAATTCTACTACTAAAATCTAATTGCCCTCCTTCTAACATTAAATAATACATGTAGGCGTTTTTGTGTTTTTAGGGCTTAATAAGTTAGAGAGCTTAGCGAAAGTAGATGATATAGTATAGCATAGGGCATAGAGCTTAGGGCATGGCGCTCGGAAGATCTCGCGATGTCACGGGAGTTAGGAGTGTAATTAATTTATGCAGTTTACTGATAACCCCATGCCATACAAGCGAAAAGTAGAAATTAGTCTCCCGATTGGGCAGTAGGTGAGTTTCCGCATTCAGCTGGAGTATATAGGCAGACTGAACTGCGCAATAATCGCCATTTTGCCGCATCCCCCATAGTGATAACTGTGCTCCAGGGCCCTGGGGTGAGGACAACCCCAGGTCAGTCCAGCTAGCGAATGAGGCTTGCCGACCCCCGTCGGCAACAAATACAAATCACCATTTATTATCCACTAATGTAATAAAAACTTGCTATGCACCCGTATATTTGCCTTGCTAGCACATGAGCATGAATTCAAGTGAGACAGGACTTTTTGTCAACTAATCTTTAAAATACTAACTTTCTAAATGCTATTCAGTATAAGTAATAGCAGAAAATGATTTCAAATATATGTTAAAATCACCAGCTTGTTTAGCAAGTGTTTATATTTTTAAGCTCTGCTTGAATAGAATTCAAGTTAGCTAGAATAGAATTCTCATCACTCCCTTTTTAAAAGTTATTGAAAAGGCCAGATTCTTTGGTGTCTCACATGACCCCGTATGAGAAGGGGCTAGTTCTTATTTTATTCAGCCTCATAAAACTTCAAGCAACCACCTTCCTTCTTATCCTTTCTTTTTGCTCTTTATCTTATATCTATCAACTGATTAATGAAAGGAACAGCATTAATGACTCTATTGCGCACACAGGTTTGCAAAACATGACAGTAACTATGCAGAAAGTACTTTTCTGATAATGGCATACACAGAGAAAGAGGCGTGAAAGATACATTTCCTGCATGTCTGATAACACTATAATTTTGAGACCCTTAATGACAAGGCATGGTGCAAAGTCTGGATTTTTGTGCTAGACTTGCTTTATAGTTTGATAGTTTGACATACTATGTATATATTGATATGTATTTTGATACACTATGTCAATAACTTCAACTCTATACTGACATATGCTATGTCAATAGGAGTTAGTGCTCATTATTGTGAAAAAATGATTTATGCAAGTAAAATCTGTTTTATGTATGAGTATCAATCATCAGCTGACTCTTTTTTTTTTTTTTTTTTCCAAATACATTTCTGTTTTGCTAAACACACAATAAGATATTCATATCACCAGCGGCTTCAGCACTGGTGGAAGTGTCCCAATGTGCTCCCTTTGGGGAGAATCCATTCCCAGACTTGACATATTTCAGAAAGAAGTGCAATAGGTGCAGCCTGTTGAGGCAGACAGCAGGATGCTGCCACAGGTGCTGTGAGAGGCATGTGGTTGGAAAGGATCTGGAGAAGCATTCTAGCAGACAGGGTTTTGAGAGCTGCCATGCCCATGTGGACGTCCCAAGTGGCTGTGGCTGCCAGTGACTCTTGCTGGGGCAGGGATGTCCTGGAGAGGATGAAGACCATCACTTGGGATTAGCTTAACTTTTTTTTTTTTCTCTTAATGCCTGAACCAATGCTCAGAACTTTAAATCAATTGACAATAAATTAAATTAGGCAAAAATTCTCCAGCTCAGGAATGTTTTACTTGTGACAGTGCTGTAGGATTATCAGAGGACATTTTGCAGCTGGAATTGGAACATACACAATCTGACAATACAATCTAACAGTGGAGATTTCATGCAGTGTTCTCTGAAGTATTTATAATCAAAACGGAATACAACACAGAAAAAAAAACAGAGCAAAACATTGCAAGAAGGAAAAAGAATTAACTGGAAACACAGTAAGCTTTGCAGTTATTAATAGAATGCAAAAATAACTGGAAGATCTAAAAGAAGCAAATTGGAATATGGTAGCATGCCATCCTCAAATTAATCTGTATTTGTTGGTAAGAAAACATTTTTGATATAATGCACGGAAGAAAAAATTCTCAGCATTCTTGAAAATTTGTATTTATAACTTCAATACAGAAAAGCTTTAAGATTGGTATTTGACCTTCATCAATTTTGATTATCAGAGGAAAGTACTTACCTATTCTAAAGATAACCTTCTCTTCAATAATTTTTAAAATAAAGCAACTTCCTAATGTGAGTGTAAACATTCTTYGACAGAAATTGCAACTTTTTACAGGTATGTTTGTTCATTAACTTAAAAGTTGATTTAATTCTGTCTGGATTAGAAAGCATGTTGAGTCAGCCATCTGCTTTTTCCAACAAAAGAGAACACAGCCWGCAAAGAAAGAAACATCTCCTAAGAGAGTTTGTGTCAGCCAACAGAGACTTATTCAGATTTTATGAAAATACAAATCTTCTCTAAAGCAGACATTTCTGCCTTAGACATCCTACTTCATCCCTCAGTCAAGAGCTTTATAAAAGTCCCTATATCATAGGTAGCACATCACATAATAGTTTGCAGTTGTCTAACTCAGTTGAACTATACAAGGACTCTAGGCCACTTAAACTTCAGCTTTGCATAGCTATTCAAGTCCCTAGGGAGACTGGAAGTGTCATTCAAGCAGCTAAAAAGTGAGTTTGGTGAATAAAATCCATTCTTCTGTAGGAAGTGGCAGTCCAGCCACACATGCAATTTCAGCAATCATATATACAAAGAGCTGTAGAAATAGAAAAAAATAAATGGACAAAGTGAAAAACAACATGACTTCTGAAAAAGTTTTAAGCTGGAGTATCTCACACATCTACAAAAAATACGAAAGTGAGTTTTTAACACTTTGGGGACATAAGAACAGTTTCTTGAAGAATTGATTGAATATTAAAAACAAGATAYAAATGGAGATATAAAGTGTAATTCAGATTTCCTGTAATATCRTAAGTATTTACATTTTGGAGATTTATTATATGTTTAAATTATTAATTCTTCCTAGTTAACAGTGTTAACTGAGAATTATCCTCCTGTTTCCTAAAGTAAACTTGTCTCATATCTTTAACCTATGACTGACACAAAATCAATACAAATTAGACTATTACTTTCTCTCCTGCTTCTGTGCCTCTAAGTTCTCTACTTAGAAAAATCAAGACATATTCTTCACACTGTAAAATGTACTTTGGAAGCATTGGAGCTCAAGATTTATGTGAAGTAGAGATATGTAAAACTATTAAAACAGCTTAGAAATTTTTATAAGCACTTGGGTTTGAAARTGATTATAATTCTGGGYTCATGCAGTGGAAACTCATTTAAAWTTACTGGAGCACTTTTACTAATTTCAGAKCTTGTGAGTTTCCCAAATCAGAAGGTATACTTTTTAAACATAATAAACTGTGAATGGCAGTTGATATGGTTGATCACCCAACAGTAGATGTAGTATAGATCAAAGGTCAGCAGTTCTAAAGAAACTAACTCCATTAATGAGACAATCGGACTATTAACTTGATTTCTCTGCTAACTCTTGCCACTGCAATATATACACTTCTTTGATCTTACTTTGTCTTTTTGTCTTCTGACCCTTTAATGAATGTAAAATTGCTGAAAGTTTTAGCAACTGGACTTTGCCTATTCTTTTTTTCTTTTTTTTTTCAATCCATTTGCTTTCGTACTTTCAAAGCTATCAGTAAATCTTTTCTGCACAAGAACAAATAACATGTTATTTTGAAGCTATCAGGCATTCTACATTGAAGGAAGGGGACAGAAAGTTAAAACTTTATGTTCTTATGGTATTGATGGTGTTCCTGGCAAAGGACAGTGTAAATCCACCTCTCTTTCAGTCCCTGAAACATTTTTAGTCTATCTCCAGCAAAAATCCAGGAAAAATAATTGCAGCTGTATACACAGATAGACACAATCTGTTTGAAATGAATCATACGTAATGAACTAGTTGGGGGAAAAGAGAAGATTACATAATCACTTATTTCTGCTTTTTTTTGGGGGGGGGGGAAGGAGGCTGGTTTTTACATCCTTTTTATGTTTACGTTTTTCTTCTGGTTTATGTTTTTTTCTTAAATCTGTTTTTCTGCTTGTAGCTGACTGGAAACTCCTAGGGACTTCTGCAGCCAAGAGTTTCTGCTAGTCATTTCCTGGAAATATTTCCTGATTAAAAAGGGCTGGCATCAGCAGTCTGCACACTACTGGTTGGGGAAATGAGGTGAGGCGTATCAGACTCCTGCTCATCTAGTGTGGGAATGACCTTGTATGTGGTAGTGCAGCTAACACAGATAGTAGTTGCCACMAGGGCAGGGGGCACAGGAGCTCTTCTCCAGACCATGTGGGACTGTCCTACATTGGTGGTGATGAGCCATTTCTTCACCTTTGCCGGCTGAGGGGAGCAGATAAGGCGAAGAGGTGAACTTGACTCAGATGGAGCTGCAGAGATGGGTGCTGCCACCCAGGCATGGGACTGAAAGGGTGCCCAGGCATGGCACTGAAGGGGTGCCCTAGTGACTCTTGCGCTGGAGTGATAACAAGAGCTGACGGAGGTAGAAGTGAAGAGGCAGACTACATATCATCAGGATGCTGAAGTTTGACAGGCATTTCAAAAAGATCTTGAAGACACAAATGCCTGAGTCATTCTGTATAAAGGCAGAAGGAAGGCTAAAAGCTATGCTTAAATAACTGATGGATGGAGACTCATAAGAGAGGGGGAGTGACCTCTGGCTTTAACCGGTCCCCTCACCCCCTCTTCACCTTCAAATATTTATATGTGTGGCAGCGCAATGCCCTAGAAGAGGAAAGAACTCCATAAAGACAAACTTGCGCTAGAACCAGTTTGGCCTGGGAACAGAAGTGGTAAGTACAGGGTAGGGTGAGGGAAGGACCCCATCTTCATAAAACATGAATATTATCATKGCTAAAATAAGAGAGAGACCTACCTCCAGTCCCTGCGCACTGTGCCAGGGATTTAACAAGAGAAGATTTAGCTTCATATGGAGGTGCASAGCTATAGCATAACTGCAATAGGTGTGATGCTGTGAGGCAGATAGTATACCTGGGATTCCCTGGGGAAGGCTCTTTCAGAATGATGGGAAGGGAAAAAGAAGTGGTGAATTTCCTTTTTACATCAAGAGCAGCTCAGATGTTTGTTGCTCATCTGTAGAGTGAATGTCAGGCTATGGGTCAAAATCAGAGCAGTAAAAGTGTCGCTATAATCAGGGCCTGTTACAGACCACGCAGAGCAGTTAACAAAGGCAGAAGTTGGTGATTTCTTGACAGTTCAATGATAATTTAAGGAAAATATCTGCTAATTATCATGTGGGGGGCAGGAGGGAAAAAACTACTGTTATTATTAACATTTGTTATCCAGAATGTGTCTGAGAATTTAAAATCTCTCTAATGACATKTTTCTTTTCATTGCTCTATCTATCTTGGTAGACAGCTATCCATATCTAAATACAGTATTTGGGAGCTTGGGAATCTGGGAATTTTTCCAGCCTTATCTGCAACAAAAACAAAACCCAAAACACACAAAAACCACMAAACAAAATAAAACAACAACAAAAAAAACTTACAACTCTTTTATATTAGACCAAGAAAGCTATATCAATTATTTGATTATTTGAAATATTTCTAGTGCACTTGAAAATTTCCCTTCAAACCCTTTTGCTTATCTTTCTTTCATTCCTAAACACTGCATCACCAAAGTCAGTGTCCTACGCTAGAAAGTCAGTGTCCTGCTCTATTCTGATTTTGCTGTTTTGATTAAATTGGGTTTAACATTCTTCACTAGTTGTTCTAGTCTCTCGGTTTTGTTGTTTAGGCTTCTGGCATCACAGTTGCATCCTTCTGACCTCATTTAAATTCCTAAGGCAAGATTCTTTCACTAACAGTATCTTTTATGCTCTCAGTGAAATTAACAGTTTATGAATTCAACTTTCTGGATTAAACTGACCCAATTCATAAGATTTCAGACCTTTTCTTAAATCTTTTTTTATTTTAAGCAAACAGTTTTATAGTACTAACATACAACAAATCTTTAAAATAAACTTCTCAACACACTTTTTAGTTAGCTGCTTTATTTTTAATAGTGAACAGTAATGTTCCTCTTTTTTCTATGGGATTACATGGTAACTTTTGTTTAAATCCCCAAAGGTCCAAAATAAGCGACATAAAAATGAAAATATAATAACTATCTGCTTTCGTAATAAAAAGACAGTTGAAACAAATAAATGTATTTTGAATGTCTACCCTATGTGTAGAATATTGAATAGTATGTTGTAGATATATGTTTCTGACTAACTTGGTTTCAGTTTGTATGTTTTACTGGCAGAAAATACTGTTGTAAATGTACAGGCTATTGATGAGCATTACCTCCTGGGTAGAAAAATGAGTTGTCCTTTCCCACAGCCTCTGAAGTTATGGGCTGCAGTGAAGCCATAGTTTTAGACTGAACAGGTATGGAGTTTGAAAGGCCTTCCTAGTTCTCCCCTCCCTCTCTTTTTATAGGATATTAATTATTTATGCCTATTTTTGGAATTATTTCTTACAATATTGTACTATTATAATGTACATATTGAACTAAAAATTTGAGACATGATAGATCAGAGAAAGAAACGTGTTCAGAGCGGCAGCTATTCCTGGATTTAAAAGGCTGCAACATGCCTTTCTAACTTCTGACCTGTGTTTGGAAATGTGTCCAAAGGATCTGACTACTGCTAAATTTCAATCACACAAAGATATTCTGAATTCTAACTGTCTGATGCTTCAGAATAGCTTAGCACGTCTATGAAAGGACGTCACCAAAAATGGGAAAACACGCAAGAAAACAAGACTGCTGAGGAATAAAAATGCTGGGAATATGATCTGAAAGAAAGAAATATATACTTCAAACTATATATCTTGGATTATATAGTACAGTCTAATTTAGCTCCACCTAAATATATTTTTGTTATTAATAAACACACTAACAGATTTACCATAAGGTAGAGATACTGTATCAGAAAACTAGAAATACATGTACCTGGCAATGTGGTACTTGTGTCATTCTAGTAAAAACTGTTTCTTTGGGTTCAGTGACTGGGMAGGTACTTTGTGACTCTCATATAACTTTGTCATGTGTCCACTTCATTGACTTTATTTCTGATACCATTCATACAACTGCTATTACTCAAGAAAATACTGAAAACTAAATAGAAATGAATGTTATTTTTACAATTCAAAATATTTCATACACTGTGGAAGTGGACTACAGGAAGCTAGAAGAGAATGAGTATAGTTAAAATACTTTGAAAAACATGGAATAAAAATAGGTTTATGATGGCATTTACAGTCAGTAACAATGTACTTAAATATACTTACAGTCAGTAAGATTAGTCTCAGATACTACAGCCTAATGTTTTAATTCCTCCCCGATTTTTTTTTTTTTTTTTTTTTAGTTCTTAGTATTCTGCCCCTGGGGAAAATATTGCTCATTTACAACCTACCATGGCTTCTAGCCAATAGTCCTAATTCCTATGATCCCATGAATACCTGAAGTAAAACACAGAATTTATTTAAAAATAATTAAGAATAAGACATATAAGAAAAACACTGGGGTGTAACCTCTCTCCTCCCCTATAATCTACCAGTAAAGAGAAACATAATTAAACAAAAGAACAAAGCTCAGCTATAGAGTAAGGTATGTATTAAGTATGTCAACAGCAACCTACAAAAATTAGTTTTGTCACTATAAAGAAAAGTCACAGAACCACAGAAGGGTTAAGGTTGGAAGGCACCTCTAGAGATCATCTAGTCCAACCTCCCTCCTCCAGCAGGAGCACCCAGAGCACGTGGCACAGGGTGGCATCCAGGCAGGTTTTGAAGACCTCCGGAGAAGGAAACTCCATGACCTTCTTGGGCAGCCTGTTCCACTGCTCTGTCAACTTCGCRGTAAAGAAGTTCATCCTCAAATGCAGATGGAATTTCCAATGTTTTAATTTATACTCATTTCCCCTTGTCCTATCACTGGCCACCACGAAGTTTGGCCTCTTCCTCCCAATATTCACCCGTCAGGTATATGTACATATTAAKCAGATCCCCTCTCAGTCTTCTCCAGACTAAACAGGCCCAGCTCTCTTAGTCTTTCCTTATACAAGAGATGCTCCAGTCCCTTTGTCATCTTTGTTGCTCTACGCTGGACCTTCTCTAGTAGCTCCAAATCCCTTTTGTACTGGGGAGCCAAGAACTGCACACAATACTCACTCTGGCCTCACCAGAGCTGAGGAGAGGGGTAGGATCCTCTCCCTCTGGATTCAGACCAGGTTCCCATTGGCCTTCTTGTGCATGAGGACACACTGTGCCTCATGGTTAACTTGGTGTCAACCAGGACTCCCAGATCCTTCTCCATGGAGCTGCTCTCCAGCACGTCAAACCCTGATCTGTCCTGGTGCCTGGGGTTATTCCTCCCCAGGTGCAGGACCCTGCACTTGTCCTTGTTGAACCTCATGAGGCTCCTCTCTGCCCAACTCTCCAGCCTGTCTAGGCCCCTCTGAAGACACAGAAGAGATGCATAAAAGTTTAGCTTGATGTGAGTTCATGCGAAAGTTTACACAAGTAGATCTAGGCAATTGAAAGTTACTGATGGAATGCAGTTTAATATGCCCCACAAGTTGTCTGTGTCAAAGTATTTCCAGGCCAAAAGATCACCAAGTACCAAATCACATTTGAAAAGCCTTGATAACCATTTGAAGCATTTTTATTTTTAAATTGAAGTGATATTATGAAGGCAAAATATTCATAAATTGGCTACTACCTTGAGAAAATCAAATGGACAGTGTTTTAAACAAAACTAACATCTAGTCAGCTGTTTTTCTCAACATCAAAAATKTTTATAGATGCCAGATAAATGGTTTTACTCTAGTCAATCACTATTCTGAATGTAGATATAGAAAATTAATTTATTTCTACTATAAACTATATCAAAATATTATGGATTACATGTGACTATATTTGATTTTCATGCATATATATACATACATGTACATATATTCCATATATATATGAAATATGACTCTAGAAAAGCTCATTTACATGTTAGGTTTTTGTATTTCCTGCATTAAGACTGACATCCTCCTTTATTATTAATGTCATGATCATCTGATCTTTCAAATAAAAGGTTCTTTTCTGTCATTTTTGACTTCAAAGTTAGCGCTGTAACAAAAGTAATAAAACATATGTAAATAAAGTAAGAAGATGAAAGGCACACCTGTTCACTGACAGTCTCCTCACTCTCTCCTCTCTCTTCATAGAATCATAGAATCATAGAATCATAGAATGCTTAAGGTTGGAAGGGACCTCAGAGGTCATCTAGTCCAACCCCACTGCTCACGCAGGGWCACCTRGAGCACGTRGCACAGGGCTGCGTCCAAGCGGGTTTTAAAGATCTTCAAAGAAGGAGACTCTGCAACCTCTCTGGGCAGCCTGTTCCAGGGCTCTGTTACCCTCACTGTCAAAAAGTGTTTTCTCAAGTTCCTGTGGAACTTTTGGTGCCTCAGCTCTCTCTCTTTTCTCTCAAATCCCCATGAAGTGTGGTGAAGCCCATTATCCTGTGCTAGACTAGTGGAAGAGCCAGAGACATGGAGCAAGCTCTTTCACCCAGTCATATAGTTTTCACAGTCAGGTACTAAATGAGCTTCATATGCATAAATGTATAATTTTCCAATAAATAGTGTCAGTGGAAGACCACGATAAAGTCCTTGTCACCTCATCAGCGTTAAACAGATGAAGTGGCAAATAAATGAAATAGTCTAGGCATGAGGAAAGGCAGAGCAGGGCAGAAGGCAGGAAGAATATATAAAGTATAAAAAGCTAGAAAAAAAACGATGCAATTGATTCAAGCGTACTGYCTATTCATCTAATCTCACAAAAACAAAACCACCATCTAAATGATGAGGAATTACTTTATTCTTAGCTTTTCAGATTCCTATGGTAATCACAGTCCATTATGAGATACTTTTTACAATCTTAAGAATTAACAGTAAGAATTCTTAAGAATTAACAGATATACTTAGAAGTGTACACTCTTAAGAATTAACTTAGCTAACTTTAACATTGACTGTGTGGGGTTTATTTTATTTTATTTTACTTTATTTTATTTTTATTTTATTTTATTTTATTTTATTTTATTTTATTTTATTTTATTTTATTTTATTTTATTTTATTTTATTTTAATTTTTTAGTTGCTCAATCACTATGAAAAGAGACAGTATATTCTACTGATTTATAATATGAAGTACCAAATAAGATTCTGCATGCGTATAATACTTAGCACAATGTATTAATATTCACAGTAGATGTCATTCAACAGAATAAAGACAGCACATATTTATTCAGACCAAACAATTTAGCACRGGATCAATTTAAAAGCTTTATTAACAAAGATTTCATAAAGTTCCCAGTTTTTGTGCAAGTACTCTCACTTGTAATGGATGTATTTAGATTCCTTCTCCCTTTGTGTGCTTCATGGGCAATTACTGACTGAGCGACTTTAATGGTTATAATTCATATGATATAATTTCATTCTTCTGAAGATTTAAGGTACACTTTGCAGTTATTCTCTGTCCTTGCATGTCACTTTTGTTGCTTGAAACAGTGAAATATTTGTTTTATTCCAGCTGTGAGTCTATGATGTTTTGCATTTATATTTAATAACACTTTGTATTACTCAAATTACAAGAACTTTACAAATGCAAATTCGTACAAATACAAATGCAAAACAAAACTCCTATGACAGACAGCAATTATCTAAGCACTTTCAACAATATCAAAATGAGCATTTCTTTTGTTGGATTTCATTTGAAGTAGAAGTACCAAAATTCAAGAGAATGATCAAAAAATTATTGATCATTCATTTTGGTACCCGAGAAACAAAACGGAARAATACTGACTGTAGCTTTGCATCTCTATGCAGTATAATGGTAGGATCCCCACTGTCTTGTCTGAGCATCAAGGTCACATCTAAAACATTTTGTTTGTTCTATCTCTTGTAGGACTCTTGCCTCCTTAAATTACTTTCCCAAATTAGGGTTACTCTTCTAGGTTAGTGCTGTGATGACTTTAAATAAAATTTTCCTGCTGTCTAGATAAGTAGTCATTATTATATATTCTTAAATATATAAACATGATAGAAGGGGGGTCAAAATCTCCAGGTCCCTTTTTATACATTAACAAAAAAAATAGATAGCCTTTGAAACAGAAGGGTGTTTTCCACACAAAGCTTTAAAAGATGTATGCAGTGATTTCTTGCTGAACGAAAGAAGCATGTAAAATCTGATTTGTTTGTACTTTAAGCACTAATTCTGTTCCTTTGAATACTCTTTAAAATATAAAAATATTCTAAATATTTTGAAAAATTTTATATTTAAAAATGCCTGTCTTCAAATAGAGATATCCTCAATGAAATGTAATTTTTTTTTATTTTACTTTTCTCATCTGAGTTCTGTTCAGCTGAGTCTCAAATATTTAGTTTTCAATTACTTTTCTTCATAAAGCACATTCCTATGAGAATATTCAGCTAAGTGAAGCAGGAGCTATTGCTCAATAACAGTAGTTATGGATGACTAGCCTAAGGAACACCTACTTATATTACCATAGTAACAATGTCTAGTAATGGATTAATAACTATTATTCACATACCAGGACACTCCTTACTGTATAAGTAAAAAAACAATGATAGTATGACCCATCTGATATATTGGATGATTCATATAYTGGGAGATGAACCGTGCTGTTTTGCTTTACAGCTGGTAATTATGATGATTATTCCACAGTGTTTGTGTATAGTTTAGCTCCTGAATTTAAAAATAAAAAAGTTAAAAATATAAAAATATGAAAAAATGCAAAAAAGTCATTCATGTCCAGCTTTAGAGAAATAATGAGAAACAATTTCTGATATTTCTTTTTTTTGTGGTAATCCATATAAATACAAATGTAGGAGATGGATCAGAGAAGCCTTTTTAAGACAAATATAATCTTGTGTGTGTGTGTGTGTGTGTGTTTCTTTGTGTGTGTGACATTTAGTTTTTGTACTCAGAAGAACAGGCTATGCATCGGTTTTGCTCTTACAAGACTTTCACAACTGAGTTCTGAGGGAATATCACACAGATGTTCTTGATCTCATTCAAAAGAAGCTGTTTCTATGTAACTACCTTTTCCTCTCCCTAGTCTCAGCATTAAGCCTCTCCGTTAATGACAGGGATCAGCCCCCTTTGTCTCATATCTGCCCTTGTGGTATCAGTGCTGCTATGCTGCACTTTCTAAATAAGGTCTTACACTGTACAGTACTCCATGAGACAATACATAATTAGATTATAAAACACATTGCCACAGGATGTTATGGATACTAATAATTCAAATTGACTTTAAAAGCTATTAGGTAAATTCACAGAGGAACAGGCCACTAGGGCTATCAAGTATAAAGATGCAGCCGCTCACACAGAAAATCCTAAGCCACAGATGGCTGAGACAAGAATGAGTAGCTTCACTATGCACTTGTATAATTACTGTTTTCCTGAGAATATGCTATTGGCCTCTATTGCAGACAGAATACTGAGCTAGAGAGACATTCATTCTTATAAAAATGACATCCTTACGCTTTTCATTTCATGCTGCCAGAAAAGGTTCATCTTTTTCAAAGCAGAAAATTCCTTTCTAAAGACGAAAGTGTTGCAGTGTTGCGTGAATTTGTCTTAAAAAAAAAAATGCATCATGCATCTAGTCTCAGAAAGACCTTCAAAACTTATGTTCGACATACATTTTTTAATACTAGATTCTAACACTAGATTACAGTTATTGCTGGCATTTTTAGGTCAGCTTTTAAGTCGTATTATTGGAACATCACTCAATTTGAAGGGGACAGGGGAAAAGGGGGACTGAAATAGAAGTGAAAACAAATTGGAAAAATAAGAATCTGAATACTATTTTTCTTTTTCTTCTTTCCTAAGCTATGATAGGTCTATCACAGAGTTGTGCTAGTCAAAATTTTAAAAGCTGACTGTTTACCTGTTCATATGACAAATATTGTTGTGCTCTTCAAAATAACAGATCCCTCCTTTACATTCTAACCTAAAGAGGTGGCCGAAAGTAACTGCTGTTTCTTTTGTGCTCTTGTAATATTAAACCATGCTGACAAGACTGGAACAAGGTCCAACAGAGAATTAATCCTCCTGCAGCAAGACTGCATGCAGACTTATTTTCTAGGATGTGACGCTGGAGTGCTCTCCGTCAGTGGTTAACTGAAAGTGTGGTGAATAGTTGCCATGTAGAAAGTACTCTCCTAGTCCTATACTGAAACTCAGCTAGGGTGTGTATGGTCCTGTAGGAACTTAAAAGCAGTCTTGGATTGCCTAAGTWCAAGCAGGAACTAAAGAAGGTTTTGGGTTCCACTCATGCAGCCTGTAAGATCCATCGGTTGTTAAGTAGTGGTTTCTGTTAATTTCCATCATGAAGAAGGCAAGCAATTTTTAGTTATGCTCATATAGAATGAAAAGCTTAAAGGGCTGTTTTTAAAGTATCATATACAAAATAATGAAAAGCTGCCATGTTTCAGGCAGTGCTGAGCAACTATCTTTTTTTTTTTAATTATTATTATTATATGATCCAGTAGTGTCAATTTCCGATTAGGCCATCGGAAATTATACCGACTTAATTGAAATTAACAGTTTTAGACACTATACGTAACAAATTATATAAAATAAGGTGCAATTAGTCCAGTCCATTTGTGGAGGGAGAAATAAGTGATCGATGAACTCCTTTGAGCTCCTCCTGGGTTGGATGAGGATTCAAATAGGCATATAATCAGCTGAAGATTAACCTTATATGCTTGAGCTATATCTTGTAATAGCTCTTTTCTCTAAAGATGAATGGTCTATATGAGTTTTACTTCTATTTTAGAACTTCTAGTTCTACATTAGTTGCTATTTTGGTTAAAACATCCATCAAATAAAAAATAAAAACAAATAAAATATCCCTTCAAAAATAATCACCACAAAACATTAAAGAGGATGGTGAAAACTCTTTCTTACCATGTGCAATATCTTAAGGAAAAGAAAGATAAACTAAAACATTACATTTTGATTATTAATATTAATATTTTGATTATTAATATAGGAGTATTTAGAATTATTCCTCTAATTAATAAAAGCAAATATAATTTTTAACCTACATTTCTTAGATGATTTTTCTGGTTTCTAAATAGAGTAAATGTGATGGAGATTAACTGTTTTGGTAAATTTTATTCTATTTCTTCTTCTGCCATCTATTTTTTCTTTCCTAGTGAATTATTATTTCTAGTGAATCTGCACCTTAGTCTGATATGTTGACAATCATTCTACTTCACTCCATAACTTAGAGATTAATCAACAGCTACCCAGAAAATGTGGTTTGTTTTTTAAAGTTTGATCAAGGAACATTACAGAGATGCCAATCAACACTACCATCAATATAAAAGCTAATTGAAAAAAGCTGATATCTGCAAATCATTCTTTTAACATTACAAGCCAGTACAGATCTTCACAAGCAGAATATTCCTTTCCTCTCTTTTAAAATCTTCTTTAAATCTTTTCTTATTCCCTTCTTTTCATTTGTAATGAGTTGATTGAAACAAATCATGATAGAAACAACTCAATAAAAAACTAAGTTAAACTGTGAAAACCTTCATAATTAAATCGGCAGTTACATAATTTTTTTAGGGGCAGGGAGGGGAAAAAGGGTATAGTTTATTAAAATTTATTTATTTCCAAGTGCATTTCGGCCTAATATCAGAAGAGCTAGACCAATATACATTTTTAATGTATTTCAAGAATTTTTTGATAATTAGAAGTTAAGTTTGGTACTTTCAAGTGATTTTTTCTTTGAATTCTGATTAGAGGTTATAAACAAAACCTAATGCTGCACTTCAGCAGTAGGAAATAGTCTGGAATAAATGCTTGTATCACTCAGTATGTACATGACTCATAAGATGCAGTACAAGACATATAAAGAAGTACCAATATCTTCAGAATTTCTACATTCCTACTTGAAAATATGCATCTGTCCAGAATAATGTTCTGGCTCAGAAGCAGCAGAGAATGTGACCTGAGTGATCTGAAGAAGTAAACAACAGCAAGTGTAAGGAAAGGATAAATCAGAACAAGCAGATGCTCCTTGTTACTATAATTTTAATTAAATTATCAGAACATAATTACAGTTCAAATATGCATTTATTAATTAATCAGATCTTAATGTTATCGTTTCTTTCAAACAGTGTTAAGTATGGCAATTTTCTCACATCAATAGGACTAGATCAGTGGCCCAAAAAGGTCAATGCTAAGGCTCTTCACACCTGCAGTTTGGCTGGTGTAGAAGAGATTAATTTAGATATGATATTGTCTGTCCTGGTATGACATATTCCCATCAAACTATAAGTCTCATACAAACTCTTCTTGAGATCATAACATTCACCTTTTACCTATGTTGCGTAGTTGCCATAAAACATGCCTGAATGCATACAACGGTCAAATGCTAAAATAAAAAGCCAAGGRCAAGTATAACTGAAGCATTTGTACCCTCTTATTTGAGGACCAGTGTGGAAACAAATGTGGTCAGCACAACCAGCAAGAAGGAAGAGGCAGATGCTATCAGTCAGATATCACCTCATCCTTTACATCTCTTCTGTCTATAAATCAAGCTAACGTACAAAGTAGAAAAAGAAGAGCAGTGAAGAAGGGCAACTCGGTCAAGAAAGGATTTGGCAATTAAATTTGGAGATGTAATTTTTGTCGATTTAATTTGGAGATTAAAATTTTATGCTCTGTATAGTCAGACAGAATTCCTTGCTTGTGTTAGCATTACTTAGTAAAGAATGAGTGATAGAATTAAGTGAGTTTAGAAAGCTGAACTTGTGTATGAGGAGGAAAGATTCACAGCCTGTTTATGATCTGTAGAGGCCTTGAGACTACTGTGAAGCTGAGAACTAACCCGTTATCTGGTTGTAGGGAGTTTGAAGGCGGCTCTGCAGCTGCGAAAACAGGGGCCTTCTCTGGTGGTGAGGAGCAACTGAGGAATTTGCGGGGGCGGCCGTGCCAGAAGGCATGGGGCCAACCAAAACACAGCTGACCTCTAAGCCAGTTTTGAGGTCAAACCTGAGGCGAGGGAGAGGAAGATGATGAAGACAGGACCCTCATAACGAGACCAGAGACCCCCCACTGGTGGGCACGCATGCGCTCACCAGGGAAAACTGGATAACGAAAAAGGTGGAGCTTTGCCCGCCCTTTGGTACGCCTCCTGACACGTGGTGGCCCTACATGGCGGGATGCGCCAGATATAAAAAATAATCGTGGATCAGAGGAGGGGAGAGACTTCCAACCGAGACCTACGTTGTCTCCGTGAGGACGCCCGCAAGCTTGGAGCCTGTCAGCCACCTCTTGTCCTCGGCGGGGAATGATCGGTCTCGCTGTCCTGCTGGCAAGTATCCTCTTGTAAGTAATTGCTATGTAGGCGCCTCGTTTCACAGGTAGTTGCTAAGTAGTCGTCTTGCTTTAGTGTGATGTTAGTGTGAATTGTCCTAAATAAACTAAGGGGTGGATTTTGCTCTCAGTGCCTGTGCTTTCAATTGCCGAGCCCTGAACCCATCCAGAACAACTTGGGAGGCTGGCTTTGAGAGGGGACACATAATATTTTCACATTTATGYTCAAGAAAAACTGCAGAAATAGAAAACAATGATAATATTTGCATATACCAGCTACTTGTATGTTCTGTGCACATAGATTTAGGAAAATATCAGACTTGTCACAGTACCATAACAGTGCTAATAGTAACATAGCTAGGAGACTTGCAGCCAGATCTGTTGAAAGACCCAGAACTGTCATTTCCCCTACTACTTTTTCCTATTCAAATGATCAATATGCTTGAGAGTATCTTCTACATACTTACAAAGTTTCACACAAAAGAAAGTTGTCGTTCTTATCTGAAAGATTTGGCAGGGCAGGAAGAAGCATCATTTCCCTGCCTCTTCTACTAAAATCTTGTAGAGTACTCCCTAAAACAAGGAAGAGCAAGTTTCAGCCCCTTCTTCTGGCCAACAAGCCCAGAAAGATATTTTCTAGAAACATCTTAAATGGATTTTCGTGTTTATTTTCCCTCCTTACCATCTTTCCTCCACAGTGATATTAAAAGCTTCATGATGCAGATATAAAAACACAAGTGTCTAGATGTTAGCTACTGGAAATGTTAGCTACTATGGAAATCTAATCAATACAGTCAGTTTTGTTTAGGCAGTTACTAATCTGATCAAATGGACCTTCTTCAGGATCAGATGAATAGTGTCCTAGTTCTATTGGCTGTTGATTCATTCCCTGTTGACTACAATTAAGGCTTAAATTTAGATTCCGACATTCTGTTCTCGAATTCCATGCCTGTGTCAAAATAATCCCATTTTGTAGAAACTAATAAAAATATTCATTAGTATGATTGAGAATTTAGAACATTCCCTTATACAAAGGGTGAAGAAAACTGAACTCCTTGGAAAGAAATTATTTTAACGTAGAAAATGAAAATGAAAACACATGTGTACCTCCTTCTCAAAGTAGGCTCCTTAGCGATTGGGCTGTAGAGTTGCCTCTGTTACTCTTTCAACTTAATCTGTCTGTGGTTATTTCTGGAAAAATAACCAAGTTTTATATAAGACTGTATTTCAGGTTGTACTTCTTTTATCCTGAACTAGTTAAAASCTCCCTTATAGAACAAATGGTAGACTTCAGTCTACCATTTATTCTGTTTCTATTTCAAATTCAGTCTTGGTTTTTAAAATAACCTACCACTCTGTGGTAAACTTACAAACACACACACATAAACACAGACACACAAACATAAAGAAATATTCTTCAGAACAAACAAACAAACAAGACTCATACAATTCATTTATTGTTTGCTTTCTTAGATATCTAAATGGGTTATAAATTCTAAGAGGTATCCTTGTTATGAAATGATAAATAGGAAAATATGGCCTTCCAGTGTTAAGGATCTGTAAAATTTGGTGTGATAAGGCAAACAAATGTTTTTGTAGGACCAAACAATAACCTACAGAAAGTTTTCATCTGGACATMTAGCAGTACATATGGTGACATTCGATATAATAGTATTTACCTCCATATGATAAATTTCAGAAAGCATTAACTAAACCGTACTTGTTTCATCTTTAGTAGTTCCTCTCCCCAAACACAGATATCAGAGTTCCTGTGTAATTAGAAAAGACCTTGGCCTAGGGCAAATGAGTACCTCTAMTTTAGTGAGGTGCTTTAGTGAGAAGTATCATTTGGCTGACCTTCTTAAGTCTTTTCTAGTAGAAAGAATCAGAAGTGATTTTTTTTTTCCACATAGAAGAGGCTTTCCCTCTCTCTCTTTCGAAATGGTTGGAGAGTAATTTCTAATTTCCTAAACAAATGAAAYGACATTAAGTCAGAGCCCTAGCTGGTATCTACAGAGATTTCTTGAAAGCCTAGTTAACGATTCATACTTCCTTTTTTTRTTTGATTATGACTCAGATTTATTTTCTAGATGCAGCATAAGAATGCTACATTCTAGATGCGTTCTGCATTCTAGATGCAGAATAAGATGCCTGAAGAAGCATCAACTCCTAGTTCAGAGTGTTGTCCGGCTTGTCAGATGGTTTGCTCAAACACATTAAGGACATTTTGGGGAGACAAAACAGAATGTTGTGTTTATATATTTCCATTTAAAGGTTCTGTTTACAAGCCTTCTGCACAAGACTACATGACAACAATCAATGAATGAAAGTTACAGCAGAAATGTAAAAACACCTTGTTATGTATTATGTGTTACTAATCACTATAGTATAAACTATTGCATAACTACTCATGCTCATTTTTTTTCATCATTTTAACTTAATTATGACTTAAAACTTTAAATCTTGTTCTGAATCACTGATCTTAGAGTTCACTAGTTATATACTGTTGCCTATTTATTTCTAGTATGCAAATCTATTACTCCTGTAGAACATTCTTTCTAGTTTCTTTATTTATTAGGCAGAACTGGAGTCCAAAAATGTTTCTGTTTACATGCTGAATTTTTATAAACTAATTTCTCCAGATCTCCAGCTAGAGATCTCCAAACATAGATAATATGCATAGATAATATTATTTTTCAGCTAAAAAAAATTGAATTTAAGACACTTCATTGCTAAAAATGTTAGCTTTTAAATATTAAATTTTAAAATATTATTTTGCCTAAATAACATAAAGTTACTACTGAATTCTCTCAAAGACTAATTTTTATTTAACCCATTCATTTTAACAAGACAGAGGAACATCATGACCTAACCTCCAGAAAAGATTTGCCATTATTCACTTCATTGTTCACTTCACTTCAATGTTCAAGGTAATCTTGTGCTCAGTTCCAGTCTATCTTTGGACTGATCAGCCATAGCTGTGGGATAAACTGCTGATTACAAAAGCTTCTGATGGTGCAGATATTAAAGGACTGGAAGAGCATTCAACCACTATCAGTGTCATTTTAGAGGAGTTATTTTAATAATGTTTTGTTCTTCAAAGAGAAACTAATTTATCACAATATTAATTAGATTAATCAGACCATTCAATATTTCAGAATCTGGGATGCAAAAAAATACTTTTAGATTTTAAGAGTCAGGAAAGAAAACATCCCCCAAATAAAATGCATCTGGTTTATATGTCTGTTTTATATATTTCATTCACCAATGGCAATAACAGCATCTTCGATCAATGCATAAAATTCCAGTATGTCTAGAATGCTAATAACTGGTAGTCACTACTTTTCTTTTCCTGTTATCTTAGGACYATTTATGCATTTTTTGAAAATTACATGCATTAAATCATTTATACTATATTTTATTCTTCAAAGTTTTCTACAAATGAAATACAAAACGAGATTGCTGACATGTATAAACAATAAACTCCTAAAYTCTGGAAATAGGAAAGTCATTAGCATCATTCAAATATTTCATTTGCMTCAAAATCCGTAAGAGTTCCCAGAGGCCTTCATGCTAGGTGTAAATGACACTGCTCAATAACACTTTTAAGTGCTATATATACTGAAATAACTGATATTTATATTTATCCTCTGTTCAGTGATAACTGCTTTCAACAACAACAACAAAAAACCTCTGAGGTGGGGAAAAAAAAAAAAAGATTAAAGAGATGCTTTGTTCCAAATGAATTAGCAGAAGTGAGAACAAATAGAGGAGAGCTCAACTGCTTTAAAAGTGATGGAATAATAGAGGAATAAACAACATTGATAAGTAGTTATTTAGAATTAGGACATCATAAATCTTGATTTATGAGGCTTCTTCAAAAAAGTTTCAGATTTCCTTTGTCTAGATTTTCTGCTGTTCGATACCTGCATAGATACATATATCACTAGCTTTTAGATATCTTTTTCTGCAGAAGGAGGTCAATGTAGTAAGGGAGTATTTATAAAGTAAGAATTTTTTTTAAAGACTATAAGTAACATCTCTAGCTATAGAGGTTAGAGATTACAGAAATCAAATCTCATGCTGCACAGAATAAGCTGATTGCCTTAATGTACCAAGAGAGATCTCCCCATAAAAATACCTGTTTGATCTTGTTTTACTGGAAGTGTTTTCTTTCTTTGAAATGCTGACTTCCATTATGTTCAAGACATGTGACTATGCAAACACTTGATGTTCTGACTTCACTGCAGTATTATTAAAGTAAAACATTGACTTTGTAAAGAACTGGATAAATAAATGTGTGCCAACCTTTTCATTACATAGGATAGAGGAGTTCACTGCTCACTTGCCTATCACACAGATAAAACAAGCAGACAACAACATTTCTTTGAAAAAACATGTCAGGTTGAAAGGGCACATCTGCTATGTGCAATAATCACACTGAAATCATCTGTCTTATTCATATACATTACAGAATTTGTCTAAAAAAGATTAGGATTTCAGATTGCATTTCTATGTTTATATCAAAAAGGCAGCATTTAMTTTTCCTCTTCAGCAGTTCTGCCATGTTTTATTTCTATTAATTTGAGACACATACACAAAAAAGCTAAATATATTGTTGCATTTGTGAACATTGCTATATAAAGCAGCTTGTTAAGTTTTCTTCATTTTAAAAAAGACTTTTCCAAAAATAATATTAATGATAAATATCTGTATCATTATGCAACTTTTACAACTTCATCTTATGCATCTTATGCATAAGATACAAATATTTATCTAACAATTTTAGAATTGGAATAACAGGCACAATTATTTTGACTGATGAAGACATTTGTCCTCTGGAGGCATTCTTATCGCTACTGAAGTAATTAAAAAAAAAAGACAAAGAATAAAGGTGCAAAATATGGACTGTGTATCAATTTTATTTCATAGACATCTTTTTTAGCTGAGTATTTGAAATGCTGCTTTTGTAAGTAGACCCAATCTTCTCAGCTGTATTTAACTAAATTATGTCATTCTAAACTTTCAAAGTCCTTATGAAAATAAAATATTAATCTCATGGTTTATATCCAGATTTAAACATTCTTGTCATTACTTTTAAAACTATCACATGTAGTAATATAAAGTGTAGGTTATGTAGTAGTACCTACTGAAATGTGATTACTGAAGAAAACTGCTAAATACAAATCTTTTTGTTTTGCATGTTCGTGCAAACTTCAGACTACTAAACTGTCAAATTATGTTATATAGAATGATATGTGGCTAAGTGTAAAGGGATATGGTCCATACCATCATACTCCTTATTCAAAATGCCAATTACTTTAGATTAAGCAAGCATTCATGCTTCCCAGAGGCAAAAAGCCATTTGCCCAGCAATCCTTCACATACAGACCTATAAGTCTCCTAAGCCAAGCAGGATATTGAACTATTATTACAAGAAATGACTGCCTGCTTACTCCACAAAATTCATTCAGCTGCCAGGCAAGATCCTGTTTCCTCATACAGTAGAGCATTAAACAGCAGCCAGTCAGCAAACAGGAAAGTTTAGTGGCTTTATTAAATTAGATGGAAACCAAATGATGAGGAGCTAATGAGGCTGACATTTTGTCATGTTCCTATCACATTTTTGGTGAGGATCACAGATAGATAGATCTTAATATGTGTACATATTCTCTGCCTCTCCCTCCCTATTCCTCTATCCCTTCTTTTTTGTTTCTATATATATACCCTATATGTGTATGTAAACCTGCATTTACATATACATGCATTTTTACATATTTTTCTCTATATGTATGTATATAGATAATTTCTCTCTTGTCCTTTCTTTCTCTCTCTCAGTCTACAAGAAAGCTCTTTAGAGAATCACTTATCAGAAGATATGTTACCTCTAATACTTAGTATTTATTCTGATACAATCTGAAGTAATACACAGTGCAACAGAACTTCAACCAGTATGTGACAGGGCCCAAGAAGAATATGTTACATATCAGCAGTTTAAATGCATGGTTAACTCTAACTTAGAGTTAACATCGTTAACTCTAACAGTTAATATGGTTAACTCTAACTTAACCATTTGACAACACATATTTAGGTAGTTCTGTGATTTAATATCCCCATTTCTGGGGGGATTTTTCATGTTTATATCCCCATTTCTGGTTCTGTAGTCTTAGGTGGAGTTGTTATGAGAAGCCCCAGAAGGGAATGCATCCAAGGACACATTTTTGCTGCTGTTGCTGGTATATTATGAGGGAATATGGACAAAACAGCAGGTGTTACTGAGAGAATCATGAGAGAATATGGACAAAAAGAGTGAACATTGATTGAAGACAAAGATAAGGACCACCGTATCGTCAAGGAACTGACTGAAACATGGCAGTAGAATCAAAACGGGCCTTCTGAGCCAAAATGAGGCCATATATGGAAGTGAGTTGCTAGAAGTCATTGAATGGACACAGGAAGATGACCACCAGGGGTCTCAAAAGGCCAYCAGAGACCACCAAAGGGACAGAGGGTGCACACACGTAATGGTGGGTTATTTTGACTACAATACTAGTTCCAGGAAATAGAATGAATATGTATGATYGTTCCGAGAATTTAATGCATATGTAGATAATAGAGAAAGTTTTAGCAAACACTCCCTAGGACATGCATGATAGGTGGAGCTATCCCTCATGTATCCAGCACTGCAATAAAGTGAATGCCTGCTTCTTAATACTACATTGGTGTTAAGAGGTTTATTCCCAGCAGGACAAAATGGACTCCAGACAGTTCAATATGAATCATACAAAGATGCCGCTTTATTGCAGATAACTAACACTTATATACAATTATTCTATCCCTAAACGCGGGTGCGCGCTCCTTGATAGGACAATTCTGATTCAAAGGACAGCACACATTCTTGCTCGGTTGTCAGTTGGTCAGTTCATATCTTGGTGCTCCCCCTTGCATGCCTCTCTGCTTGGCTCACTTCTTCAAACGGACTTCTTGTTTTTCTCTCCTCAAGGCCACCTTAGAGACAGAGCTGCGTACTTTGTTGAACGTGCTGTTAAATGAGCTATGTGCTTTGTTAACCTTCTTGTATGGCTGGTTCAGTGTGCCCACTCAGTTTCTTCTAAGTACATTCCTACAATTCCCCCTTTTTCTTCTTGAACCAGCCATACCCTCCTCAGAGCACCCTTAATCATTTGTAACACAATTCTTAACTCGCAAAACATAATAATAATCACAAATACAATAGTTATCAGAATCATTAAGCCTTATTTGAACAAATCTAAAAATCATCCTGTTAAGCCCAAGCCTTTTAGCCATTTATCAATTCCCGATTTTGCAATCATTAATTTCCCCTCAAAGTCTTCACACCCATGCTCTTGCATTTAAARCAAAAATCAATAGCAGCTCGATTTTGTAGCATAGCATGCCTTATACTATCTGTATCTATATCTGTATCTATATCTATCTCTGTATCTATATCTACCTATATATCTATATATCTATATATCTATATTTAAGTTATAATATCAGAGGTTAAATTTAATTGTTTAGCTATCCAGCAAGCAAGCTTGACTACATCCCCTAGCATTTTCCCAGCTGCTACTCTGGGTGCAAGCAATGAAGCTAAAATTCTGGTTGGCACATCCCAGAAGGCTAATTCATCGTTACAGGTATTGACCAGTACACTTCTCTTAGCCCTTCATTGGGTATAGTTCCACACCATCATATTTAGTAGATATCTTTGATCCACACATTAAGAACATTCCTCAAGGAAAAGCCTTAGTGCATTATAACATTGTACTCCTTTTGTTCTTTTTTTTTTTTTTTTTGAGTATGAATCATATTGTTGCTATTTAAGCTCCTTAGTCGCTGTCACTTTCAGCATCTTTTGGATCAGATTGCTTCGATAGCCACGGCTTCACCCACTTTGCTGTTACCTACTTGGTTTCACCATCTGTAACAACACATGCATATCGCCTTCCCCAGGTTATTAATCTAAACGGTCTTTATCCAAGGTCCACTGCATAATCAAAGCAAAAGAGTGTTGATCGTGATTAACTATTAGCAGACCGATGCTATATTCAGGATTCCACCAGCAGGTGTAGGCCATTTTTTTGCTTATCTGGGAAAGTGCTCTCGAGCTTCTTTTGTCAGTTCTCTGGGTGCCTCTGCGCCCCCCTGTTCGAATGGGTTCAGAGTTTGGCAATTGAAAGTACATGCACTGAGTGCAAAATCACTCCCTTGGTTTATTTAGGGCAATTCATAGTAACAACCCACTAAAGCAGGACAAATACTTAGCAATTCCCTGCGAAATGAGGCAGCTATGGAGCAATTACTAAAGAGAGGATACTTGTCAGCAGGATCATTCCCCAACCCAGATGGATGAGAGGTGGCTGACAGGCTCCAAGCTTACGGGAGTCCCCGCAAAGACAACATAGGTCTTGTTTGGAAGTGTCTCTCTGCCTCAGATCCACCGTTRTTTTTTATATCTGGCACATCCTGCCATGCAGGGCCCATAGGAGGCCTCAGGAGGCGACCAGAGGGCAGGCGATACTCCACCTTTTTCGTTAGCAACTTTCCCTAGTGTGCGCATGCGCACCCATCAGTGGGGGTCTCTGGTCTCGTTATGAGGGTCCTGCCTTCATCATCTTCCTCTCCCTTGCCTCAGGTTTGACCTCCAAACTAGCTCAGAGGTCGGTTGGTGCCATGCCATGCCTCAGTTGCTCCTCACCGCCAGATAAGGCCCCTCTTTTTTTTTTTTTTTTTTTTTTTTCTTTTTCCTCCAAGCTGTATAGCCACCTTCAAACTCCCTACAACCAGACAACGGCTTAGCTCTCAGCTTCATAAACAGGTTATGAATTTTTCCTCCTCTTATATACCCCCTCCACCACCACCTTTGAGTACTGTTACAAGAGGGTCTATTTCTGCATTAGTGAGACCACATATTGTTCGTACCCAATTTAGGTCTCCCAGTAGTTTCTGTACATCATTTTAGGTGTTAATTTCTGTGCATATCTTTAGTTTTTGGGRTCTGATAGTTGCCTTGGTGATTTCCCATCCAAGATATTTCCATACCTCTGACCTCTGAATTTTCTCTGGGGCAAGCTGTATGCCTTTTGACTGTAATTCGTATTTGAGCTGTGCTATCAATTGACCTTCTCTYAGTTGATCACCTGCTATGAGRATRTCACCCATATAGTGGTAGATGATCAACTCAGGATGCGCCTTTTGTACAGGAGCCACAGCCCAGGCTACATAACTTTGACACATCATGGGCAAATTTTTCATCCCTTGGGGCAACACCATCCAGTGATTCTTTTTCATGGGCTCACTTATGTTAACAGAAGGTACCGAAAAGGCAAATTTTTGACAATCATCTGAGTGTAACGGGATTGTAAAAAAAAAAAAAAAATCTTTCAAATCAATAACTAAAATATTCTAATTTTTTGGGATCATGTTTGGGGATGGGAGACCAGGTTGCAAGGACCCCATGTCTTCCATCAGGCCATTGACACACCTGAGTTCATGCAAGAGGCACCATTTTCCATTTTTCTTCAGAACAGTGAAATACTGGAGTATTCCAGGGGCTTGTGGTTGGCACAACATGGCCCTTGTCCAATTGCTCCTGTACAAGAGTCTCAGGATGGGCCATTTTCAGTCAGCAGCCACTGGTCAACCCATACAGGGTTATCTGTTTTCCATGCCAATTTTAAAATAGGTCACCCATCATCAATGGTTGCTGCTGAAAATCCTTGCCACTGGTAACAAGGCGGGCCCCTATCTGACTTAAGGCATTGCAGCCCAGCAATGCGACCAAGCATGTTGGTGCTGGTGTCACATAAGGGTGTATTGTACATACATTTCCATCTTCTAAGTAAGACTGAATCAAGTGGCTGCCTACTTTAGTAGTTTGTATCCCGCCCACTCCCATAATGGAGACTGATGGGGTTTCTTAAGGCCACAACGGTGGCCACGAGGCTTGACTAATAACAGTAACATCGGCTCCAATATCAACCAACATATTGATCTGACAAATTTTCCCACCAGGCTCTTTCAGAGTTACCCATTCCATTGTTTTCACCTTGCTGATATCCATTGCCAGATATATATCTGCCCGACTGGTGGATCCAAATCCTCCACCCCGTCTTACACGGTCCTCGGCCGAGGGTACCGCCGCTTTAAAAGGTACAAGTTGTCCAGTTCGTGTCCCTGCAGGGATATGAATCGGTCAAGAAGGAGTCCAAACCATTATGGAAATGGTACCTGTGAAATCAGCATCAATTACTCCAGGCAAAACAAATATACCCTTTCGTGTCATAGATGATTGCCCCAAGAGTAGGGCGCTCAGCCCGTACCCRAGTGRGCCCTTCACATTGGTGGGARTACACTGCACTTGGGAGTCCGTCARGGTTGTTTCTACTGCTGTTCCCACGTCCACTCCATCACTCCCTGTTGTGGTGATGGAGATGCCATCGAGGCAGCCCGAGACCTTACCTGTGTCATCGCGCCAAATCTCAGTGCACTCGCTCCCCYGTTTACTGGAGGTGTCCTATCCTTCCTAAATTTTGAGTGACAATCATTTGCCCGATGTCCATTTTTTTTACAGTGATTGCAAATTACCTCAACACTCTTTGCCATGGTCATTTGTTTTACAATCCTGCATTGTGTTTTTATATGACCCAGTTTCCCACAATTGTAACATTTCGGGCCTTTGTCTCCCCTACCTTGTTGTATCAAAGGCTTGACCGCAGCTGCAAGCAGTTGCCATGTGATCATCATGCTGCCTGGGGGTACCTACCTGAGCACAAGCATCCATCATATCAACAATACTGGCATTTTTTGGCAAGGCCTGTAAAATATGCTTACAAACAGGGTTAGCATTCTCTACTGCTAAAGACATTAGAAGAGCCTCCCTGGCAATATCAGTCAAGGATGCCCTTTCCAATGCRGCAAGTAAACGATCTAAAAACTGCATATAAGGCTTCATTTGCTGCTGCTTTACCGTTGAACAAGGAGGAATTACCTTCCTCCATCTTAAAGGCTTCCTGCGCTAAACTCGCCGACTGCCGTAATATTTTGACATTCAGTCTTGAGGGCTTGGCACTGTGCGTCAGCAAACTGGCCCTGGCCGACGAACACATCAAATGACGCGAGTCTTAGCGAATCCCCCTCTGCATGATATAAGTTCTCTATTGCGGCATTTACTGCTGCATCTTGCCACCTAGAAYGCCACARTACCTCCTGCATGGGGGTCAGTAGCATAGCCATCAACTGTCTGGGATCAAAAGGAGTCATAAGGTGAGTTGGAAAAATATTAGTAATAAATGATTGCGTATATGGATTATGCAGCTCGTTCTGTTGMATGGATTTTCGGGCTTCCTTAATCAACTCCCACTGCAATCCTACCCACTGATTTGGGTGGGTTCCCCACCCCATCATGAGCGGAAAGACCGATGGGATAAACTGCCCTTCTATTAATGCATTCTGAATCACTCCCTTCCATCACAGCCTGGGATCCCCATTTTCATTGTCACMACTCCCTGTATCTGCGCCACCCCGTTTCCCTCGGATCACTTTGTCTCCTCCCTCACACCACCCCCTCCCCAGAGTTTGTTGTAATCTAACTGCAGCCTCTGCTTCTTGTCTCGTTTGCTCTTGTCTCTTCCGGTGCTTCTCCAGCCAGTCTAATTTGTTTATTAGCTCAAGTGCCTAGTCAGGTGGTCCTGAGGTTTGACCTTGTCCGGAGAAGGAGGTGTCGATGAGGGGAGGGGTGGGTACACGGTCGGAATGTCCATGGGCTGTGCACTGGCCTGCTTCTTCGCTCGAGGTGGATCAGCCTGTCGGGCAGTTGCTTCCAGCGGGGGTGGTGAAAATTTCTTGCAGGGCTCGGGCGGGGGGTGGTGAAAATTTCTGGCAGGGCTCATCAACCTCCATCTTGTCTTGTTCCTGTCCTGCCTCAGGCAGCTCCCCCATAGTGGGTGCCGACAGCATAACAGGAGGCAGAAAAGGAGCTCGATTGAAAATCTTAATCTTTACAGGGAACATCTTGGGTGTTCTAAGTGCTAGGGCATCAGAAGTTCCCGCAGCTGCAAACYGTTCTGCTTTCATTTGTTTCAAYGTGGTCAAAATCAGTTTCCATGCTGTCGCTAAACCTTTTGTGTCCTTCTCTCCATCACTTATCACTTCCCATAAAACTTTCCCAGCCACTTCCCAGATCTCATTCTTAAAGGCGGCCAGGGGGGAATCTTGGGGGTCAGGAGGGAATCCACGCTCCCGACACCAAGCTAACAGTCTCCTGAGCGTACACTCATCATATTTAATTCCTCTCTCAGAGAGTATATGTAGGAGAAGACTTACTATCAAATTTTCTTGTTTTGATACACTGTGCCCCATCTCCTATCCCTGGCTGCTCACCTCACAGAGTGTCCCGTTGCAACRCACGTTCCTTTCTTTTTCCCAGGTCTTCTTCTGACCTGCCCAGGTCATCCTGCGACCTGTCCTGGTCTCAGTCCAGCTGAGCCATCTTCCAGCTGGTGCCTCGTCCTCTTAGTCTGTTCCCCACGCATCTTCTTCTGCCGGATGTCGGGGTCACCAGTTGAGGGACAAAATGGACTCCAGACTGTTCAATATGAATCATACGAAGAAGCTGCTTTATTGCAGATAACTAACCCTTATATACAATTATTCTATCCCTAAACGCGGGCGCGCGCTCCTTGATAGGACRATTCTCTGATTCAAAGGACAGCATGCATTCTTGCTCGGTTGTCAGTTGGTCAGTTCATATCTTGGTGCATCCCTTGCATCCCTCTCTGCTTGGCTCGCTTCCTCAAACRGACTTAGTTTTTTCTCCTCACGGCCACCTTAGAGCTGTGTGCTTTGTTAAACATGCCTTTTCTAAWYGTGCTGTTAAATGAGCTGTGTGCTTTGTTAACCTTCTTGTATGGCTGGTTCAGTGTGCCCACTCAGTTTCTTCTAARTACATTCCTACAATTACTGGTTTTCGTTGACAGTTATTGAGGATTTTGAGTCATACCTTATTGGAGCCTTTATTTAACAGTTTGACTGCTTATGAGAGAGAAACAAAAGTATGTCTCTTTATCTGCCTGCTAATATTGAATCTAACAAGAACTGATAAGAGTAATTCAAAATGTGCTTAATTTCCATAAAAGTCTTGTAAACAGCAAACTGCAAACTAAAATCCATGTCTATTCCCATTGATTTTCTTTCTTTCAAAATAAAAATGTAAATTGTATGGAACACATATTGAAAGAGATAAGCTTCCTTTCAGTCACTCTATAATATTTTCACACAATCAAACATGTGTAATATATTAATTTGATATTACTGTCTTTTCCTCCTTTGGATTCTGGAGAGAATTCCCCTAAAAAGGTATTTTTATTTTGGTCGAATCCATTTAGGCAATKCATATGTCTATCCTCCATTATAAATAGCATTCAGAATATGATCTGATTTTGAAGAATAGCAGAGAGAAGTACCTATCTTGAAGCYATTTAATATTTATATGATGAATTAAATGTTTTTATTATAAGAATTTTACAAATATCTAAAGATATGTTCTTACTCATGCGTTGTGGCACATGCATACTACAAAGATATCAGCTTTGAATTACTCTTTTTTCTATGTATAAATACAAAGGAAGAACGTCTCATTTGCACTCAGGACTGCCAAAATAACGTGCAAGGAAGTTTTGCAATATTAAATAAATGTTTAGTTTTTCTGAGTATACRCTCAAGAAGATACTTAAACATTCAGGAAAATGAAATACAATATGCATTTTCATTTTTCAAAAYGTCTGTTTATTGATCATATATGTAACCTATCTTTGGGTTTCAAAGGACCTCTCAGGTCTCCTAGTAGGTATCTTAAAATATGAGAATGTGTAAGGTAGCTTCCTGCAAATAAAACTAAACGTAAAACAGAGTAATGATGTTATTTAGGAAGTAGAGGTATCCATTAGCAGCATGCTCTTCATTTGCATATGCAGTTGTTCACCTTTACAAATTAGTCACTCTCAGTTATGTTTATACATAAATCTTAAAAAGTAGGAGTTTTAAAATATTGCCCAAGGYTTAAGTCAGTCATCTCCAATAGTTCACTGTAAAATAATGACTATTTAACATAAAGTTACCTTTTCTATATTCTTCATAACCCTCTGTCACCATAAATAAAAATATTTTCAACATAATGGAATGTCTCRAGAGAAGGAGTAGAGAATGCATACCTGCTACACGCGCGCGCTCTATCTCTCTCTCTTTCTCTGTCAGCATGAGTCTGTTTACTCTTTGGTGGCTTATTGCATCGTTGGCAGAAGACTCACCACTGCAGAAGGGTGTTTTAGGCACTGAACTACAGAACAATGTTGGGTTGAAGGTAGTGCATTAATTCTGTGCTTAACAATGTCCTTGAATAAATATGAAGAAATATGCAGCCGCAATGATCGTAGTTTCATCTGTTTAACACTTTTGTTGTGTGCTAGATTTTCTAAGTGCACTTTTACCGGATGAAGTCTTCAGGAAACTCAGATATCAGTTTCTAAAGTTTGAAATGATTATTTATTTATTTATTTGTAATATAAGAGATTATTTTTTCAGCTTTGTCATAGGAACAATACTATAAGGTCTGAATATCAATGATCCACTTTAAAGTGTTTCAGTATGTAGGCAGTCCTTGAGCTAAAATCTTCAGTGAAAATCCAGTGATTCTAATAGATTTTTTATTGTATTTTTTACCTCAAACCTTCTTCAATTTTTTCCTTTATCCAWGACCATTTAAAAAAACATTGATGATATGTAGATTGATAGAAGCTAAATTCCTCATAGCTAAAGAAGCAGAAAAATATCATTACAGAGTGAAAGTACTATGTCCAAATAATTATATGCTGAATAAATATGTATTTATATATGAAAGTGGCAGGAAAATCTCTAATGATGATCAATGATAGATCAAGGATTTCACTAAAATTATACTTAAAAATATGAGCGATATTAAGGACAATGTACCTAAAAATGCTAAGTTACTCTAACTTAGAAACTGTATTCAAGAAAACCGAATATTGGTAAAAGGTCCTAAATAAAATGAACTTCCTAGTACCAAAATATGTTGAACAAAGAAAAGACTTCTCCATTTCCCAGAAAGATCATATCATTATCTTGAAAACTTATTGAAATAAATGATGTGGTAAACAACAAAATGTATACTAATACATTCAACAGAGAGCTCAACTGTAGCCTAAAGCATTATCAGTGATGGAGCTGAAGGAAAGATTAATAGCTCTGACATCACTAGAAGAAATCAGTAATTATCCCACCATTCTCAATAGAAATATATTTAAGTATAATCACAATATGACCCCACATCTGACATTGTTTATATATGAACATAGGAATCTAAATAATAAATAAAAAACTAATATTGAAAACACTTTGAAAACCAAATTTATGAAATGTTGTTAAAGAAAAAAAAAAGTCATTATCCAAGCATTTTGTTTTTCTGCCATTCTGCAACCTGACAGTGATGAAAAGATTAGAATATTTAGGGACAGGGTTCAGAGGAAAATCCTTCATGAGCTATAATCTTCTGCTTTTAATCTAGTAAAAGCAAATGCACACAAATCCAGTGAAACACATGAAATATTTTCCATTATGCTGTTTAAAGTATCAATTAGTAGACATACTTAGATTATGTTTAACAGTTTGCATGTTGATGTGTGATCTTTATGTTTCTATTGCACTGTAAACCTATCCTAGCAGGGGGCACTGATGTTATATATTATAATAATATTCAAACAGAGCAGTGGAAGAGATCAGATTTGATGCCAGTTGTCTAATCTATCACAGTTATCTAATTTGAAACCCTCTTGGCACAAAGTGAAGGAAAATAAATTTTCTATTTACCGTTAATTTTCCCACTGAGAATAGTCTGTTGATAAAGCAAACAAAACTCAGTGTAAATGGATAATAACCTGGCACCATTGATCCAGTTCTGAAGGTAAATTAATCATACACTTGTCTTGAAGAAAGTTTTACATTTTAGAGAACCTTATTTTATACTGACTTTTTATCAGTCAGATACCTTTCTCCTCAGCATTGACTGTCAAGGCAGAGATTTGACTTTCAAAAACTCCTGAAAGCTCAGGCTAAGAGAATGTTAAAAAATGTAGGTTGATTTCAAACATTTATCATTAAATATACTATTTTTTTATAGTAMTAACCAAAATAGAAGTAGTTCGCTTATATGTGTCCTATCCACAGTATAGTTCCCTGGGACTGTCTTAAAGTCTGCTATGGGAGGAGAACAATTCTCATTCTACTGGCAATAAATSAGAGAAATGAGAATTAATAGTTTATACCATTCATGCCAGCCCAGAACTGCCTTCTGAAATGATAAGCCAGAGCAAACTGCAAATCTGTTGACTCAAGTTACTTGTAAACATGCATTAGATTTTGTTCTTTTTAGTGTATTTTTTAGATCAATCAAAATGACATGCATATGAACCTGTCCCAATAGATGTTAATTAAAGGTGACACATATCTTCATACAGCAAGTTTACTCATGCTCTTGGACTTAKGACACAAATAAATATGAGATTTAGGAACAAACTTTATCACTTAATTTCATAGTCATACAATGTGATCAAATTTCAGTTAGAATTTCTTTTGAACCTGTATTTAATTTCTTGATATCATAGTGACAGGCATCATACAACTGCTTATTTACTAAAATTTGCATATAGCTACAATTTWCTACAGCAAGAATTGTGCAGATTATTATCATTCCATCCTTGTTCAGATTAATTAAAAGCATGCATGCAGCTTTACAGAGATTCATTCTTGGTTAGGATTAGTCCAGTGTATTTACCAAATATMCATTCCCAAAGCTATTTCTTTATTCCTCTGCCCCCCTCTCTTTTTTTTTTCTTTTTTTTTTTCTTCTTCTTTTTTTTTTTCCACTTCTAGGTGTCACAGGCACATATTTAAATATATAAATATATATATAAAAAATAAATTTGTGTATATATATATAAATTTATATATATATACATACATATATATATGTATATATATGTGTGTGTGTGTGTGTATATATATACACATATATATATACATATATATATACATATATATATATACATATATATACAAATATATATAAAATATATATATATATAAAAAAAAAAAACAGGGAATGCTTTTCTTCTTTTGTAACCCTGAGAAGATATGGAAGTATCACAGGAACCGCTCTTCCAGTCACATGCTTACAGATGCATCCATTAACTTTGATCACAAATTGTGTTTTGTGTCCTCTTAAGGAGAGCATAAACTTTCATTTACAGGTAAAAACATAATCCTTTTTTTTTTTTTTTKGKTKKTKKTTTTKKTKKTTKKTTKKTTTTWMYTTTTWWYYWWWWWWTTKRAAAWWAAAAARKKKKGKTTTTTTKKKKGGGGRRRRRRAAATCTGTTTAGTGCCATATCATTGCAGTGCCTCCTAATCTTCTCAGTATGATTTAGATGTATGATGCATTGCCAATCTACCTAGAACATTTCTGTTTTATCCACTGCATGACCATAAGGAGTATTGACCCTGCTAGATGGTGTTTATTCAGCTTGCAACCTCTCTCAGATTTAATAGGTAATCCTTCACCCAAAGGCAAACAGCCTTTAAATGGCTTCAGATCTGTAAAGTGTTTGTTGTCAGCATTACTGCATTCCATTTCATTCACGACCTTTTTGGTGAAAAACTATTTTCATTTTCTTCTAAATGCTTGGGCAGTAATGGGAGGAGAAACTGACCACAAGATCCTAGGCCATTATAAACTCCATTTACTGGTAAGAAATGAAAGGACCTTTATCTTTTTTTTTTTTTTTTTTCCCTGATGAAATATGTATTTTAAAAAGAGAGAAAAACAAGAAGCCTTACTATGCATTAACCTTACTTATCATCAAATCTTGGTTAGGTCCAAACAAACTGATTTCCTGTATTTGAGATACAGAAATGTTTGTATGCAGTAATAATCTAGATCATATACTCTTTATATACTCTTTAAACTGACTTATCACTTCAAGACTTTAAAGTGATATCCATTGAGAAAACAACCTTTAGTTATACATGAACTTACTACTTAAGAAGCACTGAGTAAATAATTTTCACTTCCTAATTGCAAAGCAGTGATTGTGTTATCTTGCTAATTGGCTTAAATTAGAGTAGGTATTTCCTTTTTCTTTCTCYTTTTTTCTTTTTTYTTTTTTTTTCAGAACATTAGTGAGTCCTTTGACCAAAAAATAAAATACATAAAGAAGTGAAAAAAGGTCTATCACAGTAAAATAAGTGAGCAGAACAAAGGAGCCTATGTCTTTACAAACGTATGATATCTCCACATTCTTTGGTGAACAGGACTAGGGAGTGCAGGCAGGGAGGTTGTGTTACAGGTATGTGATTGGGTACACTTGACCTCAGGGAAAAGAGGAGGGGGGAAGTGAGATTCTTACCAACAAATGACCTCAGAATGAACTTTGGTAGAGTAGGCACAAGGGTAATGAGCTAATGCATATTAACTTTCACACCCCGGGGAGGCATAAAGTCACTTTAATTAGACATGTGATGTATTGACCAGAGAGCGGAAACATATCAAGAAGCAACATACATTAGGTGGGTTGGGAAGTCTGTAACTTTTGAGTACCTTAACCTATGGGGAAAAGGAGAGGGCATACCTCAGKCAGCAAATTAAGAGAAAAGGAGGCTGCACCCTCCTGTAATTTGAGAGACCCCACAGGGGTATGCCCCGGTGGACTCTCCCTTTATTCTAATAACGTTTTACGACTCCTTGGTCCCCTTTGTGGACATTCGGTTCTTGACAGTGAGATTTTCTGCACATAAGCAATGTATTTTGTAAATATTTTATTAAAGCAAATGTCCATTTATTAAATTTTGCACTGAGATTGAGCAGTTCACATAGAAGTCATTTGGAAGTTCAGCCATCCTTTCCTTTATATTTATTTTGCTAATACAGTATGCATATTAGAAAGACAAAATATTTTCTGATTACACATGATTTTACCTTTAATTAAAGTACAAGACATAACATATGTCTGTATGCTCATATTTAAATATAAGACATGAGAGCACTGCTGATCAGTGCCCAAAACAGGTATTCATGGTTATTTAGCATTGTTTAGTTCCAGAAGTACTCATCATTATAAGTAATTAATTTATTTTCTATCATAATTTTTATATTTGTACATAAATATAAATATGTCTTTATGATTCTTTGTCACATACACTGTCCAGCAAGGGACTTCAGTTTTGCTGCCTGCGTTAGAGGCTCTGAAGAAGGTTATTGATAAAGGCATTTCTCTATGATAAAGTAAAATATAATGCATGCAATGTTACCCAAAACAAAATTAGTCAAAYTGACCTCATAGACAGTAAGACTTTGTGAAATTCTGGAGTCTCAGAGAGGAGAAATGCTGAGCATTTCAGGGGCAAAATACACATTCAGACACCTGTGCAACAGTCAAAACTGACAAGACTGTCAAGGCTGCACTTCTTCAGTGGCCAGTCACTGAYAAATAGTGAGAGTCTTTCAAATTTGCCTGTATTTTCAAGACCTCTGCTATTACCTCATACTTAAATTATGCACCATAAATAAAGATGTCTGGTATCAAACTCTAATTCATACAGCCATTTTTTTTTATAGTTTGGAAACTGGACTAACRGATTTAGGCTAGGGCTTTACACATTTAGCATAGAGCAAAATTAGCATGAAATCTCTGGCCTGGTAAAGCAATAGCAACAAGGGACACCATGACACAACATCACCGTATCATAGATCTTCCCCCCTCAATGAAGAACTATATAGTAATACTAGATAACTACCCATACAGACCTTTTTTTTTTCATTAACACAACACTACAGATTTGGTCGGAGCTTAGATGTCRCAAGTCCAGAGATTCTTGCACTGCATTTAGTTGAGTGGTGAAGATACATCCACAGTAATGTGAAAAGAATGTTGTGTATCTCCTTACAGCCACAAGGATAACTRCCTACCTGAAATGAAATAGCTATAACTTCCAATTTTGTGACAAATACATTATTTTCCTTTAGAGAAAATTTGAAAATACTAGTTCCACGGCTAATTTTGGAATGTGATTACACCAGTGCAATCATCAGCTGTGACTGAGTTGACTTTGGAAGCTAGAAAAGCCATCATTGCCTAAAATATCATTTTTTTTAACTATTCATACACTGCAGTTAAGTTTATAGATATATAGATATTTATGTATATAGMCAGAGAGTAAGCTTCTTAAATTCCAGTAATCCAGATGTAGCTATGTGTATATGTGCAGCCAAAATATAGTATTCAATTCCTTTTGTAAKTAAGGAGAAACTGTATAATTGTAGAAAATTGTATCTTCTCAGATGTATATGAAACCACAAATCAGTCAGAACTTCTTCCTGCACACATTTTGATTTGCTTGGTATTATTTTAGGGAGTAAAAAACAAAAGAAAAATGAAAGAATACACTCTTGCAACCTTTTTCCTAAGTAAGGTACAGTTCAGATCTATGAAAGCTATGAGGACTAGCAGCCCCTTTCAAGACTTAAAAAGCTGAAGATTTAAAGGTTGYATAAGCCACTGAAGGAAGTATATTAGAATTAAATTCAATTGAGAGAGTTTACAGCTTAGAAGTATGATTATACATAAACTGTATGCAAAAGTCTTATTCAAGAACTGTATTGAAAGTTTTAATATATCAGAATTTATAAACAAATGTGACAATCAAGTTACTGGAGAGGTGCAATTGTACAGGCAGATTAACAGAACACTAATGTATCCTTTATTTAACATTAACCACACTGCAGTCATTGAGTCAAATCTAGTCAAATCACAGCTAAATAGAAGGACCTGAACAGGTTGGAGAGTTGGACAGAGAGGAACCTCATGTACAAGTGCAAGAGTACAAGTACAAGTGCAGAGTCCTGCACCTGAGAAGGAATAATGCCTGGCACCAGTACAGATCAGGGATTGACCTACTAGGAAGCAGTTCCACAGAGAGGGACCTAGGAGTCCTGGTTGAGAACAAGTTAACTATGAGTCAGCAGCATGCCTTTGTGGCTAAGAATGCCCATGGGATCCTGGCCTGCATCAGGAGGACTGTTGCTAGCTGCTCAATGGAGGGGATCTTGTCCCTCTCCTCAGCTCTGGTGAGGCTGCACCTGGAGTACTGTGTGCTGTTCTGGGCTCCCCGGTATAAGAGGGACGTGGAACTTCTAGAGTGGGTGCAGTGTAGGCCAACAAAATGATTAAGGAAAGACTAAGTGAGCTGGGCCTGTCTTCTCTAGAGAAGATTCAGAGGGAATATGATTAATAGGTATAAATATCTGAAGGGTGAGTGTAGGGAGGAAGGGACCAAAGGGCAGYGGGTATAAGTTGAAATACAGGAAGCTCCAGCTCCATGTGAGGAGGAACTTCTTCACAGTGAGGGTGACYGAGCCCTGGAACAGGCTGCCCAGGGAGGTTATGGAGTCTCCTTTGCTGGAGGGCTTCAAAACTTGACTAGATGCAACCCTGTGCCCTATACTCTAGGTGTCCCTGCTTGAGCAAGSGGGTTGGACTAGGTGATCTCTAGAGGTCCCTTCCAACCTTAACCATTCTGTGATTCTACTATACTTTTCTTAAATGGGCTGCCAGCCATCACTGTGGAGCAGAGGTAGTAGCTGAGTAATATAGCAAGTTTATTTTGAAATTTAGGTACTCCAAAGAGCTGCTTTAATCTGAAAGTGAAATTGGAAMACTCAACAAGATAGCTAACTGATTAATACCAAGCTTATTGCTGACTACCATATGCTTTTTACTTACAGTAAACTGAAAATGATTTCCTGATTTATCTTGCTGAAATAGCTGTTTGTCACATGATTTAAGCCTTGTCCATGGGTACCTGACACTTTATAAAAGGAAATAAACCAATAATTTCCAACAATTATCAGTTATAATTTTCATTAAGAGATAACATTTGTCCCAGTAGATTAGGTTATCACTAGCTATACATAGCATTAGCCACACACTTTTCTCATTCTCCAGATAAATTTCAATATAGTTGTGTTCTATGTTTGTGTCTATATAGAAACAAAAATCATTTGGACTTCTCTCTGTTCCACCATATATCCCACAGTCCATGATCCTATCCATATATAAATAGGTAAAATATGTGTATATAAAATATAGTATATTTTTCCTGGTCAACTCTTCTCTTCTGTGATTACATAGATGTTTTCATTTTTACAAAAAATCTTTGATTCATTTTATGGATTTATCATTTAATACAACAGGACAATGAGTTTCTGTGTCAGATACACATTGTGTGCCTACTGAACTGAGCTTTTTTTGAAAAAAGCTTTTGTTACAGAGAATAGCAAGATTTTTATGTCAATTCACATCTAATTGTGTTTTGCAAAAATAATTTGCTTTATGTAGAGCTSAGTGTGTTTTGTAAATTTTTGGATATTTTCCTGTGCTAAAATACTATAAGCTGAAGTCTTATAACCTCRTATCATAGAAGAAAAGCACATTCTATAAATAGCAGCATAAAACATGTTCTTAAAAAACAGCACAACAAATAAGAGAGTTCTATATACTTTCCAGACCTGATTTACAACCTTTCTAAACATGAAAGATGTTAATTTTGAAATCAATGATAGCTTTCTCCAATGGAAGTACTGTTTGGTAGACCATATCCTCATCTATGTATCAAAATGGCACTAGTATTACAAACAGAAAGTAAAAGTAAAAAGAYGTCTGAGGCAGCAACTGAGCACGTAAGGTACTCAAAAGCATTCAAAATAGAAGAGAGTGCTTTCTAGAATGCAAAATTTGTGAAGAAGGAGCTCATCAAGGTCCTGCTTAGCCACCGCTATTTTGGTACTATGGGAGAACAAAATAAACACTATTTTAACAAATGAAAGGAACAACTATTTCTTTAGGACCTTATTTTCCTTCAGAGCTTAGAGTTTTTTCACAGTTTGTGTCCAGTTGGCTTATGAAAGTTTGCTTTCTGTGCCMACCTGGGTATGTATGATAGGACAGTACCTAAACAGAGGAGGCAATTTAATTTTCTTGTATGGTAGAAACAGAGCACAAGCAGTTATTCACCTGAACTGAAATGATTTTTGTCTCATTCCTGTATTAAGTATGGAGACAAAAATGAAAAGGTAAGGAGTTAACTCATCTCAGTATTTTATAAAACTAAGAAAAAAGGAAGGCAATGATAAATAGAAAATACAATAATTAGGAATTAAACTTTATGTTAAATCTTGTCATATTTATTTATTTATTTATTTATTTTTTTTTTAGAAACACAAATTGAGTATCTGATTTTCTCACCAGAGGGAAAGAAAGTGGGTCTAGCATATCTGATTTTTAGAAAGGAGTTCAATATAGTGATATCATTAGGTAGAGAAATTTGAGAGGAAAATAAAAAATAATATATGAAGAGTAAAGTGAATTTCCTATATATTTTACATTAGATTATGATAGCTTTTCTAAAAGTAGCCAGAATTTTTTATGAAAAATAAGAATTTTAAATCTTATGATTAAGCCAGAAGCAATGTATGATAACAATAACAAAATGTAGCACCAGTTACAGTGCAGATGGTCTCATGGACTCTTTTGCARCCCTCCAGATTACAAGTGTGCAAACTTTATTTCATTWTTCCCACAGTATATATAATATGTTAGAAGAGAGGTTTCAGGAAAAAAAAAAAWGAAACACATGAAGTTTCACTCTTGTATGACATATACTTTTTTTCTGAGAAGAATGATGAGAACATCTGAACAATTAGGAGCACAAACTCTTATGCATTCTCATGAAGATTTTTTTKAATGTTATTACTGAGATATCTCCAAAATATATTTTGAGAAATGGCATAATATTCCTCATTATTGCATCTGATGAAGTACAACCATTTAGTGTGTATAGGTTTAGTGGGGTTCTTTGAAGGCAGAGAATCTACAAGTACAATTACATCCACTTTTAGGAAAACTCTTCATCACTTTTACTATCAAGTAGGAAAGAATTTGCCCACTGYTTATTTAGTGACCAAGTAACTGAGTTAATGAATACTGTAGAGGCAAAAATCATGGAACTGAAGAAGTATCAAAATATCTGAAAGATAGCATATGCAGGATGAGACAGCTAAAGTACACTGGAAAAGCTCTACCTAACTACTTACTACTACTTATTATTTAACAGCTGGAAATCTATAACCACTTACATTCTTTCCCAGTAAAATTAATAAGAGGATGGACTGAACTGAAAATTCAGAAACCTATATTTAAGTGCCATTGATGTAGGTATCTACCTTTGAAGTAGAGCTCCTCCTGATATGCTCAGCAAGAATCTCATCAGGGAGTTTCTACAGCCTAAGGACTCCAAGATAACAAAATAGAGATACCAGCTTTGGAGAGGTRAGTGGCTCTCTATCTCTGACTGCTTCTGTGAGTAGTAACAATTAGAGACACTTAGATGTTAAGTTCACCTTTAGGCAAACACCAACTTTGCTGTTTCTTGATGACTTCAGGTGCTGGAATCATAGAATCATAGAATTGTTTAGAGATCATCTAGTCCAATCCCTCTGCAAATGCAGGGTCACCTAGAGCATGTGGCACAGGATTGCATCCAAACAGGTTTAGAAGATCTCCAGTGAAAGAGACTCCACAACCTCCCTTGGCAACCTCTTCCACTGCTCTGTCACCCTCAACTGTCAAGAAATTTTTCCTTAAGTTCCTGTGGAACTTTTGGTGCTTCAGTTTGTGGCCATTTCCTCTAGTCCTGTTGCTGCCCACCACTGAAAAAAAGGYTGGCCCCCACCTCCTCACTTCTGCTCTTGAGGTATCAGTGTATTTACATACAGCCTTTTCTTCTTCAGGCTGGACAAGCCCAGCTCTCTCAGCCTTTCCTCACAGGGCAAATGTTCCAGGCCCTYGTAGCCCTGCACTGGACCCTCTCCAGCAGCTCCACATCCCTCTTGTACTGCGGAACCCAGAACTGGACACAGGATTCCAGATGTGGCCTCACCAGAGCTGAGTGGAGGGGAACAATCACCTCTCTCGACCTGCTGGAGACGCTCTTCGTAATGCACCCCAGGATCCCAATRGCCTTYCTGTCCATGAGGGCACACTGCTGCTTCATGGTCTGGTCAACTTGTCATCCACCATGGCACCCAGGTCCCTCTCTGCAGGCCTGCTCTCCAGAAGGTGAGTTCCCAGCCTGTACTGGTGTCTCGGGTTATTCTTCCCCAAGTACAGGACCTTCCACTTCTCTTGTGGAACTTCATGTTCTCACCGCTCATTTGTCCCATCTGTCCAGGTCTCCCCGGATAGCAGAACAGACCTCAGGGCTATCAGCTATTCCTCCCAGTTTTGTATAATCAGCAAACTTGCAGAGGAGCATTCCATGTCTTCRTCCAAGTTGTTGATGAATAAATTGAACAGGACTGGGCCCAGAACTSACCCCTGGGGGACACCACTGGCCACAGGTGTCCAACTAGACTTGGCCTCATATATCATGATCCTCTGAGCTCTATCATGCAKCAATTCCCATTCCAACTCACCGTCCACTCATCTATTCCYCACTCCCGGAGCTTTTCCAGGAGGATGCTGTGAGGATCAATGTCAAATGCCTTGCTGAAGTCCACATACGTGACATCCACTGCTCTCCCCTCATCTATCCAGCTCCATCATAGAAGGCTATCAGGTTAGTCAAGCATGATTTCCTCTTGTTGAATCCATGGTGTCGATTCCTGAGCACCTTCTTGCCTTCCAGGTGCTCAGAGACAGCAGACAGGATGAGCTGTTCCATCACTTCTCCAGGGATGGAGGTGAGACTGATTGGCTTGTAGTTGCCTGAGTCCTATTTGAAGACTGAYGTGATTATTGGCTTTGGCTTTCTTCCAGTCCTCAGGCACCTCCTCCATTCTCCAGAACCTTTTGAAGATGATGGTGAGTGGCTTTGCTGTAACATCCACCAGMTCACGCAGCACTCTGGGGTGCCCATCAGGGCCCATGTGTTTCTGACTATCAAGATTCCCTAAGTGCTCTCTGACCCTACCTTCCTCTACTTGGAGCAAGTCTTCCTCTCTCCAGGCTTCTTCTCTTGTCCCTAGGGTCTGGGATTCCAGAGGGCTGCCCTTGGTAAACACCGAAGGAAAGGYRGCATTCAGCAACTCTGCTTTTTTCTGTTTTTCGTAACGAGGGCACCCACCCTGTTCACCAGTGGACCCATGTTTTCCCTTATCTTTCTTTTGACATTGATATATTTGAAGAAGCTCTTATTATTATTTTTAACGTTCCTTGCCAGATTTTGTTCCAAACATGCCTTAGTTTTCCTTGTTGCATCCCTGCATTCCCTGAYAACGTTCTTATATATCTCCCAAGGGGCCTGTCTTTTCTTCCACATTCTCTATACTGCTTTCTTCTGCTGGARTTTTGCCAGGAGCTCCCTGCTCATCCAYGCAGGTCTCCTGCCCCCCTCCTGAATTCTTAATCAGAGGGATGCACYATTGCTGAACGTGAAGAAAGTGTTGCTTGAAAACTAACTAGCTCTCTTGGGCCCCCTCTTCCTTCTAGAGCCCTAGCCCTTGGGATTCTTCCTGAAGAGACCAAACTTAGCCCTCCTGAAGTCCATGGTTACAAGGCCACTTACAGCCCTGCCTTCTCCTCGTTGGATCCTGAACTCCACCAACTCATGAGCACTGCAGCTAAGGCTGCCCCCCACCTTCACGTCTTGAACAAGTCCCTCTCTATTTGTGAGTATGAGGACCTGTAGCCCACCTCTCCTCATTGGCTCCTTCACAACCTGTGTCAAAAAGTTATCATCAACACACTGCAGAAACCTCCAGGACTGTTTGTGCCTCACTTTGTTTTCTTTSCAGCTGATATCAGGTTATTTTAAGTCTCCCATGTGAACCAGTGCCTGTGACCATGGGGCAACTTCCAGCTGTCTATAGAAGACCTCATTAACTTCCACCTGGTCAGGTGTCCTGTCGTAGACATCCGTCACAGTGTCCCCCATGTTAGCCTGCCCTTTAATCCTTACCCAAAAGTTCTCAACTCGCTCATCATCCACTYCCAGGTTGAGCTCCTAGAATTCCAGTTCCTCTATGACCTAAAGAACAACTCCCCACCTCGCCTTCCTAGCCTATGCTTCCTAAAAAGCACATRGTGTTCTGTGACAGCACTCCAGTCATGTTATCTGTCTCACCACGTCTCTGTAATTCCACTGAGATCATGATGCTGGGACCGCATAGAGATCTCCAGTTTKTCCTGTTTATTCCCCATGCTTCGTGCAATGTGCAGTGGTGACTGGATCATGACCTGGATCCTGAACAGGTCAGGATCTTCCTTTTTTAAAACCATATTCAGTCCACACATAAAATATCCCACGCTTGGAGCATTATCCATCACAAAAGGCATCCAATACAATAGTAATTATGCACTGGGAGAGTTATCAGCTGGGACAACAAGGTGAGTCTCCAGGGCTCTAGGTGCCCATATCAGTCCAGCTGGGGACATCAGCCACTGCCCCATGACACCTCAGTGGTGSTGATGCTGGCTCCAACCCAACTGCTGTCTGACCGCAATATCTTCCGAATCCCATCCTCCTGGATGTGGTAGAAGATGGTTGTGGCCTCTGCAAGGATTCACCTAGAAGGTGCTCTGACCTTTTGACTATAGAAAAGGTTATAGAAAAGGTCATACAGCATAATACTCAACACCCTGTGTACTTAAATTTAAGCAGGARTCAGCTGAAGGCAAGGTGTGGCAATATTCAGTATTTTCCCATGTGTAAAGTGCTCTGGAGACATGCCAGAGCCTCWAACTCACCTGCAAGCTATCAAGTAACTCTCAGGAGACAAGTGGTACTTGGCAGGACAGAGGAGCAACTTGCTACCTGGGAGCCYCTTGCAGTTTGAGGGAAAATACCTRCCAGAATTCTATTGCTAATGAATGCAGCCATAAATAGAACTTCTCATCTACACTGAATGGAAATATTCTTTTTAAGAGAGAACAAATAAGCCTGTTTATTAAAAGAATATCTTATTCTAAAGTAAAATTTCCATCATGTTACAGTTGCATTAAAAATTCTAACACTGATGTTTTTTACTTATGCCTGGACATATATTAAATTTTCTTCCTACATGAGCATAAAATGTAATGCTTATTGTATTATGCTGAATTCATTAGGACATTTATGAGAAAAATATTCAGTAAACAGTATTTATTCAACTTACTGTATTTTAAATACACAATAAGGGAAGAAATGTAAAAGTGAGGAATATTCACACCTCATTTATATTCATATTTAACTGTAAAAATGAATATGTTCTTGTAAAAGCATTTCTCACGTTGCAGTTTAAATGAATTTAATGATAGATTTCAGAGCTACTATGTTACATAAAAAAAAAATGTGGAATATTATGACAAATTAGCACAAGAATGCAATCATGACAAAATGTTGCAAAACTGATATTAATTCAGTATTTTATAAAAATATATTATCTTTCTCTAACTATGCATGTATACATTATAGGAAAAAATACAGCGATATCTGGATGGACAGAGTTATTAAGTAATATTGGGATTATTTTCCTATTTTTTAAATCTAAGCAGATATGCAGATTAAGTCTTCATAATATAGTAATACTTTTTATATACAGATAGTCTATATAATTTGAATTTATACTTCTATCACTGTGTTTGGCCTGTCACAAATTCTATGACTTTTTTTTTTCTTTGGAATTGATTCCATTGATTCCAGATTTCCGTCTGGAACATTTTACATAGTCATAACTATTTACACTATCAAAGTATTTTACAAAGATGAAATGTGTAGAGATAGTATGATTAAAGTAGTAAATGTTTTAAATAATTTACGTGTTCTTTAATAATAGGTCATATTTACCAAATTTCTTCTTATATACTAGTGTTCAGGAAACAGACCTAGCCCTGGAAAAAGCAGTCGCATAACTACGTAGTATGCAGGCATCAAGGATGTGAGACTCTCCAAATTAAACAGATTAGAAAAATAATAAAGAGGAAAAAATGACAAGAGCAATAAAAGAGTAGTTTATTTCCAGTTTACTTCCAATTTATTTATGATTATTACTGTTGCTTAATTGATTAGTAGAAGGGACATCTAAAGTGATGAGCACATAGTGGTGAATATGCAGAGAAGAAATAATTTAAATGTATTTTACATCAGCTTTCTCAGATAAGCTTGTGATTGCAGTGGTCTGTATTCCTGAGTTCACCTAGCAATCTCAAAAGTATCTGCTTTTTCAGTGGAATTTTCATTTGAATTGATGAGACTTGAAAATGTTCTTCTTGTTCACCTAAGATGACTCCTGCCAGAGCACCATTCTCCTGTACTGAGACAAGAGTTTTGTCTGTAAATAGAGACAGAATGGAATTATAGAAAGAAAGCAAAGAAGTAGGTTTCCTAAGTAAAGGATATTGAGCTATATCCAGAAAGGAAGAGGAAGAAAAAACTATTCCTTTCCTCCTTTTCATTTACATTTGTCTTTTGTTACATGATATCCATTATATTTGTGTATTCCTAAGGGTCACTTTTGGCAATGGTATTAGATATTACACAGAAATGCAGGAGCGTATTACAGACTACTGGCTTAGTCCTATGCAGGTGATACTTTTTCTGTGTTTGCATGTATGCAGTTGCTACTGTAATAATAAGAAGAAAGGTAGAGTCACTGAAGCTGACATTCTTTGCAGAAAGAAATGTAAAAAGAGTGACTTTGTTTTCTGAGGTAATGTATGCATAAGAATTGACATGAAATAATCATATTTGTAAAACCAATACTTTTTCCCCAAGGAGTTCACAGTACATTGACTTGCATTGTCTGCCTCAGACTAACTTTGGATGCTAAGGGAAATCTTGGCCATGTAAGGATAACTCCTTATAAAAAGGCAGCCTATGATATGCAACCTGGCCAAAAGCTGCAGCTTAGGTTGTGGACCTGTCCAAACAATGCAAAGGATTAAAGCATTTGTGTTTGGTTCTTAGAAACTAACACACAGTTTTTAGTAAATGATAAGTAGCTGACTCGTTCATTGTCTAAGTAATCCATCATGATCTGGCATCAGACATGTTGAAAACAGTAAGAGAAGATTAAATACTGTGGAGAATGCTGTTTTGTTTAATAACCACAGTAGCAGTTAGATGAGTGGCAAACTAATGTGATTTAAAACATCATTTTGTTGCTGTCTGTGTACAAGGTCCATGGATTGTACAAGGGTCATGGAAAGCTGACATTGGCACAGTACAACTGAAATCATAAGTTTAGTAACAACTCAAAAGTATCCATTTTTCTATCAAGAGATTAGTCAGAACTTCAGATTTTTAATTTYTGTTGTTGTTATTTTTTGTTTGTTTGTTTTTTAGGTTCCATGCAGATAGTATAGATGTTTCCCATAGAAGTGGCTGTATTATAACTCTCTGCTGTAAAATAGTAGAAAATGACCTGTTTTTACTGAGGTAAATCTTATGCCCATTGACCCTAATATTAGCTAGATAGTTACCTTAACGATATCTGGGGTCATGTGTCTTTTCTGCTTCACAACTGTCCATGTTTAAACAATACTGTGATCATATATGGTTTCGTTAAGCCCAAGTAAATTCACGTATAAACTTCCCGTATATTCATGGTTTCCTATATGAACATTTTGTATAGAATATCAAGAAGATAGTCATCTCTCTGATGGSAAGACTGGCAAGATACAGTTGTATAAGGCTACCTTTTTGTTCGTGTTTTTATCTCAACCAATTAAATTTCAACTAGTAGTCTGTGATCAATAGCAGATTTAAAAGGACTTTATATAATGTTTCATAGACTGTAGTGAGATATGAATAAGAATTGCTTTGATTAGAAGAACAGATAAGTTTTGTTATTTTTTAAAGAGTAGCGTTTGTTAATTCACTGCATGAGATAAGCTACTTTCCTACCATWTGTTCATTGAAATCACAGAATCACAGAATCACAGAATGGTTAATGTTGGAAGGGACTTCTAGAGATCATCTAGTCCAACCTTCCTGCTCAAGCAGGGACACATAGAGCATGGGGCACATGAACCTGACCCTTTTTTTTTGCATGGCATTCCGTACTCTCTGCATGTGTTGGGCATAGTCCAGTGTAAACATATTTTAAGGATTAAAAAAAAAAAAAAAAAAAAGTATTTGTATTAGCTAGATAGTTACCTTAGTGGTATCTGAGGTCTTGCATCTTTTCTGCTTTACAATTGCCTGTATTTAAACATAGCTATGACCATACATAGTTTGGTTAAGCCTAAGTCTGTAAATTTCATGTGTATTCATGGTTTCCGATGTGACTATTTCATATATACTCAAATCAATTTTCAGAGGCAAAATCAAGTTCACTGAGATGAACATGAACCTTTTTCTTGTACGGCATTCAGTACTCTCTGCATGTGTTGGACATAGTCCAATGTAAACACATCTTAAGGAGTGAAAGAAGAAAAGGTTTAAACATCTGTGAATTATGAAAAAACTTAGATCTAAGTCTATGCTTAGGTGCTGAGGATAGTATGATTCAAAATGAACCTCAGTTGGTTGCCAGATTTTAAGACTTAGGTAAAACTTGGCATTCAAAAGTGCCCTGGAAAATACTATGAAGGACCAAGTTCCAGATTCATGCTGTCTAACGTGAGACACTACAATGTAAACTTTACCTGCTGAGTTGGTCACTTCCGATCTTTTTTGTTATTATCAAGAGTAACAAAAAATTCCTATGTTGGGAATTTCCTTTGAGAAATACCTGATCTGAGGTACCTGCTTTGGGATTCACTGAATCTTAGAAATACCTATTTCTTTCCACTAGCATTGCAGATATCACACAGAATCACCGAATGGTTGCGGTTGGAAGTGACCTCTAGAGATGATGTAGTCCAAACCCCCTGCTCAAGCAGGTACACCTAGAATATGTGCACAGGATYGCATCCAGGCASGTTTATACCAGATAATTCTCATGCTTAAAATCTGCTTAATTGGGTGTTTAAATTCATTCATATAAATGGTCACATTTTTCTACTAGTGTCAACAACAACAAATATTAACTATTAGTTTACAGGTTTATGATATTCCATTCTATGGAAATATTGAAATAAACTTGGAGATTTTTAAAGATCAATGGGACAAAGCTTTCAACAACTTCATGCAATCACTGAAATTAAGGTTAGCTGAAAGTCAGACTAGGTGACCTTCAAAGACATTTTTTGAGTCAAATATTCTAAGAATTAGAATTAGAAAAAGATTGCTCTATAATTTCTTTTTATAGATGATATATTTATATAGCTTCTTTTCAGTATCTTTAATATCCAAGACACTCTGCTGACAGTGAAAAAAAAAAAAAAAAACTCATAAAATTATGATTTTCAGTATTGAATATGCCATAGGAGATGAAATATATGTTAACTAAATCCATTATGTTCAAAGGCTTTCCAAGGCATTAAGTTCAATTTGGAAAGGAAAATTCTGTGGTTTTTTTTTTTTTTTTTTTTTTTTTT
>NW_020455793.1:0-35200 GCF_003342845.1 Nothoprocta perdicaria
AGTTTACCTATAAGGTTCCGGATACAATACCTTTTATGCCTAAAAACAAGTGCGCCACAGCTACTGTCCAATTAGCTTCATGGTCACACAGCAGCCGGACAGCTGCCTTTGTTTTTGATCCGCTGATGGAACAAGTACACTGTCGGCCTTGAAGTTAGTTATCTACTAACAAGGCATCCTGCCTGCTAATAGGCACTGTACGGCCGTCCTTGGAGCGGGCCCCAACAATTCTGATCCTATATAAGCCAATGGGTCTTTTGTATGAGGAACAAGACTGTTGTATGTGAAATGAAAAGGAGAGTAAGCAAGAAATTCACTACTGGTTCTGATCCAGGCTGTAGTCATATTCTATGGCTTCTATATTTATCACAGCTCCTAGGAAGCAGAAGACAGTGGAGATGAGAGAATTGAGATGAACAGTAGTAGATCAGGAAAAAAATGAAAATGAAAAGATCTTACCAATTGAATTTGACTCTTTGTTTGGTACAGTGGTGCATTCAAGGGGACTCACAGAAATTGGACGAACTAGATAGATTGTAATATTTAAATAGCTGAGGAGCCTAATCTAGGGTATATAAGGACATAGCAGCTGACAGACTGGGTCAGTGGGGTGACATATGATGGAAGTCATTCATTTCTTCTGAGTGCATCCCTTAACATATTAGAGACTCCAGACTGCTTCATTTCACCTCTTACTTCACCTTGCCTGCTACAGAAAAGCCTAACAGCTTTTGCCTGTTTTTCCTGTATTTCCAAAGCTCTAGTCATCAAATGAAGATGCAAAGTAACAGAAATCTTGGGGCATTAAACATTACATATTTTAAAAAGAACAATTAGACAAAAGAGAACTTAAGAAGCTAAAGACATCAGTATTTACACCAAACCTGTCTTCCAATATATTGAGAGCAAGATGCCTTGCTGAAGATCTGTAAGTATGGATGATCAGGGTATCCAGTAAGTACTCAGAAGATAACACCATAGCAGAGATGCCAAAGCATTCCTTAACATCAATTCTGACAATAAAAATTGGGTAGATCTCCTGTTCTAGGACTCTAAGTTACTAATTCTGTTATCCTGGTGACTCTGCCAGGGAATCTAGTGGAAACTATAACAAAACACAGAGCTAGTGAATAACGGAATAAATGTGACCAAACTGGAAGATTTAGGAGGGCTTTTGTACAGAAAGTTTTCCTTACAACTTCTTGGCATTCTTTGTAGGAGTGAACTAGCACGTGAATACAAATACAAAAGTAGATTGCTCAGAATTCCATAATTCCTTGGCAGGCTGTGCAGCTGGCCAATATAATAGCAGATGAAGTTCACTGGAGACAAATATATGCTGAGGCACATGCATAGAAGTTGGCATCAGCGGTCCCAACTTCGCCTATAAAGTGATGGGCTCTGAGATGACTTGACAGTGAGTTCTTTGGATCCATGAAAATATCAGTTCAGTGCTCCATCATGGTCAAAATAAATGAAGTAACATGTTAAGAATCATTTGGAAATGAAGAACAATTACAGATATTCTGTCTGTCCCTTCAGTTGTGAATGCAGTTCTACTATCCTTGTTTCAAAGGGCATATGAGAAAAGGTTCAGAGGAAGAAAGCAAGGAATAACTGGGTAGACTGGGGCTCTTCGGTCAGGAAAACATACGACTGAGAAGAGTTTGTGCATGTAATCCTGAGTATAATGGAGACTTTAGATAGAATTCAGCTGTTTACTATCTATTGAACATCAAGTGTTTACTACACTATTGAACATCAAGTGTAACTAAAAGGAGATCAGCTCAGAACAAAGAAAAGTAGTTGGTCCTTCATGTAATATATAGCAGGACCATAAGCCCCTTTGTTAAGAGATGTTGTGGAAACTAAGGCTGTATATGGACTCAAGAGAAGATTGGTGAAGTTTGTAAAAGAAATCCATTGAGAGTAAGGTAGTAGAAACATTCTTCTTACTCATCTTTAGCAGTTCACTCATGCCCATGATTGGATACAGGTTACTGGGCTTGGTGTTTGCTTGGTCTGACCCAAACTAGCCTTGTATTCTTCTCTCACTGAAACCAACAAGTATTTATCTATATATAGCAAGCACATATGTGTATATATATACATAGCACATACATACACACATATACATATATATATAGCAAGCCTGTTGTGGCCAAATAAAGCAGACATCTTCTTGTCTCTCATATGTCTTTATATCAACATTCTTGTGGAAAACGAGGAATGGAACCCTCTCTTTTCATTGTTTGAATTCAGATCAACTTAGCAAAGAGCTAAAAACTCACCATGTGCCAGCTTGTTTCAGCATTTATGTCTAGGGATTTAACTTTCACTTCTGCATATACAGAACCTAAAAAGAAGCAAGAAAACCCCAACAGAATAAATAAGAACAAAAGTACAAGAAGAATGTCTGAAATCATAAGAAATGATAAACACGTGGCAGCAACTAAGGTAATTTACTGACTTTGTTCAACTGCGCTACAGTAATCACAGAATCACAGAATGGTTAAGGAATGGTTCGACATCATCTAGTCCAACCTCTCTGCTCATGCAGGACACCTAGAGCATGTGGCACAGGGTGGCATCCAGGCAGGTTTTGAAGGCCTCCAGAGAAGGAGACTCCACAACATCCCTGGGCAGCCTGTTCCAGGGCTCTGTCATCCTCACAGTGAAGAAGTTCTTCCTCACATGGAGATGGAACTTTCCTGTGTTTCAACTTATACCCTTTGCCCCTTGTTCTATCACTGGTCTCCACTGAGAAGAGTTTGGCCCTTTCCTCCCTACATTCTCCCCTCAGGTATTTGTCCATGTTGATAAATGATAATTATTGTCCATTGCATTTAAATTTCGTAGTACACAGTAAAAAAAAAGGGGGTTATATTCAGTTCAGTGCAGACAGAGGAAACATGGACCTCAGCTTACATAGACATACATGACATTTGAAATATAAACAGAAGCAGAGGAAAATGCATAATGTCTGATTATCTTTTCCAATTTACACCTGCATGTAATTGGTAAGGATTCCTATAGATACAGAACTGAAAACTACAGATACAGATCATCTGTCATAAATCTGAAGGGGTTACCACTAATGACAACTGAGTAGTTAACTACTCAGACATGCATAAAAACAACTGGGAAATATAACTGCTTTTGCTAAAAGATATAAGGCAGAAAGAGATGTAGCAGAAATAATGTTGGGTGGCTTGGGCGACATGAGGTTTGATTAGTAGTTTTGAACATTTTGAAAATTATTATCCTTTAAAAGGTATTTAACAGAGCTACTAGAACACTGCTACTTACTGCAAAAAGGTAAGAGTAGCATTTGAGGAGTACTAAGTATTTTATGAAGTGCTGGGTTAACAATGCTGTGTACGCCAAATAGAACTACATCAAAAAAGGTTAGCTATGCAGCAGCAGAAGTCTTACAAAGATTTAGCATTGGAATCCAATTATGTTGCAGTTTTGGAATAGGAGGCAAAAAAGAAAGGAACTGAGCTACATCATAGGCTGTGTTTGTATTTTTGGTGAGACTAGTATTCATTAGGATTGTTGTTTATTTGTCTATACTAATAACATGGCAACATTTAACAATAGCAAGATTAATAAATGAGATAAAAATATAAACAGGCCAGGGAAAGCTGAAAAAAAGCTTAGATCATCTAAAGGCTCAGAGTTCTTCTTTGTCTTTATCTGTGGGTGATTGTCTGGCCACCAATGAGAATTAGAATCTGTACTTCCTCTAAATTTTCACCTTTCAGGAGAAAGCAGAATTTTCTCTACAGACAACATGTGATTCACGATAAAACAAAAATTGTACTTAACACTGTGAAAAGTCACCCACCATTTGATGCTTTTGTAGCTGCAAACCAAGAAAGGCTCCACTGCAATGCATTACAGATTTTGCCAGATGTATCTTATTTCATCATGACCCCCATATATCGATAGCAGTCATCCCCAAAATATCTTGCAGGTTTTGCATCTGCATCAAGAAATTCTTAGATGCCAGAACAACTGAAACAAGGCCATACAGCTGCATCATCAGCTGGTGTCTTCTGTTGCTCCTACTGATAGGTCAGTCCTCAAAGAAAGAGGCTCCGGAAGCATGCTGACCGATCACCTGTGACTTGACGTGGTGAGTCATTCTGACACGGGTTTGATGAGCCATTCAAATCAGTTTCCTGTGTGGTGTCTTGTTCATATGTCTCATAACTGTAACTGGCAGAGCTAAGCATCTCCCTTCAGTGGAATTTAGAATCTCTTTAAGCTCATCCAGATTTATTTTCCTAATAGGTATCAGGTTAACAACTTTCCCATCATTGCCTGTTGTAGTGCTGAACCAGATCTAGAGAAAAGTATGTGAAATGCAGTAGGAGGGCTGCATGGGATCTGCAGAGAGACATCAGAACTGATCATGGTGTGAGGAATGTGTGCTCACACGGGTGTCATATGCCATTTATTTTAATGGGCAATGTGGTCGTAAGATCATAAGATTCTTCATAATCGAATTGTAGGAATCATAATCGTAAAAGAATCCTAAGATTCTTCATCATGTTCTTCATGCATCTTACAAAACCATCTGCTGCTTTGACAGCAGTTCTACATTGGCAGTACATCTGTACTGAGCTGTCCATCTGGTTGCAAGACCAGATTGCTTGATTTGAAACATTTACTACTAAAAACCTTTTAAAATTTTCCTTTTTTTTTTTCATCCATTGTGTATTAACTTCCATTTTTTGACATAAAATGTGACTTGCCATGGCAAGGTCAATTCAGATGTCTTGCTTAAGTCTCTTCATTTCTCCCTTATCTGCTCAATTTAAGGTAGCTGAAAATTTTGCTATGTCACTGCACCTTTCTTCTGTCCCTGATAATTACTCAATAATTCAGTGCCATAAGAATATTAGATCTGGTGATGTTTTTGGCATATTAGAGAACTGGAAGAGGTCGATCCTTATGACATAAATATTCAAATCAGAGTGAGATAGGGAAAACTGAACAACAAAAGTTTGGAAACATTACTGAACTGGAAACAGTAAGAAATAACACTCTCTACTTCTTGCAGCTTGGCCTTTTCTTCTCTGTATGTTCTACTTGTGTAGTACATTTTACTTTTGCACTATAATCTTCTTTGCCTTTTTTACATTTTAAGGAATTTCCATGTTCTACTTGGATCCATGTCCCTACAGCTGAAGAGCTTTCACTGGTTGTAAAGGGTCTGCTAATATGATCTATCAGTCTAGAAAAATTGCTTCAGTTAATGTGGGTATGTGACGGATATGCTCCTTTCCCAGCTCATCCTGACTTTTCACATGTAGCCCTATTCAGGTGTTAGCCACCCTTGATATTATCTGATCCTGGTAGTTGGCTCCCTGATTTCTTCCCTGACTGACTTAGACATTAACCAGCAATAAGTCCTGATGGCAGCATCTGATGGGGAGATAAGACTAATGGTGCACACACCAGACAAAGTTCCTCTAAAATGAAAGAATGACTATAAGTCATCTTATCCCATAAATATGCGGACAGCCCAAGAGCCCCTTGAGCTCCCCTTGCATGGCAGCGGCCTGCACATCAGGATGTCTCCTTGAGCAGGGACACCTCTCAAGGATACTCCTCTAGGTTAAGAGATCCCTTTCCACAACAGATTTGTGGTAAGTGAATATAGCGTGCTCTCTTTCTGAACTTGTAAACTTTACTTTATAACTGTGCACAAAATGCCTTAGTCATAAACCATTGAGCAGGTCTGGGGCTAGGATTGGATCCAGCCGCACCCAGACTCCTCTCAGAAGGAGCTTGGAAAGCAAGGGGGTCCAATCTGAACCTCATGACCCAAGGGCATCCTTGATAATTGTGTATTACCATAAACTTCCATGCAGTAAATAATAATTAGCGACCTTGCCATAGAATCTCATGGTGAAATCATTGTCCATATCAATAAACCCTATTATTATTTCTTTCATACAAGTGAAGTGCATTGTGTCATTAACACCCCCCACACACCACTTGTTCTGTGACAGGGTGCACGAAGGATTGTTGTGAAATAGAAAAGGGAAAAATAGTTTTAACTGATTCTTAACGTTCTTAATTTTGTTCTCCTCTCCTATCAGCCATGCTCTCAGGAGCTCAGAACCTACTACAGTTGCAATGGCAACTTTCAAAATGGGAAGTCAAAATGTAGCCATTTGCAGTTTGATTTGCCATGCTATAAAATGAGTCTAGCTCTTTTGTGGAGCATTTCAGTGTACATCACTCATTTAGTGAGTGGGATATAGTGTTTTCTCTTTTGTTTCTCTTTTTACTAAAAAAGTATTATTTGAAACTCAAAATAGTGGGAAATTCCTTGCCGGACAGATTGTTTTGAACTCTTGCTTTGCAAGAAGAAGTGTAATGGTATGTGAAAAGAAGGATTATTGTTAAAAGAATGAGAGAGATTGGAAGGGTTTTGCACAAGTTATTCCTGTGATTCATGACATATCCAACAGTTGTTCCATATCTTTATAGATTTTTTTTTTTGCTCAGTTGATGCCTCTCTGCAGTAACTTTCCCATCAGATTAAATGAACATTTTGATTTTCATAATGCGACATTGTGAGCCAATAATAAAAAGACTGTATTGTGGGTGACAGTCTGCCCTGGACATATTATAAAAAGAAACCAATACACAACACAACAGTCTTTACAACACATTGTCCCAAAGTCTTTTCACCTCCCTACCACTTATATATTTTATATAAAAATTTCTTTTAAATGAAATATTTCTTCAGGAAAAAAAAAATTGAAAAAAGGAAGGAAAACCAAGGAAAATTTTGCTTTTCACAATAAAATGTAGGGCATCTTGGTTTGTGAAGAACATTTTGATAATTTTTTTGGGTAGTACTTTGTAAAAAATCATGACAGTGTTGAAGTTGGAATTTAATTTCAGAATTACAGGTCCTTGGAAGTTAGACTGAAAAGAAAAATCCATGCCCATTAGAAAGGAAAGCAGGAAAAAAAATAGTGTGATAGAATAACCATATATTTAATACCAAGGTCTAGGATTATTGAAGAGTTCTGTAGTTTTACATTTTGACCACATATCAGAGCTATGATTTAATAAACACCCAACATTGCTTCATTATTACATGGCAATCAGTAGGTGAATTCTATGTCAATGATTGCAAGACCCTTCTCTTCTGAAGCTAAATATAACTGGATTATTTTTAGAATCATATGCATTGTTTGGATTAGCAATTAAAATGTTTGGGTAAGTAAGGAACCTAGTTTTCTATAATGACCTAATTACCAGGAATATAGCTTGAGACTAGATAACTGAAATGCCAGTGAGTAAATATAGAGCCTTAACTTATCTATGGAAGCTCTAGATCATAGAATCATAGAATCCTTAAAGTTGGAAGGGACCTTTAGAGATCATCTAGTCCAACCCTCCATGTACATGCAGGGTTACCAGAGGCACTTGTATTCCTATACTTACTGCACTAAAGTACATTCCTTTCTGATTTCAGAATTAACTACGCTGGAAAGTATTTTTTATGAAATCAAAATACATGACAATGTTTTTTGAATCTGTTTCTGCCAAACCAAGAGAATTTCATATTACATAATTATCTTGGAAGGCCTGAGGGTCCTAGGGCCATCAGATCTGAAATACCCTGCTACCACTTGGTAACTGTAGAGACTTTTTCATATGGTGATCTATGCTCCTATTCTGTTCTTTAAATTCTAAGCTCAGAGGACAAAACAACACAAGCAAACACTAGCTGTGTGAAAGAAAGAAGAGGAAGTGAAGCCATCTCTTTGGTGGTCGATGACTCAGACCTGCGTTCTGCAGCAAAATGAAGGTTTGTAGCAGCCTTCAGTGACAGTGAGATATTTTCTGAAATATTAAGACAGGCAGGCTGCTCTGGATTAATCATGTCTCTGATTAGGCCGCTCTCAATTTTCTGCAGTTCCTGGGAACAAAAGAGGGAAAAAAAGATTATATATTCTATTTTTAATTAAGGTGGGAGCCACTAGATCCTAGGATAGAGTGCAAGTTTTACATCTTTTCTTGTCCCTTTTCTTTCTGCCTGGATGCAAAACATGTCATTTTGGAGAAAGTCTAATCTGAGAGCGGGGAAGTTTTCTGAGAGAGGAATGGAAAATGGAATTTTTCCTTTCTCAAGTTTAAGATTTTTTTTCTTCCTAATTTATCTGGAAGGTGAATAGTTATTAGTCTAATGCACTGAAATGCTGTTAGATAGATAAGAGCCATAAAGGTAGGTTTGTTGATTTTCTGGCATATCCTAACTCCTTTTCTGTACACACCAGCAGAGGGGCCTTCAGCACTACTTTCTCGCCTTGTGATAACCTTGTGTCAAAAATGCCCTCCCAACAGTATTATCCATTAAACATTATTGGATTACCAAGATGCAAAAGCTTCTCTTCTGTTACTTCAAGACTAACTGCTGACTAAATTTCTATTGGACAGTTGGCTCCAGTTGCAGCCCAAGAGAAAAGACTTCATAATTCAGGTAATCTCTTTCAATTCCTATATATGTCGGTAGGATCTGAGCAGTTGGTGTCATCTGAGGTATTATCTCTCAAGTGTACTTTATTGTCAGAACTCAGGGTTGACGCTATTTCACTAATCACAAATGCTCAGAAGGGGACACTTACATTAATTGTTTTAATTACAACTACTTGATTTGCCTCCTTGGCTGCTTTCTCTGCACTTTTGATGGTCTCATTGTCCCAGTCAATAAAGTCCATGGCCATCATTCCTTCTACAGTACTGGAGGGGACAATGGGAAAGTGAAGAAAACAAACAGTGAGATGAGGAAAGCAGAAGAAAAAAAAAAGAAAGGAGATATTAAAAAAAAAAAAAAAAGGAAAAGAGGCCAATAAAGTATCATAGTTGATACATTCCTTCAAAAAGATATTTTATTTTGACACGCAGATATGTGACCATATCTTCCCTATCAGCAACATCTTATTTTCATTATTTTTTCTTCCATTTATCATTCTACATTTAACTCTGCCACACTAAGAAATATTTTTGATTCAGGACTCACTCTGAGGCCTCCTGCTTGAGCATGTGGGCAATATACAAAATGTCAGGGTAGCTTGTACAACTGGAGATGTTGTTACGAGGATAGTAGAAGAGGAATGCGAGGCACATCTCATTCATGGTACTTAGCCCACTCTGCAAAGACACAATGATGGTCAGAGGTCTACCAAGACACAGTGAGGAGAAATATTCTTCTTATTGTGTCCCTCCTCTCCTGCATGATGAGAAACCCCGTATCAATTTCCTTGTTTAGCAGTTAGAGAAAATCAAAGGATTCTCCTAGTGATCTGATAAAAAGGCTGCTGCATGGTCTTTATAATCAAAACCTACCTATTCTTTCCTTCGGGGTGACTACCATACGTTTATTTCAAACTACAGGATCCCCAAATCTGAAAAAAAATTCAGCTAAAACAGTCAGAGAATTATCTGAAATCTACATCCAGATAAACATTTGTTAGTTGATCCCTAGTTTTGGAATGAGACCAGCCAAATCAAGCAGTAGTACTCTCCGTTGATACAAATTCTGAATTCTTCATAAGTTGAATCTCAGTACCTTGTGCATATTTTTAATTGCAATTGCATTGTTAACTCCTCTGCATGGCATTTTCTTTAAAAGAAGTCAGTATGAGGCTTAATTTTAAAATAGCTGTTTATGTATTACATTCTGCAAAAGGGCCTAGTTAAACAGATGTCTGGGATATGAACAAGAAAAACTGAAAAGAATATTTTTGCATTTAGAGAAGTTCCAAATCTCACTATTTGCACTTGAATTTTTAGACAAGAGTTAGCTTATATAGCATTAGAAGTTAAGACTGGTCTGTTCGCAAGCTTGTAGTAGAAGGAGAAGCTTGTTGGAGAGCTTCTGAGCCAAGAAGTTTTTGTCAGTGCTCTGTTTGGCTGATAAAACTGTCTTCCCAAAAGATTTTGATGGTGGATAAACTAATTTCATATGCAATGGATAATTTGTAGGTAGAAATGCAAACTTACAAAAGTAATCCCTGACCGATCCAGTGTCTGGAAGCTACATTCCACCAGGATCTCATCCCCCTACGGAACACAGGTTATACTGTCAGAGCTGTACAGAGAAGCACACAAAACAGCTGCTTCTAACATGTGGAACCAGGAAACTATGTGAAAAAAACAGATCAAAATCTAAAACAGAATGAAGGAAAGAATGGGGCAATGTGTTTTGATATCTGTGACATAGTTTTCCCAATCTGCCATCCCACAGCTATATGCCAGAGGAGGAACATACTGGTTTGATTGTGAGGATTTTCTTCAGATCCCGAACCTCCTGCAGTGTGAAATCATACTTTTTGTCCTCACAGATGATGCCCAGCTGCTCACCGCTCCTGGTAAAAAAGGGGAGAAATTTATGTTATAGGGGTGGTTCCTGCAGGAAGTCAAACAGAAACCAGAAAAATCTCCAGAAATCATACCTGATTTCTTGCTGCTATAATACACAGAATGTATTTCTAGTGACTAGTCAGTTTCAAAGCACACACTTCAAAATTCACACCCAATTCTTTTTGCTTTGGCATCTAAATCTCAATTTTATTATATCACACTAGTCATTGTGCCTTGAAACTCTGGCCTTTTGGATGACAGTATATGACTCCAGAAGTAATAACTCTAATACTTGTATTACTCTCTTCCCAAAAAACTCTCAAACTCTAGTACAGGGGAGTTCGGAGGCCTCTGAGGCCATCCCTTGCAGGTGCATATGTATGATATGTAAATTCATCTTTCCCATATTTATAGAGTTCCTTGTGATACTGTTTCTGAAGTAGTCTCAGGCTTGAGCCCCACCTCTGTAATCTCCCAAATTGGTCTTTAGATAACCTAGGTAGATCCACACTGCATACTGCAAAGAGCACGTAAGTCATCATCAGAGCATGGCATCTAGCCCACAAATCCTTGTAGAACCCATGTAGTAGCCGTTCTAGTAGCACAGACTCTGCTCGCCTGTGCTAGGCCAACTTTGTCACTCTTAGCAGCTGTAAAGCAGGTGGACTGATGGGTTCATGCTGCTATTCAGCCATGCCTTTTGACAAAATTAAATTGCAGAGGAAGAAATCAAGCTTGAAGGCCAGCCTTAACAAAAGTCTACATTAGCATTCTTCCATACTGCTCTATCAGGCCTCGTCTGAATCTTTACTTCACGGTCTGCACAACATATTGATCTTCCATCTCTGAAGGATCCCTCCAGCATTGTCCTGCCATATAGCTGAGGATTTAATGTCTTTTCTGGAAAAAGAATACTACAGGCATAACATGAATTAGGCAAATTTCAGCAGTATCTGAATGCCACAGTAGAGGTAACAGAGAGTTGTGAAGCTTTGCAGGGCGTCAAGTCAAGAAACAAGATGCTATTCATGTAATGAATACTTGATGTGTACCATGCACTTTGCCTGAGCCAAAAGCTATTACTACTGTGCAGAACAAAATAGCTTTATGTCCCCCACCCATACTGTCTGTGTGGTCCACGTTGTGCTATTCTGAAACTAAGCCCATAAAAAGGAAGCAGGGCTGTATTACCAACGCCCAGAATCAAAGGCTCCAGAAAGAACACTATCCAGAGAAAAACTCTCAACCTGAGTCTGCCACAGAAAGGCCCTAAATTGCTAGAAATAAGTCCCCAGTCTGTTCTATGCTGCTAAGGTCAATCTCCAAAAAGTCTGGAGGCTCCATTAACTGATAGCAATACAGACATTATATATGCTACTGGGAAAATCCCCCCAGTCCAAAATAGCCACCCCAACCTCTGCTTGGATCATACCTATCCAGAAGGTATTTTCAAACAGTTTACCTTCTGGTCTAAAGTCTGTTTGAGGTGCCTTCAGGAAATGGTCCATGCAAGATAAAGTCTAAAAAGCTTTTCCCAGATATATGCTCATGCTACATAAATTGTCACTGTAGTCTTCTGTAGACAGATCTGAAGTGATTCGTGGTAACATGGCAGATTCTTCCATATTCTCCTGAAGTTCAAGAGTATATCTTTTGATTGTATCACACTCCTCCTGTTTGATGTGTACACCTGGAAGGTGCTAACTAGCAAGATGGAGGAAAGACTAATTCCCTTTCTCTTACTATCTAGCATAACAATAGAAGAGTTAGACCCAGCTGTCTTGGAGATCACTAGCATTGAAAATGACAGATTATTTTAAAACGTATGGATTTTTTTGAGGTGTCCTTTACCCCTCTTCCAAGAAATAGCCACAGATGTAAACTATAATATGCTATTCCTGAGGGACACAGATGGGAGATGGACATATTCACAATGCATCTTTAGAGTTACAAAATCTCCCTGTCTTTGGTCCAGTTATAGCAGGCCAAGTATGTTTACTGAGGTGCTTGAAATATTTTCTCCCCCTTTGGCATGTAACAGATGGCAGAGCCTGCTACTTTGAAGATGCCACTTGCCAGAGATGAGAAAATATTCATCAGAAAATTCTGTTATTTACATTTTTCTGAGATTGACTTTGGAGGAGTCAAAGTCAAGCTTTCTAGTCTCTTGGCTCCATTTCTTAGCATGTCTTTGAAGTAGGGAGAGAGTCATTTTCAAAGTGAGGCCAGTACTAAGGCTGCAGCCCTCTGCATTGGTAAGTGGCCTAGAAGCCAATTGCACATGCCAAAAGCCATCCTCAAGAAGCAGATCCAGGAGCAAAAGAATGAGAACTTTGCTAACAATCACTTCTAAGATGTGGTCTTGGCAAGACACAGCAGGCCAGGGAACTGGCAGGCTGGCCTTTGGCAGACAGTGAGGAATGGCAGTCAGTGGCTAGCATGTGTAAAGCATACTTGAGGAGAGGGTGCCCATGGATGTTTTAGGATCTTTATTGAAATGCATCCACAGGGGCAGAGGTGCCACTTTAGAACAATCTAGATTTGATATGAAAGCACAGCCAAGTGGGGCCGCATCTTGTGCAATATGTTGCAGAGTTGTTCAAACAAAAGTGTTCTATGTGCGGAACAGAGTGCTAAAGGGAGAGTCCCAGAGGACACTACAAGGACCAGTCAATTCCAGAGTTTTCCCCTTGCCACCGCAGATGGGATTCACATGACACCCTGAAGAGTGCACCAACAATTCAGTGTAGGTCATTAGGAGATTATATCTTGAAGATGTCACAATAAGCAGTCTAGTGGAGTGTTGCTGCAAACTCACACCCCCTCATATTGCTAAATAAAATAGTGCCATGGATTGTTTTCGAGCTAAGGGGCAGGTCACTAAGCGCGCCTGCAGTATGATTCCCGTCTCATGATGAGTTTTTCTGAAACTAGAGATCTAATGAAGAGATAGGTCTCATGCATACTAGTGAGCATTTGAAGACTCTTTAACCTAAAGTGAAATCTTTTTTTAATCACTTGTTTTCCAGTTCAAAGTGGTAGAAGTAGTGTTCAAATGCTATGCTGCAACTTGAAGCTGACAATATGTGTTTAATAGGCTGGGGTGTGATCAGGAGGTGCAGAGATTTTGTGGAAAGATTGTGCAGGAAGTCAAACCTGCTGTAGTTGCCCATGCAGCACATGCAAACCTCGGACTGTGTCTGCCCACCATCATGCTGTGTCCAGCTAGCAGGGCTAAGTCCATGTAAGAGCACCTTCTAGAAGTGACCAGTGTCAATAAGCAGCAGTCCAGTGCTTCAACTTGTTGCCTGGGCCTGCTCTATTTAACTCCTTGGGCACAGTTTTGCTCTCCACAGAACTGACAAGTCCTTGTATTGCATTTCAGACAGTGTTGATTTTCAACAAAAGTCTCCTACACTCACAGACAAATGGAGAGCAGCTGAAGAACATGAGCCTCACCCCTTCCAGCCCAGGAAGGGGGTACTGATCCCCAGAATTTGCTTCTCTTACCGGTACTGGGCTACTCTCACTCCTCTACCAGATAGGTGGGTGTGAAGGAGATAGGCAAACGCGTGCAGCTCTGGAACTGGTATCCCATTCACCTGCAGTGCAAAATGGAGAACAGTAGTCAGGGCTCATTACTGCATTTCTACCTATGGAGTCCAAAGTCTGAAGGACATGTCTGTAAGTGTCAATTTAACTTTTTTTTTTTTTTTTTTTTTTGAAAGATTAGCCTATTTCCTCCAGTATCCCATTAGTTATCTGTAGTTATTTGCCCTGGCATTCTTTTCTGAAACTTGCCTATCTTACTGTGTCTGAGTTTTATATACCTCATTCTGGATTGTGCACAGCTATCAAACCAAACCATTCAAGTTAAGATACAGGAGACATAATAAATTAAACTTACAGATATACAGAACCTAACAAAAACAACAAATACTGGAAAAAGCAAAAGTAGAAATCTTAAGACTCAGCAGAGGGCCATGAGAGGAACCACCCATACGTGGTCCACTAGGAAACTTCAAGCTAGACTAATTCATAAGTAGAAGGACACCAAAATCTGAAAAGATTCAAGGCCCAGGGTCTAGGCAGATAATGCTGGAAGGACTTATGGTCTGAGCCAGGGGTCAGAGAGATTTACAGTTATGAATAAACAAGTTCAGTGTCTGCTTCACTAGTGAAATTTAAGTCTGATCAGACAGAGAGAAGCAACAAAATTGGACTATTTGTGTTTCCCATACTTATGAAGTACTGTTGGGTGATCACACTGCTCTCCTGTCTGCATTGGTCTGGTTGTGACTGGCTAAGACTGCTCTGTACAGGTGTTGTCGGGTAGAGGGTCGCTGTGTCTTTGAAATTTTCCCCAGGGCTGTGCCTAGGAATGGAGAAATGTGTCAGCCCCACATCCAGCAGGCTTGGAGGTGAAGAACCTCTGAGTCATGCATGCCACCAGCATTTCTTTACCGACTGCTTGACAGTTTTTAGAACCATTCTGTGTTTCTGCTCTAGAGAGGTCATAAAGCTGACACCATATCCTTGAAGCCTAGCACCTGTCATCCTAACACACCTATGGCTGGACAAGGACCTCTTATCTTTTCTTGGAAAGTCTCTGCTTCCTTTTTTGTTACTGTTTTGTTTTCTCTCCCTTCTACTTACATAGACTAAATTGGTGTTTTTGTCGTGGTTCTGACATGACCGTCCACCTCTGATAATGACCCTAACTGCTACCTGAGAGCCAACCCATCTCTTTTCTATATAGTCCTATTAGAGCAGGTATTCATTTTGCACTATGTAGCGGCTAAGATGGTACCCTATAGCAGGATTTTGTATGTGTCTAGACAAGTCCAAAGTGGGAAAAGTCAAGAATTTCCACACACTCACTTCATCAAACTGGCTAGTATTGCAAAGGCCGTAAGATCTATAGGATTCTGCTCCAGGAGGGATGAAATGTACAGGAAAAGTGAAGATGCCTGTCTGCAGAACCCCCACATCATATTTCCGCAGCTCCGATGTGTAGTAGATTCGTACCCCTGAGCTGTCGATCAAACCTTTAAAACAAATGTGAACACTCTTTCAATAGCTGCTCCAGTAGCATTTCTGGCTTACATGTTTCTCAGCTTTCTGTTCCTTCTGTGCATCTATCCTCATCTATCTCAACACCCAGACATATTCCCCTCTCCACCTTTCTCAGCATCTAGTTATTTCCTGCTTGACTGTTAACATTTTATATGTATTAGTTTGTCTTGTTCATATTTGTACTATGAGCCACCTATACCTCCTGTTTTGTATCTCCCTTTCATCTCTGCCCTGTTTCTACCCCTTTCATCTCTGCCCTCTTTCTACCCCTGGACCTCGAGATAGGTCTTGTTGCTCTGACACTGGATACTTCCCTGTATTTCTTCAGAAGGGGATATTATATATTTATTACCACTGGGGCCTGAATTAGCAACACAGAGTTACTTTTCCCAACTCTGTTGTAATCAAGCATAGACCTGCAAGGAGGCCTAAGCTCTCATACCCTCAGTGGCATGATGCACTTTAATGCTATCTCAAAGTCATGCAAGGTGCAGATTTTACGTCTTACAGGAATGCATCTTCACCTACAACTTATCTGGATCTAGTCCTGCTCATAGTCTTAGACTATTCCCATAAAATTATGCAACACTTGTTTCCTCTTCTGTAAAATGATAACAAAACCATAGTGGCAGCCTTCACAACCCACCATAGAAAGTGAGGGCTGAAGGTCACAAAAATGTATTATGGTCCCAAGGTTCCATCCTGACCCTTCATAAATCTCCATCAGCCACACTGTCCCTCCCAACTCTGCTGCTCTTTTCGATCAGGTACATGTTTCCCCCCAGTCTCACATACCTTCCAGTACCACAGGAGATAGGTGTGCTCAGGCTTTTATACAACAATATGCATCTAACCTATATGGAAAGAACCATCTTTTCTTGTTTTCACAGTTAACTTGTTTTCACAGTTAAAACTTCCTTGCTGAATGGGATTCTCTACCAGTTTGCCTTACTATTTTGAACCTTGTGCTAAACAATATATCCTAAGGAAGGATTTTATGCAGTAGATGGCTTCTAGAATGTAGGTGAAGTTTAAGATTTCAATCCTCAGGCTGTTTGTCAAACAATCGCTCAATATTACTGACCTGGTAACAAGTCAAAATTGCTGTAGTGGATTTCCAGTCGGACATACTGAGGGTCCAAAGGTGTCCCTATGGAGAGGGCAGTTTCATCTGGAAATTGATAGGACTTGTGGAAAGGGAAGAAGAAGAATTATCTTTAGCTCTCCTCCCTTATTGATTGAGAGACAATGGACATGTACAAAGAACACCAACACAACATCACTGTCACTGCATAATGTGAATAAAGTGAGTCTAAAGGTTTCATCTAAAATTAATCTCTTTTATTTCTCTTTGTCTCTCTTTTTGTGTCTCCATGTAACTGCATACTCCAGAAATACAAAAAACATTTTGTCTTAAAAGACAGAATAAGCATCATAACACAATGCTAGCATTTGTGCAGCCCTAGCTACCAAGTAGGCCAACTTAATCAGAAGCACCACTTTAACAAAACTTTTAAACTATGCTGAAAGACAGAGCCAGAAAAAAATACAGTAGGTGTACAAGTAGGTACACTCCTTGTATGATACTAGCACCAAGAAGCATTCTATGAAATTAGTGGCAATGACATTAAAAGATCAAAATGAAAGCCTTACTGTGTGACATAACAAGAAATTGGAGATGCAACAAACCTTTCATGCTCACCTCTCCCCCAACAGCCCAGCCCACAAGCACCTGAGAGCATAGGGCAAAATCTGGATCAGCTCCATAACAATCATCTATGCCACTGGGTAGTACACTGTCACTGCCACAGGCATAAACCAGGATGTGATGAACCAAAGTAGTATTGTGGGGTGTTAATACAGGTTCAAACTGTAACCAAGAAACAGAATAAAAAAAGATTTTTCAAATCCTAAAATATTTCTCTCCTAGACAACCAGGAAGATCAGAGCAATTATTAGTTTTTCTTTTTGCTAGCAATTTCCAAGGACAGAACTTTGGACAAACAGACAGTTTGATTTACAAGACGGATGGTACATTGGAGATAATTGTTTATTAATTTCAGTATGTACCCAGCAGAGTCTATTAGCCCAGAATAGATTTGCATCTTTCCCTAAAATACCGTCCATCAGCTGGAATAACAGGAATGTCTATTTGACCTCTAATGCTAGACAGTGTGATTCCAGACTAGAAATGTAATTAATTTATTTGATACAACTTTTTTTTGTCTGCAAAGCCGCTTTAGGAACTTTGATCTCAGGTACACTATAATTCATTGCCTCTCAGTTGCGCCAAAACAACTATTACCAAGATAGTTAAAAATAAGTTTGTCAATAACCTGAATCTGTCCATTAGTCACTTAATTTTTCATCAGCATTGATGAGATCATATATCAAATCTTGATGTTTACCACTAGAACTGAATAAAGCTCCTTAGTTTGTTTTGTAGGATTGACTTTCAAATTCTTACTTTCCCATATAAATTCTTCCTTCTAAAATTCTGTCTTATGTCACTTCAGTGGAACATGTATTTTTAAACTTTCAGAGTCTGCAAAATTAAGAAGCTTCACCTTGGAGCAAATTCATCTTAAGAAATAAACTGAATTTTCCATGGAAAAAATCTATTTCTCTTCTTTGTTTCTTGATTCTGCATATTGTATATTGAAAACTGTACCACTGAAATTGTGTTTTTACTTTTGTTAGCCATTTTCAAAAACAAATGCAATTGCATTCTTTTCAAATAAAAAAAATCTGGATGCTGCTTTTGATTATACTGGTAAACTGTTCACTACACTGAGAGTTATCAGACTTGTAGCAAGGTTCTTTCAGGCATATAGACAATAATGCTTTCAAAGTTAGAAACAACATAGAGAGCACGTTCCCACAAGGTGGGCAAATCCCTGGGGCAGTGAAAAACAGTTCAAAAATGCTGTAAAAGATGGACTTGCAAGCAGACTGAAGTGGCATTAAAGTCCTATTTTTCTCCAGTAAGAAAAATCTCTCAGCGTACCTTATAGATATGATGTTTCTGCTTGACCATAGGCAATGGGATAAAGGTACAAGCATACTTAGTTTCTTCAGCTGGAACAGCAAACTGGAGGGAAAAAAAATACACAAGTCACGATGTAAAGATTCCTTTGGCAACCCAACAATGTGCATTGTTGGAGAACTCAAAAAGGCCAAGTCCAAGGAGACTTGAGCATAGAACGAGTCCTCCTATAGTCCTCCTATCATTAGGGAAAGTGAAGATGATACATTTAGCAAGGACTGATTGTTTTTGTGGTATCTAAGAAAGAAAAGATTAAAGAGTCAAAAAGACGAGGCTGCATTCTGGTGAAAGGGAAATACATTTGTCAGCTGCACCACATCTTAAATTCTCTTTCAGTTTTGAAACATTTTTCCAAAAGGGAATTGCATAGTAATGTGGCTATTATAACATGAGCTGGTTGTGAGAAACCTCTAACACATTCCATCTTCTTTTTCTTTTTCTCTCCTTTTGGATTGCCAGTTCTCTGTAGAGAAAAGCAGAGTGCAAATGTGTACTCTTTTTTTTTTTTTTTTTTTTTTTTTTTTTTAAATACTGTCTTTTCTTGAACCATCACAGATGGTAGGTTGTTCCTTAGAGCTTACCATGGGCAGAGTAGTGACTGAGGAAGGGTTACTGAGTCTCCAGAGTTAAGCATGCCATAAATTGCCCTGACTACTCATTCAGCCAGCTGTGTTCAAGTGCCATCAGTGATGTCCCAACCCTAAATATTCTCTTTGTCTGGCATGTATGTGGCACAGTTCAGAATCTAGGGAGCATCAATACTTTCATCTTCAACCTTGAGAAGTTCTGCCTTCCACATAGTAAAAAATACTAAAGCCTTAAAGCCAGATCATTGAATTTACATAGATGGAGCCCTACCCTGTTCTTGTGCTCCAGGACTTTAGTTCATCCATACAGCAGTATAGTCTGGGAGTTAAGTAAGTTTTATTCTGGATTTTGTCTCCTGTCCTGAGGGCAGGATTTCTGTTCTGTGATATCATGTTGTTGGCATGATATTAACATGGGATGAAACATACAGGGAAATTGAAGATGCCTGTCTGCAGATCCCCCAGGGAATATTCTCAGTATATTACAGATAATTTTATATGGGTCTATATAGATGAGACATGAGAGCTGCATGCATTCATGCTTGAATTGACTATAATTGTACCTCAATTCAACAGTACCACAATCTGTTTTTTGCTCCCTAAATTCTTTCAAAGGAATGACTTGCAGTTTACAGTATTTTCTTAACAAAGAAACCCTTTACACAACAAGCACATACCTTCCCATTTCATTACCCCTGTATTTGCATATTCCCAAGACTAGTCATTTCCCATTTTTTCAACCTGTGCAAACCAAACCTTTATTACAGGCAGAGAAAGAAGAAATGTTTTAGAAGGCAGAACAAAGCTCTTGTCCAATACTTACATTGTCCAACCTCAGATCATATGTGAAGAATATTTTGGGATCAGTCGAGTCAGATGACCCTCTGTACTTCATCAGGAAAAGAGATTTGGAAAACTTTTGGCCTTTAGAGAATTGAACTGTGTCATCAGTGCCAAATGCTGTAATGAGGCGTGCTGTATCCATCTGTAATAAAAATGTTTCATTGGAAAAATCCCTTTCTTTCCTTCCAATCAACCATATGTACATATATTCTCATGCCTTATAACACATGCCTTATATCACTGCATGCTTATTAAAACACAATATATATTAACCATATGCAGTTAAAACTTGCCTAAACATATCATAGATGTGCATATTCGTTACAGGTACTTACACTGAGATACTCAGACATTGCACCAGAATACACAAGAAAGCACAAATTGCAACACACAAGATTCTTGTCCAGAGCCAGCTGGACTACATTTTTTTTTTTTAAAGCATGGACTACTGATGGAAATACTCTAGCCAAGCTTAACTCACTTCTGTTTCATACACTTATTTATAGAATGCATATGCACACATCACACATTTAGGATATTTAAACAATGGTATATGAAATGGAAACAAAGACGGGGGTTTGATAAAGACTTCAGAACCTGCAGCACTTTGGCCTTAAATTTATGGATAAATTTAAAATTGGCCTTCAGAAATTCCAGGCCTTGGTGACCAGATGGAAAGCATGGAGAAAGGAAAACACCCTCAGTGGAAGAATACTGGATTAGAGAACACTTAAACTGGACATACACAAAGCCGTAGGCCCTGATGCAAGCACTCAAGAGCTCTGAGGGAACATTCCAACTTTTTTGCAAGGCCATGATCTTTTAAAGATGATCGTGGTGATCAACAGATGTTCCTGATGACCGGTAGAAGCCTATCATCAAGAAGGAGGCTCTTGTGCTTTACAGTCAAGTCAGTCTTACCTCTGTCCCTGGGAAGATGGTGGAGCAACTAATAAAGGGAACCATTTTCAGACATGTGAAGATTAAGGGGATTACGCATAATCAGCATTGGATTTATGAAGGTGAACTCATCCTTAACCAACCTGATAGCCTTCTATGATGAAAAGATTTGAGAGCAGTAAGCCTTGAATTTTGCTAATATACACAGAAATCCCTGAAGTAAAGGTAAAAAGTACACAGTATCTAAGCATGCAGAGCTCTGAAACTGCATCGGTGTCCCATGTGCTTGAACACTTTGACAAAGAAATTTTTACCCCTAACATTTGAAAAGTCACTGTCTTAAAAACCATTTGATATTGGCAAAGATTTTAATGCCATTTGGGATCATCATGAAGCTCTTGTAAGAGAGAACCAAAATTCTCAACCTATTCTGAATTTCCCAAACATAATTCTCATCAAAGCACTGACTTTAGACAAAATAAAAGCTTCATCTCCAATATCAGATTCCTTTTATGTCGCAAAGAAGTGATACTCAGAGAAAAAGCACAGTTTTGAAGAATTGCATTCAAACTTAAAGAGATTTGCATCTTACCAATTCTTTGATGGAAGACGCTGTCAGAAAATATTAATTTAATACTTGTGGGATTATGAATATGTCAGTACATCCCTAAATTTTTCTATTAACTCCTTGTACTGTACAGTTATGAGAAAAACTTGTCATTACCACCTTTAATTTGGAGAATACGGGAATATGGTGGGACATAAGAACAGAGGTTTTTTTGGCATTTCTTAGAATCATAGAATGCTTAAGGTTGGAAGAGACCTCAGAGGTCATCTAGTCCGATCCCTGGCTCACACAGGGTCACCTGGAGCACATGGCACAGGGCTGCATCCAAGCGGGTTTTAAAGTATCTCCAGAGAAGGAGACTCCACAACCTCTCTGGGCAGCCTGTTCCAGGGCTCTGTCACCCTTACTGTCAAGAAATTTTTTCTTAAGTTCCTGTGGAACTTTTGGTGCTTCAGCTTGTGGCCGTTTCCTTTAGCCCTGTCGCTGGCCACCACTGAAATGAGGCCGGCCCCATCCTTGAGGTATTTCTACACACTGATCAGATCCCCCTTCAGCCTTCTCTTCCTCAGGTTGTACAGGCCCAGCTCTCTCAGCCTGCCCTCACAGGGCAGATATTCCAGGCCCCTGATCATCCTCATAGCCCTGTGCGGGACTCTCTCCAGCAGCTCCACATCCCTCTTGTACTGGGGAGCACAGAACTGGACACACTCTCCAAATGTGGCCTCACCAGGACTTGTATAGGGGGAAACGATCACCTCCCTTGACCTGCTGGAGACCCTCTTCTTAATGCACTCCAGGATCCCATTGGCCTTTTTGGCCACAAGGGCACACTGCTGCCTCATAGTCAACTTGTTGTCCAGGACAACAACCAGGTCCCTCTTTGTGGGGTGCTCTCCAGAAGGTCAGGACCTATTCTTTACTGGTGCCTGGGGTTATTCCTCCTCAAGTGCAGAACCCTGCACTTGCCCTTGTTGAACTTCATGAGGTTTATCACCACCCAGTTGTCCGGTCTGTCCAGGTCTCTCTGGATGGCAGCACAGCCCTCAGGGCTATCAGCTACTCCTCCCAGCTTCATATCATCTGCAAACTTGCTGAGGGAGCACTCCATCCCTTCATCCAGGTTGTTAATGAACAAGTTGAACAGCACTAGACCTGGGGGACACCGCTAACCACAGACCTCCAGCTGGATTCAGCGTCACTGATCACCACCCTCTGAGCTTTGCCATAAAGACAATTCCTAATCCACCCCACCGTCCACTCATCTATCCCACACCTTCGGAGCTTGCCCAGGAGGATGCTGTGAGCAACGGTGTCAAAAGCCTTGGTCAAGTCCAGATAGAGGACGTCCACCGCTCTGCCCTCATCTATCCAGCCAGTCACTCCATCATAGAAGGTTATCAGGTTAGTCAAGCATGATTTCCCTTTGGTGAATCCATGCTGGCTACTCCTGAGCGCCTTCTTCTCCTCCACGTGTCTGGAGATAACAGCCAGGATGAGCTGTTCCATCAGTTTTCCAGGGATGGAGGTGAGGCTCTGTGGCCTGTAGTTGACCGGGTCCTCCTTCTTGCCTTTTTTGAAGACCAGAGTGACGTTGGCTTTCTTCCAGTCCTCCGGCACCTCCTCCATTCTCCACAACCTTCCGAACATGATGGTGAGCAGCTTAGCTATGACATCCACCAGTTCACACAACACTCCCCATCACAACCCATGGATTTGTGGGTGTTGAGTTTCCTTAGGTGTTCTCTGACCCACTCTTTCTCTACCCAGGGCAAGCCTTCCTCTCTCCAGCTCTCTTCTCTTGTCCCTAGGGCCTGGGATTCTAGAGAGCTGCCCTTGGCAAACATCGAAGCAAAGAAGGCATTCAGCAGCTCTGCTTTCTCTGTGTTTTTCATAACCAGGGCACCCATCCCGTTCACCAGTGGACCCACATTTTTCCTGACCTTCCTTTTATTGTTAATATATTTAAAGAAGTTCTTCTTGTTATTTTAAATATCCCTTTCCAGATTTAATTCCAAATGTGTCTTAGCTTTCCTTGTAGCATCCCTGCATTCCATGACAACATTCCTGTATTTCTCCCAAGGGGCCTGTCCTTTCGTCCACATTCTGTATACTGCTTGCTTCTGTTGGAGTTTTGCCAGGAGCTCCCTGCTCATCCATGCAGGGCTCCTGTCCCCTCTGCCTGACTTCTTACACACAGGGATGCACTGTTGTTGGGCATGGAGGAAGTGCCACTTGAAAATTAACCAGCTTTCCTGGGCTCCTCTTCCTTCTAGAGCCCTAGCCCATGGGATTTTTCCAAGCAGGTCTCTGAAGAGACTAAAGTTGGCCCTCCTGAAGTCCAGGGTAGCAAGGCTACTTGCTGCCCTGCCTCCTCCTTGTTGGATCCTGAACTCTACCAACTCGTGATCACCGCAGCCAAGACTGCCCCCCATATCTCCAACAAGTCCCTCTCTGTTTGTCAGTAGGAGGTCAAGTAGCCCAACTCTCCTCGTCAGCTCCTCTAATACCTGCGTCAAAAAGTTGTCATCAACACACTGCAGAAACCTCCAGGACCGTTTGTGCCACACTGTGTTGTCTTTCTAGTTGATATCAGGGTAGTTAAAGTGCCCATGAGAACCAAGGCCTGTGACTGTGAGGCAACTTGCAGCTGTCTGCAGAAGGCCTCACCAGCCTCCTCTTCCTGGTCAAGTGGCCTGCAGCAGACACCCACCACAGAGTCTCCCACACTAGCCTGCCCTTTATTCCTTACCCACAAGCTCTCCACCTGTTCATCATTCATCCCCAGGATGAGCTCCATTCATTCCAGTTGCTCTCTCACATACAGAGCAACTCCCACACCTCGCCTTCCCAGCCTGTCCTTCCTAAAGAGCACATAGCTCTTCCTAAAGAGCACATAGCCTTCCATGACAGCACTGCAGTCATGTGAGCTATCCCACCACATTTCTGTGATTTCTATGAGATCATGATCCTGGGACCGCACACCAATCTCCAGTTTGTCCTGCTTATTCCCCATGCTTTGTGCATTTCAGGGAGGTAATCGAGTTTGATCAGTTTGCTTTCTTACTGTGATATCTAGGTCATTCAGATCACATGTACAGAGGTGGCGTTTGAACATCATAGTGGTAAAAGTCTCATTCTGCGTCAGTGACAGCAGTTGGTAGTCCTGGCTCTCATCTTCATCAAGAGTTGCTTCATCTACAAGATGACAGTCCTGGAGATGAAACAGTGGTAAAGGCATTAGGGAAAAAAGGATTTTTTTTTTTCTCAATCTGAGAAATCAGATTTCTAAATATTGCTCATGGGAACTGAATATTACAAAGTGTCCCCTTCATGAAATAGCAACTCTGTTTTTACTGCTAATTTCCACAAACCAATCAAAGATAAATCACATCCAATACTTACCATATCGAGCTATTCAAGGTAACAGCATCCATCAAGTCCCAACATCTAGATGATGACCTCTGGTTATCATGACTTGAGACAGGCTGAGGCATTTTAACACATCTTGCTCAGCTCCACAGAGTGAGAAATAAATTAAGCCCTCTTGAAAAACAACTAGCTCAAGTAAAATGTTCTGGACCCCAAAGTACATTTTTTTTGTGACTAGATTTTCCATACCATCTGAATAAACAACACATTTCTATAGGTCAATTAAGATATGATTGAGGTCAGTAGGTGCAACTGTTGCTCAGTAAAAAGGTGCAGAAATATGAGACAGTGTTTGAAAAGCATCTAAAGGTTGAGTTCCTGTAGAAATATCAGCTGGAACACAATGGACTGAAATAATTTCTACAATGAAAATACAAGACAAAAAGGCAGGATTTAGCTGCAAGAAAGAATGTAAAGTGCAAAAATGAGTAAAGTTCCAGCTTGACTGACATTTACATACATTTTTGTGGCAAAGTGGTTCAAATGATCAGGAAAATGAGAAGGCAGTGATTGCAAGTGAAATGAAAAATCTAAGAGAGAATTGACTGTACAGAATATGGCAAATATTTCCCTAATATGTTGCATTGAAAAGTTTAGTTACAGAACTCAACTTTGGAAAGATAACAAGAACAGAAAAGTTTTTCAAGAGTGATCTTGACTAATGAATGTTTTTATGTTAAATTCTTTCTGGCATTTTCTTCTCCCATTTCTGCTCCTTAAGAGTGATGATTTCAAAACTTGTTTGCAGTTTTTGTTGAACTTCTTAGTGTCTTCCTGGACATTCTTTTTTCTCTTTGAAGACAGCCACAGCTTGGACTGTCAGAATACCCTCAATTCTTCTCTAACCCAAATACCACAATTACACAGGTAGCCATCATGGTCAGAGAATACATCTTTTGTTTCCTACTGTTCTGAATTAGCTTCTACTCTCCTTCATTTAAAGGACAAAATTCAAAGATGTTCTGACAATTAGTTATTCTAAAAAAAATTATTTAAAATTAAATATGCCATAGGAAAGAGGAAAGCAGTAACTGCTAAGCTGAAAAACCTCAGAGGAACAACTTTTTTGATGAGATTTTCCTGATCACATTGCTCTTTACTCAGATAATTTTGTTTGTATTTTGTTTGTTTGTTTGCTGTACAGATGAGAGTGGCAAACAAGGATGGACAACAGAGTGGTACAAGGAAGGTATACACAAACAAAAAACTATTCACAAAGTCCATCTTCAATGACTAATGTATTTTCCTTAAAAACTGTCTGTACCATGAGTTCTGTGGTAGTGATACACAATCACGTAAGCAAATGTAGATTTGTGTAGCCATTACTGTGCTTGCTTGAGTGTCTACATACCAAATTTATTATATATCAGCAAATATCTTCCAATTAAGTTGAATAAAATTGGAAATTGTGGGGGGGAAAAAAAAGAGGGGGCAATCTAACCAAAGAGTTTCAGCATCAATAAAGAAAAATACTAAATCTGTTAAATACTTCATCTGAAAAATGATAGAATTTTAATAATATTGAAATCAATGCTTAACTTTTTTTTCATTTTAGGTTTCTTCTTTTAGGAGAAAATTAAAGGTTTTGTTTTGGTTTGCTTTTAATTATTCAAAAAATATAAAACAAGTAACTGTTTCTTCCAAGCTGACCATATATATTTTTTCCTGTAGCTTTATTCACCCCGACAAAATTAACTGTCTGTCACAATCATGAAAAGATTTCAAAACTCTAGTTATTACAACAGACATTTTTAAATCACCGCTGAAGAAATAATTTAGACTACCTACCTCATCCCCTCTATACTTAGTTCACATTAGAAATGCATCAACGGAGATTTTTTTAAAGCAAGAACTCATTTTGCTCCTAAGCTAAATAAGGAATTAAATATAATCAAACAACATAAAATCTTGTAGGCTGCAAAAATTTTAATCAGTGTAAAACAACTTGCGAACATTTTATCATTTTTCCTGTGTCAGGATAATATTAAACTGACTTTTTATCTTGTACATTGAAAGACCAAAAATAATTTTTCATTCAGCGTCCTCAATAGCTTTCTTTTCTCCTAAACTTGAGCTAATATTAGTCATCTATCCTAAGTTGTTGCCTTCAGTCTGTGGAAAGATAGAGTATATCCCACCCATTCCTAAGGGATACACTTAAGATAGTCCAGAGGAAGCAACCCTTGGAAGTGAATCCATGTCTCAACTGACTACTGAGCATAACCACCTTAAATCAGATATCTGATTTTTGGACATTTATATTTAGGTAGGAGGACTCCCACTCACTGAACTGAGGTTAAGGCTACCCAAAATGAGTCTTCTTTTGCTTTACAAATCTAAACCACAAACTTGGTACTCTTGGGCTGTGGGTTCCTACTCAAAAATCACAACAGCTGAGGGAGTAAGTGGAAGGAAGAAATCACATCTTTTTTCTCTCCAAAATCTATGAGGCAAACTGTATTGGCTGTCATTTTCCTGAACTATATCTAGCTTATCAAGAGATTTGATAAGGAAAAATGTGGGCATTTCACATCAAACTTCTGGATGAACTGACCTACGATTTGGATGAGGCAGAGGTTTTACTCCTAGGAGCCTCCTCTTGTCTCCTGTTACTTCATATTACTTCATATTACTTCATATTATTTCATATGTCATTGATTCTGGCTGTGACCTTGACCTAGAGACAGGTTCAATATATTTGCCTGAACAACATCAAGTGTCATCTGGGATACTTTAAGATACCCAAGATTCTTCAGTGCGGTAGCAGGCACGACACATATGATGAGGTGAACCCTTCTGCATGCTCAGTTAGAGGTTACATAGACTAAGCATCCTAAATGTGTTACACATATACCTTCAGCTAGCTGAGACTGTTTCCAAGCCAATATATTTAGAGAAAATGGGGAAGGAGACTTACAGAGAAATATATGCTGCCATTAGGAAAGACACCTCCGATCACAATGTCAGATCCAGATAATTCTCCATGAGGGCTGAACCCAAATGCCACCCAGCCAGGTGTACGGACCCGGAGCTCAAAGGTGATCATCTCCTGTTCATCGTGGTCCCAGCGGAGGTAAACCATGTTAGAAGGATCCAAGAAGCTGGAGAAACGCAGCAACAGAGGTACAGCCTGACCAGAACAAAGGCATGGAAGGAACAAGAAGAGGAGCATACCCTTGATGCTTGTGAATAGATCTGCTAACAACCTTAGCACTATTGTATTTTTCTTTCCCTTGCTGATCCCATGGGCAATTGTCCTGGTACAAGGGGACCAGTTTATATGGAAGTGTATAAGATGGGGCCTGTTGCCAGAAAGGCGGAGTGGAAAATAGCTACTCTCCTGCATCCAATTTAACAGGTGGGAAAAATCAACACTTTATAAAATACATCCTGGCAGCCTGCCCCAGTGAGATACGTACAAAGCAGTTCCTATATTCATTATACAAGATTTTTATGAGATGTTCTCTGCTGTATATCCAAATAATAATACTAATCATCAAAGTTTTTACCTGCTGCCCAGTAATACTGTGAGCTGGTAAATACTGACCAGCCTTGCTCACAAAAGAAAATGCCGTCTGACTAACTTGCCCTTGTGTTTCAAGTGCCGCAGTGAACCCTGGGTGTGCTACTCCATTGCCTGTTGTGATGACTATTAGTAAGTCTGTGGGAATGGATTGTTGAGTCTCAGTGCTGTGTCTTTAAGAAGAAGCTACTGGAGCACATAAAGAGCGCTCCAGTTGTAGGAGCTGCGGTGTGTAGGTGCTCCTCCTGAGTAATTCTGCACTAAGGCTGTTCTACGCTACACCCTTGGTGAGAATGTGTGGAAGCAGGAAAGAACACTATCTGCTGTCCTCGCTAAGACCTTTCATAGAACTGATATACAAAACAAAGGGCCCTAGCGGGTATCTAACTTGTTCTGCCAGGAAAATGGCTTGTGCAGTTCACGCTCAATTTGCCTGGTTGCATAATCCACTGTATAACATAGCCTAAGTCTGTGAATGTTGAAGGAGGTTGTAGTTTACTCCTATTTACTTGTCAGAAACCTTAGAACAGATCCTTTGTTTTAATCTGCTGAGCTATGCGCTCCCAAGATGCATGAGTAATATAGGTGGGAAATCTGATTTTCAGGCACTGAGCTTAAAGGAATGAGAGTGCATACAGACTTCTTGAATCACAGGTTACTATCTTGACAGGCCTGCTGTAGACTGGAATTATATTTTTGGTTCCTTTTGTGAATTATGTAATACAACAGCAACATTTAAAATATTATCTGCTTAAAGAGAGGCTTAAAACATTCTGCTGAAGGTAGTAGGTAGGACTGAGGGCTATGGTTTTTTATCATTTAAGCTGATATTTCAAGACTAGAACAACATGGAGCTATCAAAACTAACTTGGTTTTGGACTTTCTAGAGGGTTACATAAAGATAGAATTAAATATAAGAGAAGAGGGAGAAAGTAAATGGAAACTACATGACTGCATTAGGATGCTTTGCAGAACACCTGAGGTGAGAAATATTTATTGTTGCCTGCTTTGTATTCTTTCTAGGAAAAAACAACAACAACAACAAACCAGTTCTCAGATGGAGGGGACCGTGAGATTAGAAGATGGAGCAAAGATGCTGATGGAAGGTGTGGCTACCCTGTGATTACAAGGAGGGATGGTTTAGCTCTGTAACAAAGACTAGACTGTTTGGTTTTGTTGATGGTACAGGATGTGGTATCAAGCATGATATCACAGGTATCAGGCTGAGAGGTGTGAGAGAGATATCCAGGAACAGGAAGATATCACAAATTGGCAATTATCCTACCAAAGGAGGTTATAAAATGATAGAGAATCTAGATAAGGGAAAGAAAATAGAAAGCCTTCTTTTAGAAAAGTAAATGCTCACATAGGAGCCAAGTGTTAAGAGAAAGAGGAGAATAACATAGCCAGCTAAGCCCCAGCTCTTCCCAGATGAACAATTACTTACTTCAGTGCAGAACAGGAAGCATGGATTTCTTGTTATAATAAGCTGAAGCAATCTCAATCTTTCATTTCACAATATCTGACTTTGTGTTGAGGTTATTTAACCCCTTTGCTTGTTTTCTAGGTTAATATTAAATACTCCATTTTGCAATAAAAAGTCAGAGATTTGTTTTGGAAAAGCATAAATGTCAACATTCATCTTGAACAACTTTAGCCATGAAATTTGGAAACCCAGTCTAAGGGCTTTCTTTGGATTTCCTTTATAATCAATGCTAGAGGGAGCCTAGACAGATTAGATCTACTTTGCTGTTTACTTAAGCAAATCCAAAGTGTAGCTTTTCTAGGTCTATTAAATTTCTTCTCATTCTTTTAGTAAAGCTATTCACCTATTTTGACACAATTCTCATTTAGTTCTTATTGTCCCTTCCTCCCAGGTAAAAAGACACCCCCAAAACTAATGTGACTTTTAGTGTAGGATTTAGTTTGAAGTTAACATGCACAAAATCTGGGAGAGCATGAGTATCCTGCAAGTACTGCCTTACCTCTGTTAGTCCTATGTGGATGTCTTCGGCATACTAGGATATCTAAAGTGGAAATTTATGTCTATGTTTAAGCTACTGATTCATGCTTGCAGTGACAATAAACAGCCTGGGCAACTGTGATGGATATGCTCCCCCAGCTCAACCTGACCTGTACGTTACATGCAGCCCTGTTCAGTTGCTAACCATCAGTGATTTATCTAATTCTGGTAGGCGCCACCATCCTGATTTCTTCTCTCACCCAGACTCCTCTCAGAAGGAGCCTGGAAAGGAAGGGGGTCCAATCTGAACCTCATGACCCAACAGGAGGGTATCCCAAGATAATTGTGTATTATCTTAAGCCTTCATGCAGCAACCTTGCCATAGAATCTCGTGAAACTACTCGTGAAACTATTAATAAATCCTATTATTATTTCACACGAGTGAAGTGCATTGTGTCACTCACCCCCTCATCCTGCCACCATCATTCTGTGACAGCAACACATCTATGTCTCCTCAAAGCGAGAGATTAATGATGGAAACGAACAGCTTTTTAGAAACAACAGCTTCTCTCAGTGTTCATGAGTGAGGACAACTAAAAGAATCTCTTTCTCATAATTTTGACACTTCTGTTTTGATATATAATAGGAACAAAACTGAACTTCACTGTTTAAAATGGTTGTCTTATTGTACCAAAAATCCACTAGACTTAGCAATCACTTCAGTGTGACCTTTCTGATTAAAAAAAAAAAAAGCAAGCAACATGGCCACCCTCTCAGCTTCTGTCAAGTCTCTTTGAAGACTGAAAAATCCTGCTTTCTGCTGACTTTAATCAATTCAATCCAACAAACATTTACTATTCTTCTGAAATATAGGAATATCTGAGCATATATACAGAAGGACTCCTTCTTTGGAGATATTCTAGCCCTAGCTGGATGCAAGCCTATGCAACGTGCATTAGGTGTTCCTGTTTGAGCAGAGGGACTGAACTAGACAATCTCTAGAGTTTTCTTCCAACCACCACCATTCTATGATTCTGTGAAATACATAGGAAATATCTGAAATAAAGGTTTGATACATATATGTTGCCGACCGGGGTTGGCAAGCCTCGTTCGCTAGCTGGACTGACCTGGGGTTGTCCTCACCCCAGGGCCCTAGAGCACAGATACCAGTATGGGGGATGCGGCAAAATGGCATTTATTGCGCAGTTCAGTCTGCCTATATACTCCAGTTGAATGTGGAGACTCACCTACTGCCCAATCGGGCTACTTTTCGCCTTGTATGGCATGGGGTTATCAGTAAACTGCATAAATTAATTATGCTCCTAACTCCCGTGACATCGCAAGATCTTCTGAGCACCATGCCCTAAGCTCTATGCCCTATGCTATACTATATCATCTACTTTCGCTAAGCTCTCTACCTTATTAAGCCCTAAAAGCACAAAAACTCCTACACATGTACATACTTCCTGGTATGCAAAAGCTAGCATTACAATTGATTTATACTCTTAGTTAACAACATTACTTCAGGACAGGTGATTCCCTATTTATTCAGCCAATGTTACAAAGTTCATAAAATATTATGTGTACATTGTACAATGTGAAGTCAAAGCAAAAGAAAGGAGGGAGGGGTAGCTGCAAAAATTCTGCTCTAGTTTTCTTTGTACTTTGTTCTGAGAGTTTTTTGGGTACCTTGATCCAGCCAAGCTGGATCTTAAGTTTAAGTTTTTTTAAGTTTTTTTTTAAGTTTATCAGGATGGATACCACTGCAACCCTATGGGTGAATTTTAACCTCAAGTAAAGGAAAGTGCTTTTTATGGTGGTGTTTTTTATACAATGGGAAGTACTCTGTTTCCCGATTAAGCTACATCATTCAAGGTGCAAGCACAGACATCACCATTGTCACATATGGTTTTGAGTTGTATTTGATGTGCCTATCACTCTTGGTTAGGGGATTGAAGAGTTACTGATAACTATGTACTCAAACTTGCACACATCAATCTATTCCAACATAGGATGGCTTTTAAAAAATAGTGAATTATATGATACCAATGTACAGGCAACACCTCACATTCAGCTGCATCTTTGTATTCTTTTTATTGACCTCAAATTAAAAAATTAACTTCAGGTTGAATTGGAACACTTCCTTGTGGAAGAGCAAGGCACAAGAGTTACTCACTGCTCTGGCAGTGACTGTGGGTTTAACTTATGGCTATGATACTTACATAGGTTCCTAAGAAGGGCATTAGAGTGTATTTCTGAAAAATGCATTAAAATCCTGGAAGGCAGATGGACCTCGGAGCATGCAGACTTTTTTTCAGAAGTTTCAAAGGGAGAAGAAATATAATCATTTATTCAATGAATGTTCTCACTACTTGATTTCTTACAGTTCTGCTTCCTGATCCTAAAACCTGTTGCATCAGTGCTGGCTGTTACAACTTCTGTTCACCTCAGCATTGTTATTTTCCTTCCACTTCCGTTATTGGTCACATACCATGATACCCATTCTAACCATACAGCCTCTCAACCCAGTTATTTCCTCTGCAATATCCCCAGTTCCTTCCATGTCCCACATCCCCTACCTGTCTTTTCTTGGTCTGTCCTCTGGGCAAGGGACCAGTATGCACTCAAATGGTGCATAAAGATGCATTTGCTGACTGTCCAGTCAGGGTTTCATAATGCTTGATTGTGCAAAGAGACAACTGACTGTAGCCAAATACTGCTTTTCCCTCACTGGTTACACTAATAGGATTTCTTTTTGATTCAACATCAAGTAGAAGATAGGCATGCCAATGAGCTGACAGGCATGCAAGCAGAAACCTAAGCCTCACTTCTTGACAAATGCATCTAAAAATAAAATGTAGTATATCATGTAGAGACAAAATGAGATCTACAAATCGGGCTTTTCAGTTAACTAAATGGATCACTCTTGGTTTTCTCTAAGCAAACATACTCACAAGGACCAAGTGCCAAGGTGTATGGCACCAGGGACAAGTTGGCCACTGAGCACACCTCACCTCTCTGTGTTTCTTCTTCATTACTGATGGTGTTTTTGGACAGAACTTTTATACCTCCAAAGCCCTCTCCTTCTTATATGAGCACCAGTCAAAGCAGGGAACAAGCTTTGTCTTGTGACAAAGCTGCCTGTTTTTCCCTTCTGAGGGCTGGATCTGCTCTTGGAGATGGATTACTACACTTCCTGTAGGATTAAATTCTGAGTTTCACATCTCTTTTTTTGTGACCACAAAGAGAAGCACTCTTGTAAAATTACATTTATGTTGTTTCTCACTTAGAAGATCTTCAAGAAGGCCCAAAGGATGCAGCAAGAAAGACTTGTCTGAGACAAAAAGGATTTGGAATTATTTTATATCAAACTACCTCTGCTTTCTTCCACAAGTATAGGAGCAAAAGAGGATTTCACTAAGAAAACAAGGGTTGTAATCAGGATATTGTTGAGACTCTCTCTTTGCTGTAAGCCTATACAGTAAGCACATGCAGGTCACTTACATATGAAACATGAATAAACAAGTAATCAAAAAAGTCAACAGTATTCTCTTCAACAAAAGTTAAAAGAGATGGTGAGCTGTATAATGTGCAGTTACATTAACAACACTGAAACATGTTCCAGGCTAAAAGGTATCTGCCGTCAATGAAAAATAAGTATAAATGTAGTAAGAAGAAAAAAAGCTTAAATCAGTACGCTAGCTAGAAGTTAACATGCTAGTGACTGTGCTGAGTTACCATCAATGCTAACTACCACAGTCACCAATTAAAAGCAAATATTACTACTATTTCTGGAAAAGAGACACAGCTGAACATACTTCTCTTCGTATGACTTACAGTGAGGGGAATTACATGGCATATTGGGAGTTAAAGTTTCTAAAATCACTCAAAAGTGGAAAAACATTCACACTGAAAGCAAGGTCTCAAAGAAGCTGAATGTTCTCATATACACCATGATCTATCACCTGATTGCAGTTCTAAAGGTCTGACAGTTCAAGTCAGCTCCCTGTATAACTCTCACTCGAGGAAATAGTAAGACTTCCTTCCTACTGAAGTGAGAATTAGATTTAAGTACAAAATCAAGCTTTGATCTCCAGATATCCCAACTTCTTACTATTAGGGTGACAGAGCACTGAAACAGGCTCCCCACAGAGGTTGTGGAGTCTCTTTCTTTGGAGATCTGCAAAACCTGCCTGGATGTGATCCTGTGCCACATGGTCTAGGTGACCCTGCTTGAGCAAGGGGTTCGGACTAGATGATCTCTACCTAAACCTTCGAACCTCAACCATTCTGTGATATGCATGTGATTATGTCCCATCTTGGGACAATGCATTACCATTGTACACATTATCCAAATGAACCTGTACCTTAGATAAGATAGAAGGTATCAAACATGAGGTCCTTAATGCATAAATAGGGTTTCTTTGAGATTTTAGTCACTAGTATCAGAAGAAGGGGATCGGCTTTAATAGATGAGCGTCTCAGATTTCATTTGTAACGTGGACTAACAATTTACCATCTATTTGTTCATTGATATTTTATTGAAGGAAGCTGGGAAGAAAAACAACATTTATCCAATTACTACTGATAATTTGAAGGCACAAAAGAAAGAAAACAAAGTCAAACCAGTCTCCTGTAGATATGGCAAAGCTATGAGCTCACATTTGTTATCCTTTTAAAAACTTCAGGAAACTAGCAGCATGGGTTTTCAACAGATCCCTGAGATCTCAGCATCTCTTTTCCCCCTTGCCGTTAGTTAGAGATTCAGGAAAACCTTTCGAATCTTAAAAAATAAAGACATGGTCTTTAGGGGGTCCAGGAGAGCTGGCTGATATTCAAGCGCCACTTCCTCCAAGCTCAGGAT
>NW_020455793.1:37148-118563 GCF_003342845.1 Nothoprocta perdicaria
CCTTCCTTCCTTCCTTCCTTCCTTCCTTCCTTCCTTCCTTCCTGTCTTCTACTGTGCATCTCCTGCACTGCAATGCATCTTGTAAAGCCACTTATATTTGTGACAAATAGATACCTTAATTTGATTTGAAAACATTCTATTCCTCCTTCAGAGTCATTTCACACTGGTTTACGTAATGATACAAGATACAGACAAACCATAAACTGAATTTTCTGTGTCTAGCCTTGTGAGGGCAGAAGATGAAATATTGCCACTGCAGGCTGACACAGGGAAGAAGAATACGGAAAGTTCCCAAAGAATGCGAATAGAGGTGTCAGAAAACAGTTAATGTGTTTTAAGCCAATTCTGCTCTATCTGCTGTAATAAAGCCTAACACATACGGCAATATTGCTTCATCAGTTCAAAAGGAATGGGTGATGTAGTATTTTGCATACTTCTACTTAGAATGACATCCAACCAAATAAGACATCTTTTTAAGTTTGTTGGAAATTGAAAAGCCTGTTGATTGATTTCTGAGTTCTTGAGAAGTTATGATTTACAGGAGAGTGCAAAATGTTGAGATATGATTAAGTTTCTAACATTTGAATTATTTGCTAAGAAGCAGGTTTTCTAAAGCATATTAATGGCACTACTCATGATTAATCCTGCTTCAAGAACAAAAAAATCAATAATGTTTTTCAATTGTGGAAGGGCTGAAAAGAATCACAAATGCAATTTTACATATAAAAAATCTAAAGCATTTTGTACTAAGGATATGTTTTGCCAATTGATGGGGGGCGGTGGAAACAACCAGACACCACGGGAGAGAACGGCTGTGTTTACTATTAATATCAAATAATACAGAAATGAAATGATACATCTAATGAAACAATAAGCTTACTATGTGCCAGGTTGTGACTACGGATGAAATAAGCAAGGTAATGTACTTAACCATTACTATACAAGAGAGAGAATAGCGATTAAGAAAAAGAGATACATCACCAATTGCTTCAATACTTTACCATCATCCAGATCCACAGTTGCTGGGGAGCCCCTGTTGCAGCAAGGAGTTGGAGCCTTCCTGGCAATTGGGAGGTCTTATGTGGCGCATCAACCCCTAAGTGAGGTCTCCAAAGTCGCTGTAAGATGGTCCAGCTTTTATAAGGTAAAATAAGCAAAGCTTGCATTTACTTTGTTAGCAGTAATATCTGGTATGTCCTACTTTCCTTATCATCTGGCACTGGGACCTGGCCAGAGCCCCGACTTCAGATAGGAAAGGTCCCTTCAAGGTCAAAAACGCTTGCCTGAGAGTCTACGAAAGTTACAGTTTGATGAGCCTACGTACACGTTAGCAGAAGCAGTTTACAGGTGACTTCTGTGTGCTTCTGAAACTGCAGAGCGTATTCAGCTGCAAGTCAACCCTGACTTGGGCCTGTGGTTCAGGCCCTAGCCATTCAGGATGTAATTATCAAAACTTTAGGACATACTTCTTAATGTCTGGGCAAATGTTTATAATGGAATTCAAATAGGAATGGGGTACACAGGGCTTTTCCAAACAGTTGCTCAGCTGTACAAAGCCATCAAGACCATACTTCTAAGAAACAGACTGGGCAAAGGAAGGACTTAGTAATCAGAGCTCAAACAGCATATACGAAAGCATCAAAAACTGTTCTTAGGACTATTTCAAGAACACAGAATAGGTTAGTTATTCCTGGATGCAAAAACTGAAGCAGATCAGGAATCACAAAGGAAGCAGGGAATTGGGCATAAGCTGGTTTAAATTTAGTGGGGTGCACAGATGAAATATACCTTCTAAATACATCAAAAAGCCAAAGGCAAAAGGATGGTAGGCAAAAAAGTTCATTATCTCGATTAAGAAGAACTCTTAGCCTGAGACCTTGCAAGATCTTCCTTTCAAGAAAGAGCTGCAGCACAGGTCCAAAATCATGGAGATTTGAATGTCAAACTTGGAAACAGCTTTGTTATCTCTGTGATGAAGTGTGAGCTAGACAGGCTAGCCCAGGAGAAAGAGATCCCCTCAGTTCTTGTACAATTCATAGCCGCCCTTAGTAAATACCTTGCCAAATACTAATGGCCTTAGACACAGATCTATGCATCTAGGTTGCTAAATTGTGCAATCTGCAGAAGGAAATCAGAATTCATTTCACAACTTTATTACGTCAGGGGAGTTATAGTGGTATAAAATTGGTAACTTTTATTTTTTAACTTTTCATTAAGTTTTCAATTTAAATTGTCATCTTAACTCCCCTTCACCCATTTTTAAATAAGGATTGATCTAGTTAAAATACTAGATCGATGGGACACAGTACAATTAATCAATTTGCCTTCTTTTTAATAATCAGAGTTTTCTAATACTAATACTCCTTCTCCATTCCACACAATAAGAATGTCATAAACTAATTCTAACATATGTACACTAAAGAATAAAGACAAAACAAATGCCAAATCACTATTATGTTAGGCTGTTTTTTTTTATTTGTAAATAAAAGTTATTAAAGAAGAAGAAATCAAAACAGTTTTCACTGCTTCTTTCTCTTCCCATAATGACAAAACTCCACATTTAAAATCTATCTCCATAAAATTGTTCATTTTTGTAATTTAATCCAGACATTACAGTTCACCTAATCGAATCTTGTCTTACAGTTCATCTAATCGAATCGAAATAATAGTATGGAATATTTGATGATTTTTTTATCAGTGAGCCCTCTGGAATCAAATTACATGTTGTTTTCCACAGTATTGACACCAATCAAATAAAATCAAACTGCAAACTACAAGTATTAGCATATTTTCTGACATGCTAGGAAATCTTTGAGGACTTGGTTCAAGCACAATATATTTATCAGTTTAGCTCAGCGTAATTGCATAACTAATTCTTTGAGGCAAAACAACCTGTATCATTTGCTTTCCTTTTCTTTCTCTTTTTCTTCCAAAGAAATATCCATAGTGTTAGCTCTTCTGCTATAAACATTAACTCTAATGAAGCAAATTCAAACTCTCTAATGAAGGCTGCAGAGAGCCTTTCAGGTATTCCACCAGCAAAAGAAATGTTTGCAGAAGCAGCAGCTTTAATTTGGAATACTGAGGGAATGGACTTCAGGGGTCTTTTTACTCAGTACACTGTAACTTGGTATTTATAATCCTGACAGGCCCAGTGGGAGAATAGCTAACACTTATTTTATATAATAGCACATAATTTTCCTACTTTTCTCTGGAAGGCTAAAGCAATTCACATTTTGTAAGGGCCAGAAAATGCAGGGAAAAAAAAAAAAAACTATGTCAAAGTGAAAAAAAGATTTTAAAAAGCAGAACAACCAGAGACTGGATTGATCTTGACTTCCTATAAGTATTCACATGTAAAAATATCTGCAGGACTGTAGCTACAATTTAGAAATGACTCTCAAAATTATAAAACAAATAACATAATTAATACATTTATTTTACTTTTTTTTCAAAAATACATTCTGAATATAATTCATGTATATAAACACATAAAAATTAATAAAACCTGACTACAAGATGTGCAAATATTAACTACATTTGAGAAAAAGTAGAGATGGTATTTCCTGGAGAGTGGAAAGTGATGCCTTGACATCTAGGTACCAGAGAGTTAAAATGATCACAAACACATATCTTGAAGAATAATCCATCAAAACCTTGTGACTCAGAGGTCACCAGGATTAAATAACTATCCAGGAGCACTTAAGAATGCCTAACACTTTTTAGAATACAAATTCATTATGCTTTCAGACATGGACAAAAATGATTGTCCCACAAACAGATAATGCCATAAAGTTTTGCTTAGAAATGCATAGCAGAAAATGAAGAGGCAATAAAAACATTCCTAAAGTCATTTCCACTTCTTCAAAGTCTTTTTCTACTTCTTCAAGTAGCATCTTGGCACTGACCATTCAACTGCTGGCTGTACTCGGATGCAGTGGTTTGACTCTTGCTAGTCTAGAGAGTCCAAGTCTAAGACATTGTGTAGGTGATTTAATGGAAACATATTTCACTGAGTTATTACTGCTTCCTGATGCAGCTGAAATTAATTTAAAAACAAAAATAAGGTGAAAAAGAATCAGAGGGAAAGAAAATAACCATACAACTGCTGTCTTTTTGTAGCTTTTGTAAAATATTCTAAAGACATTGCAGAATGGTCTGAAAAACATAACACAGAAGCCTATGAAAATCAGCATACAAACAGGGAAACTAGTGAGCAAATGCAGCAAGTATTGAAATACTGAATATTGTTTTATGCAACCAACAACACACTGGAGTGATACCAAAATAGAGCGTTGGACAGCTACAGAACCACTGTTCCCAAAATGCAATCTGGCATGCATTTTTTTGTTATTCCCTATAGAATCAGAGAAGGGAACACAGCATCAACTGAAAAGGAAGGCAAACAGAAGGCGGCAAACAGATTTTTTTTTCAGAAAAGGAAGGTAAATAGCAAGGAAAATTTAAAAGCTAACTAAAAGCTAAACATGAGAGTTAGCACTATCATATTTAAACATCATAAAACTATATTTTATATATTTTTTTAGTAATGCACCAGCATCATGCACTAGAAATAAAGATACGTAGAGAAATCACAGAATCACAGACTGGTTAAGGTTGGAAAGGACCTCTAGAGATCATCTACTCCAACCTTCCTCCTCAAGCAGGGACACCCAGAGTACAGGGTGGCATCCAGGCAGGTACTGAAGACCTCCAGAGAAGGAGACTCCACAACCTCCCTGGGCAGCCTGTTCCAGAGCTCTGTCACTGTTATAGGAAGTTCCTCCTCGTATGGAGATGGAACTTCCTGTGTTTTAATTTATAGCCATTATCCCTCGTCCTGTCACTAGCCACCATCGAGAAGAGTTAGGCCCCATTCTCTTTACACCCTCCCCTCAGGTATTTGTACATATTGATAAGATCCCTTCTCAGTCTTCTCCGGGCTAAACAGGCCTAGCTAGCTTAGTCTTTCCTTTTATGATAGATGTTATTAACCTTCCAACATACGGAAATTAAGGATACTGAAAAAAAAAGGCAGCACAGCAAAGAATTCTAAGGTAAGAAGAATAACTTGAATTATAAAAGGGCAGAAGTTGTTCTGAAACACTTTTTGTTTCTGTTTTATTCAGAGGGAACTTTCTGAAAACTGAAGTCAACCAATATATCTGCGCATAGTTGAAGTTTTGCATATACCTGGTGGTATCCATTTAGGTTTCTTGTATCTTACAGGACTTGATGTGCACAAAGGTCTTCCAACTGGTTCTGTAGAAGTGGACATCATTTTCTGTGTTGTTTCAGATTTTAGTTCTGTTATCATGAAGCAGAAACTACAGGTAAGACATAGCTGGAAAATAACCTAGACCTTAGACCTTAGAAAAATTAACCTTTAGGAGAAAAATCATCGCACTGCACAACAGTACAGCACAACCTCTCTGAACTGATTGAAATGAAAGTGCATGCAACTAGAGTGTCACCAAACAGCCTGTTTGGTTACAGTTGTTACACCTGATATTTCAATCCTGGTTTGAAAATAAGCACTACAATATTTTTTTGGTAATGACACAATAGGTATTAAATTTCTAAGAGGGAAGAATCTTCCTTCAGATCCACAAAGGCACTTCTTACAACTAAACCTAAATTTAAACTAAGCTACAGACTGCAAACCCAGACCTAAATCAAAATACATTATCTAGTCACAGACACGATTAAGACTAGGTTAAGAATTTTTTTAAACTACCTGGCTGAAAGTAATTTGTCTTTGCAGTAGAGTGACAATTAGCTCTGAATACATCCTTAATCTTTTTCCTGATTGTTTAGTAGCTTAAGCATTGTTTAGCACTCCTGGATTTCAAAATCCACAGATGGAACAGCAAGAAGAGACCCTAAGATTATAACTTAAAAAAAAAAATCCTCTAATCACTGTTTTTTCTTAAAAAATATTAAAATGTTCATTCAGGTTCCTCTGTTTGCACCTCAGACTAAAAGGCCTTTTCTTTCAGAACTTTCTCCTTCCTTGCATTTATCTTTACTTTGCATATGAATTTTTTAAAAAAATATTATGAACAATTTATTAGCCATTTTTATTTATTGAGTCTTTTTGCCAAGATAATTTTCCAATAATTAAAGTATGATATATATCCAAAAAGTGACTACTGCACGGAATGAAAGACACTTCTACTATAAAGAAGCCAATTTCAAATTCATAGTACAAACTTACTTCTAGTTTTAATATTGGATTTGGAATTTTCCTTTTCTCTTTCAGCCTGCTTCTTTTGCTTAGTTTCCTTTTTATTGTCTTTAGCTTTCTTCTTTTTCATAGCAAAGTCTTCATCATCATCTTCACTATAAACTGAATCTTCTTCCGATTCCTCACCTACAGCAAAGAAAAGGGGTCTCAACCTTCCCACCTCCTTACTGTAAAATACAGTAAAATACTGTAAAAATATAGTATTACTTAATATTACTATAGTGTTTTCTAATCATATTCTGAACATAAAGAATGAGCACATCTTAAAGATACAATAAATTTATGAATATTTATTCATTGGCGTGCAAAAAAAAATGATTGCCATAAAAATATATATACTTCGGAATTTCTGTCTATTTTAGTAACTCAGCACCCAGATACAAATTGCATACAATACTGCATTTAAGAGTTTACTTATATTCTACATATAATTCTACAATTCTAATGTTCTACAAATGCAATATGAAAAAATCTAAATCATTTGGCACTTTTGATTTTTACGTAGTCTTAGTCATGAATATATACAGTGGAAAAAATGTAAAAATTATAAATTTGATTATTAAAGAGAAACAGACATTTGCCACTCCTACTAAGTGTTTTTCTATCATTGGGATTATTAGGATTATCCGCAGATATTTTCTTTCACTGATTACTTAGAAATAATTTCTAATAACCCTTGCAGTAAGGTAAAAAATTACTGGACACGCATGGTAAAAAGAAGACCTTTATCATACTTTCTAGACATTCAATAATAGGCCACTGACAGAAACAGAATATGAGACTAAACTGACCTCTGATCTGATGCAGCAGCTTTTTCTGAGTGTTGAGAACTAAAGAAGGCGGGAAAGGAGACTACTTTCTTCTCTAAAAAGTTTTGACAATGCTGTCAGTAAAAATTTTAACACCGAACACTTTTCTTAAGTCATTGTTTTGACTCATTTTGTCAACATCACAGTCTGACTGCTTTTTGAGAAGTAGTGGTTTCCCAACTGGGGAACAATTTTTTAACTAAAAAAACCCATCCTTCCAAACAAAGCAGAGTTTAAAATAAGGATTCTATTCCCATGTAAATGAAAACAGAAATAAATGAAAACAAGAAATATGTATTTAAATGCAAATTTACACATACTTCCTTGAAAAGATGCGATATGAAAACAAATTACCTAAAAGTTCACTCTCTGTAACACAGTTGGAAAAAACGGGTCTCCCATGCACATTTTCTGATTTGATATTCTTACCTGTTATAGGCCCTGAATAAGAATAAAAAGGAAAAAAAAAGTTAGGATTATAATACTATCTATATTATAAAAAATCAAGATAATAAAAAATGAAAATAGTTTAAAAAACTACACATTTGGCTCATCTTATAGAAATGTTATTTTTCTCATTTGAAAACCACGAGCAGAAGAAACACCTAAAAATTCTTATTTCCTTATCATGACACACTGAAAAAATACATTACTTTCAATATTTTTTGAAATATTGTAAAATAAATTTTGTTATGGCCAAACTCACTACAAATAAATAAAGGTTGTATGGCTCTTTATGAAGACTAAGACAGTTAACTAAAAATGAATACAATTGAAATAAGAAATATTTTGTAATTTTAACTTATTTTTTCACCTTTCTTCATAATTTGGAAACAAAAGTTAAATTACAACAACAACAGCAAAAAAAAAAGTTTTTTTCCCCGAAAAGGTTAAATCATCCTTTAGTATTCAAAACATACAGTGTAACAATCCGAGTCTCATGTAAGTTATGTTGAATTCTCAACAGTTTAAATTTATATTTATTATATGAAATTGAATCCTACTCACCTCCACTTTATCTAGGAATTTCTGAATAATTCAATACTTTATTTGTTTTGAAAACACTCAAATACATCTTTTAGAGAATTAAAAGATTTATAATTTGTTGAAATAAAGAGCTCTAAATTTAAAGAAATAAATTAACTGAAATTGAACCCATATAAAGTCCTTATTTAAATTCACAAAACCCAGGAAGTGACTGCTAGTCAACATGAGTTAGTTGAATTATGTGAGCAAAGTGAAGCTTAGTAAGGGAAATGCTGACATATATTGAACTGTAAAACAACCTTTTTCTTCTGAGTTTTGCACCTCACAGACATTTGCAGATGTTTCTTTGACAGACAAGGCTAAAGCAACTTCCAAGTCTCTTTGATAAAGTTTGTCATCCAAGGATATCCTGAAAAAGTAAACATGCTACATAACAAAACTATGAAATGATGAACAGAGCTATTTTTGACTTGCTTAACTATGAATTCAAATGCCTGCACAAAAATTAGCATGCAATATGTACTTTGTAACATATCATACTATAAATTACTTCCTGGAAAGTCTCAGGCACCCTGATAGGCTAATAATTAAAACACATCATATTGAAAAGTACTATGATTATGAAGCACTCTCCATACATTAAATAATACGTGGTATTGAGAAATGTTTTTACATTTGCTTGAAAAACTGTCCTGAAATGGAATATTTATTCAAAAAAATACCATCCTAATATTATATTTTTTCCATTGGAGACATATTTTCTATCAAATTTTTTTTTTTAATTAGACAGCTTTTATCTTTCTCAGTTTGGGATCCTAAGGAGACTTGAAATAATCCAAATTATACAGTATTGCTTTGCATTGTAGAAATGTCAAGATATGATCAGATACCACCTTTCATAATTTAATTACAAACCTGCTTCTGTACATATGTAGGCAGTTTTATGGAGCTGTAAAAGCTCTTAAGTGTAAATGATAGCTCATACTATATTTGGGCACGTTTTATTGACTTTAGTGTAAACACAGTATCTTCGATTCAGAATTCTACCAATGAATCTGAAATTGTTATCACATCAACATGTTAGTTCTCTTGATGGTTTAAAATTCTAGGAAATAAGGGGAAAAAAAAAAAAAAAAAAGATTGCTGTTGGAAATCCAGTTTCTGCTTCATATATGGTTAGGCATAGCTCAGCATCTCGCACCTTTTACCGGGCATCTCCTTATGTGATGGAGTCAATTTTCTGTGTAGTTTTTTCTGCTTCTCTTTTTTCTCCCTCTTCAGTTCCTTGAGCTGTGTTCTGGACTTTTTGCTTAAAGGTACAGCTACATATGCAAAATCTTCATCTGCTGAAGAAAGAGTAACAAGCTTTAACAAATTTACTCCACTAAGACTCTACTGTGGCAAAAAGCCATCAGACTAATTTCACTATACACTGAAAATATACCAAACAATTGCACGCACCTAGGTCCATTTCAAATTACTTGTCTTTTTAAAGTATCCAATGTTTTAAAAATGTATTTTAAATGAAAAATGAACACCATTTCTTTTCCATATTCTTTTAAGAGCTGACAATTTTGTTTTTTGTTACCCATATGGAAACTAAGCTTCAATCTCCAATTTTACCAGATTTCCAATAACTGAAAGTTCAGCTTTTGAGACAATGAACAATGATCATTTCAACAGTAATCACTGTCAATGATTATAGTTTTGAGCATTTTGGTAAATGGTCCTTTAAATGACTCTTACTCTGAAAAAAAAAGTATTTTTTTCTCCTTTTATTACCATTTTCATACTATTTCTTACCAAATCTAACATATTTCCCTAATTTTTGTGGAAAATAGAAGAACTGAGAGCTGCCTTTCTTCTGACTGAAAACACTGCTGATCACAATGCAAAATAAAGAAAAATAAAATACATTTCACAGCTTTTTAGATGATGTAGAAATTTGTGCAAATGTTGTGAAATTTGTGCAAATTTGTGCAAATGCAGATGTGCAAATCGTTAAGATTTCTTAAATAAAAAGAAAAAAGTATCTGAGCAATATGAAGAAAAGGGACTACACTCTTCTGTAATATTAAAAATGCTCACTCACAAACTGAATTATACACATGACTCACAAGGGATCTTCAACAGTATTGATTTCCCCTCTTCTCAAACTCTTCTCTTTTTCTTGCAAACAATACATGAACAAAAAAATAATTACAGAAACTGTGTGACATGGAGAGGCAAAGGAGAGCATTATTGAAAACTGTTTGTCTACAGTCCATATTTTATTTCACTGAAACTTGAAATTTGACCTCTGTGTCTTCATAAGCTCCAGAACCATCATAATACAGATCTATGGGAAAAAGTGTAACCACATACAGGTGATTCAAAAATGCATTATATTCTGAGTTACAACTCTGTAAACTGATCATCAGGAAGACACTGGACAAACAATTATCCCTGAAAACTGAAAAAGGTGAAGAAATCTGTTTTTCTGTAATAACAAGACACAGTATATTGACCAGTGCTATAGCATATTTTTCTTATATTCTGGCTTACAATCATGTCCTTTTGGCCTACAATCATATCAATATCCTTCTTGAACTAGGGTTTATAACAATGTGCCAAAATTACTTTCAGCAACAACCATGGCAGTCCTGTCATTAAAAAACAAAATCATTAAAGAGTATCCATCAATACATTTGATGGTTGTGCTTTTGTGTTTCGCTTTTTTAGCATGGCTAATAACAAACCACTTACCATCATTATACAAATCCCCCAATTCTGAGTAGTCAACAGTCTTCTTGTTCCTGTAGTAAAAAAAGACACACTATTAATTCTCTCGTGTTCAGTCTTGATTTACTCAATTTGGGTAAATTACGAGAAAAGAGAGAGAACGGTATGTTACAATCTTTACATAATTATTGCTATTAAGATGTTCCCTCCACGAAGGTTTTAAGTTTACTGTTTACTGCTTCGCACTGCCGTTAGTCCCAGTGTTTAGATGAAAGGGGAACATCACAGACCATTCCCCAACTCCGCTGGCTCTGACTGCGCCAATGGACCCCCGTGAGGCAACGTTCGCTGCGCGCGCACTGAAGCCTTTCGAGGAAACATCTCTCGGCTCTGCTGGTCCCCCGCGCTTCTCGGGGCGAGCGATCCCCAGGAAAGAGGTGCGGGGGGCATTCCGCACTGCACGGGGCGGCCACACGCACCTCCGCACCGGCTGCGCCATGGTCCCCGCTCCGCGCCGCGCCGCGCTCCGCTCCGCCCCGCCGCGCTCCGCTCCGCCCCGCCCCGCTCCGCTCCGCTCCGCGCGGCGGGCCCGCGTCTCGGGCAGCGCGCGCGCTTCTTTCTCCAGCGCCGCGCCCGATGACGACACTGCTCCCCCTCCCTGTGCGGATTCGAAACGGCAGCAAGGAGCTAGTCGCGTCGCTAACTCGACACATTCGCCACAAAGTGAGCAGCAGTGAGGAAAGGATGAGGCGGTCCCTCCCTCGTGCCCGAATCTGCGTTTGCGGACGCGTAGCTTCGGCAGGAGGTGTGGGACAAGGTCGGCGTCGCCTGCGTGCTCTGGCGGCTGGGGGGCAGCGCCACGCGGCGCCGGCCGCTCCCGCTGCCCGGCCACCCTTCCTACACGGTGTCCCGGTGAGCTGGGAGCAGAGGGAACTCTGCCCCCACCCTTCGCCGCGGGGAGAGCGACTCCTGCCCTACGGCGGGCCGCCGAATACCGCTGCCAGTCCCTCGCGGCACGCGTGCAGGCGGCTTACCCGAGCCCCGGCGTCGCTGCGTGGAGGTCTGGCGGTACCTTGGTTTTCGGGCCTCCGCCTCGGCCTAAAGTCCCCTAACATAGGGTGGGGCTGTAGGGTTTTGGGGCTTTCTGTGAAGGGGCGAGGGAGATCGAGGAGATTCTTCCAGTGCTTCTTATCAGCGTTCTCTTTTTGATAACGGGAGCAGACGCAGGTTCTGTTTTGCAGGGCTGCCGAGCCTGGCACCCCAGAGCCTGAGGTGTACTTCAGGGTGCCAGTGATGCTGTCATAGAAGGGATTTGTCCCATTCTCAAGGACAGGCGAGGTACTCGTTGCACTGGAGTCAGAGAATGAAGTTATTGTCATGTACTCTTCTTCCCCATTAAACCTGTTTTGCGTGAAGATGTTCATGAGCTATTTGAATTGAATTCCTCTTTGTGTCAGGCCATGCAGTGGATTTGCTTTAACTTTACTTTCCATTAATATTTGTTGTTGTTAATCAGTCTTTTTCCAAAAATATAGGTGTGTTTAAAAGAACAACAACAAAAGATTCCAATGAGTTTGTCTGCAGAAAGTATATTTTCTTCTTTCCAGTTTTAATCTCTCTGGACAGTAGATTATAGTATGAGAGAGATTTCAGTTGGAGTAACCTGTCCAGTTCTGCACATAATGTTCAAAAAAAGATTAATGTGAATGAGCAGGAGGACAGAAGAATTACTGCTACAGGTAAGGGTTTCCATAGCATAAACTTAGGCTGTAGACAGATATCTTGCTTTTCTTTTTGGTTACTTTTATTCAGATATTTTAAAAGCTAATAAAAAATCACCCCCAAGCAAGTCACAAAGTTACAAAATCTTATACCAAAAAAAAATGTATAAATATACATAATAATAAAAAATACTATCTTCCACTCCCCCCAGATCTCTTTTTAAAAAAGTGTGTGCCTTTGCAAAGCAGGAAACAAAGTCGTAATGCACTCTACAAGAATATAAGATTTTGTGACATGCATAGCAGCAGGTGTAGGGTCTCATTTAAGAATGATTATTTATCCTAGTTCCTTCTGTTCTGGTCCTGCATTTAGGTCAGGAGGCTTATAACTGCAGTTTGTAAGACTAGCTACCTAAATACATGTATTGATACACTTGGTTACAGCTTGGAGGCACTCAGTGTTTTGGAAACTGGTTAATTCCTACCAATGGACCTAAATATCAACATTTAGATGAATATTTATGGAAAACTTGGTTCTTAAGGGTTTTTTTTCCTAGAACAAGGTAATAGAGCCTTTTTGAAAGAACAAAAACAAAACAAAAAAATTTCGTGTGTTCTCATTGCTAATCCAGGAAATAATCTCAAGAAGATGAAATCTAACAAAGAAAAGACCTGCACTAGGGAGAGAGACTTTGTATACAAATTTAATGCTGGAAATCAACAGTTATTACTTACAGTGCCTCTAAAATTCCCTGTGCAGGAGAATGTTAGTCACCTGCATGGACATCTAATGCTTCTGCACCATCTACCATGCGTTATAGAAAACGGTAAGAATTGATTTTGTAAAATAGTGTCTCATACATATATATATGAATAAATTATAACATGTTTTAAGAAGCAGAAAGTTATTTCAAGAACCATCCTTAGTTTTTTAACAACAGAATATTAGTGAAAAAGACTGTTACTACTAGCAAGAGAGTTGCCCCAGTACAAGGTTTTCAGAAAAACTTTGTATGTTTGCTAGATTGATATTTCTAATGAAATTGTTTTGTTGATGAAACGTTTTCTTTTTGTTAAGATAGATCTGAAGCAGTCACTTAATAAGTTCATAGAAGAGGAAACTATAAAGGATTATGATAAAGAAGCTGACATGTCTCTGGAAGTTATCAAATCAGGAGAAATAGATATAAACCAGCTGGTAGATATTTGGGCTAAAGCTTATAAAGAGGTAAGATTAAGACTGAAAAGTTAATATTCAGGCTGTGATTTATATGAGTGTGTGTGTATACGTGTGTGTGCATGCACAGATATAATTACATCTGTGGAGATGTAAACAGACTTTGAAAGACACTTTACTGATCAGTTCTTATATATTTTTTTTTATCCCAAAGTGGTCACTGAATCTTCATCTTACATGTTTTCAGTTGAGTTTTTACTGAAGGTACCTCCTTACCAATTTAAAAAAGTAATATATTCAAAAGATACAAAACAGAGAGGTAACTGGCTAATGACAGTGAAACAAAAATATACCACAAAGTTTAGATTTATTAGAATAAAAGAAAAGATTGTAAAGTGGTACTCTCACTTGAATTTCTTTAACATACATCATAGAGGTATTTCAACTGAACACAATATGCTAACTTTGATGCAGACTTGCGTATGCCTGAAGTGGCTTTGCTTTGGCTATCCACAAAATGCAAAAAAAATAACTGTCGAAGGAGAAAGTGAGTGTTTGGAACAAATCTTTTAGCTCACGTCCTGCCTTTATACAGCTATTTTATGCTGTGGAGTGTTGATGAAGCTTTAGTTGGGGTAATGTGTACAGTTTTCCATGTAGTGCTCTAAGAGCATGAATGAACTGAAGGAGTCCTAGTCAAGAGGAGTAAGTTTGACATAAATTTTTGCCTTGGAGGGAAAGATTAAAGGAATTTGCTTTGTTTTTCATGGAATAGAGAAGAATATCACCAAAAGTGTAAGTATTACAAAACATAAATGTGTGTTATAAAGAGAATGGGTAAAGATTTTTTTTTCTTTTTTTCACCTTATTAAACAATGTCATGCTAGCTCCTTTAAGGAGATAATAAGATAATTCAGAGGAGCAAGAACTACTGGATTTTGGTTACTTGGTTTTGTTCACCAGTGCAAGATCTTTTTGATAACAAAATCCACCATTAATTGGCACAATTGTTACAGGATTGGGCTTGCCAATTAGTAATTAGCAACTGGTAATTAGTGCCACTGAATGGAATACACTGCTTATCCTAGGGGAAAAAAAAGAAAAGAAAAAACGAAGTAAAAAATAAAATAAAATACTAGAGCATAACTTCACCCTGTGTGTACAGAGGCCTCTCAACCTTTCAAGGAACTGAAAATGCTAACATTTCTATACACTGAATGTATAGGGGACTCTCAAAATTGTAAGGAGTTACCTTAGCCTGGTATCCCGCTTTAAAGGGAGTGGAAGGATGCTCACCGTCCAGGCACAGGAGTTGTTCAGGTGTCATTCCTCATGTGAATACCCAGTTGATTTTGCCTTACCTTTATTAGAGATTCCTTTAGTCATACCGTATGCTTTAAAATCTCTTATAATTTTTAGACAACATTGGAATATGCAAAACCTGAAGAAATCAGTTGGGATGAAGATTTTGCAAATGTTTATCATGATCTGATACATTCTCCAGCTTCTGAGACACTATTAAACCTGGAACACAATTATTTTGTTAGTATCTCAGAATTAATAAGTGAAAGAGATGTGGAACTGAAAAAGCTGCGAGAAAGGTATTCTTTTTTAATTCATTTTAATGTCTTTTGAATGTCTTAAATGTCGGTGCACAACACTGGCTGTATATACGATGATTTGTATAGATATGACCTGTATAGATATGAGCTACAAACACTAGAATGCTTGTGAGATGGCAGAATATCTTAAGAAGGTATGTTTTAGTGCTCCAGGTGGCAGTATTCTTCTATGAGCTTAAAATCGGAAGTTACAGCAAATATCTTCTTCTGTAGTTTCTTTCCAGTGTTCCAATGTATGAATTTTACATATGGAGATGAAAAATAAGAATATGATATGAATTTTACGTTTGGAGATGAAAAATGCCAGTTATGTGTGATAGCATAAAGTGCTTGCTGCTTATGGTAATCTTGGCTTAGCTATGCATGTGGAAGAAAGACTGCATAGTACTAAGGGCAGTAAGACAGTTAGTAGAGTTCTAATGGAGCATAGTTGTGTATTTGTTCCAGTGAAACTGACTGTGAGTACTTGACAAAATCATGAATCTCTATCAAATCAGGAGCAGCTGAGGCTATGCTGGATGTAGGTGTCGTTCTCTTTACACAGAGCTGAATTGAAAGCCCTGACCCTCAACGTTTTTTTTTTTTTTTTTTTTTTTTTTTTTTTTTTTTTTTTTTTTTTTTTTTTTTTTTTTTTTTTTTTTTTTTTTTGTCATTCTTTGCTAAATCAGTGCTATGCTATTCTAAAAGTGATTACTTGCTGGAGAATGTGGTGAATGTCAAAGATTGAAGCCAGAAATTTAAGAAGTTTGAGGAAGGACAAATTATTGGAAGGACAAATCCTTTAGTTCTGTTATTGAATATAGTTTCAGTTGGAAGCTTATCTATTAAAAACAGTAGCATATTTTGTCCACTTACATGTCCCTATCATCTTTATTGAAGGAAAAAGGACTATAAGAGGAGTATATAGATCCAAAGTATCCAAAAGGAGTATATAGATCCAAGGACTATATAGATCCAAACAAAAGACCATTTCAAAACAGCTGTTTTATGTAGGTTATCGTATCTACTGAGGAACAGGGGATAAAACCTGGTATTGGTCTTTGTGTTCTTTAACAGGCTTTAGTGTCTAAGAATTTGATATTGTGATTTTCATGGGCTCTGCAACGTGCTTTTTGGAAATGTAATAGCTATTTTAAATTGAAAATATGTAAAACTGGATAGTTGAGAGACTAGTATAAAACTGGCTTTCAGTAAATGAAAAATATTCTTGATGTACTCAGACTGAAAATTTGATACGCGTGTGTCCAGTGGCTTTTAAAATATTTTTCTGGATCAAATCATTAACTCCTCAAAGGAGTAAAATAATGAAAAATCCATAACATTAGTAGCATTAAATGTCTGACTAGATAGCTTTTATAAAATACTGTTCACTTATTGCACTCTTTTACAGTCCCCACTGCTCCACTTGCAGGCCATGTTTCTCTTCTGGACCCCTTCCCCAGTCTACTCAATGTAAAGGGCTGCTTCTGCTAAGAGGAGCTGTTGATTATTTCTTTTCCATGTCCTGACAGGACAATAGACAGGACAAGAAAGAGTGTAATCGAACTTCAGCAAGGAAAATTTGGACCAGATGTTAGCAAAAACCCTTCTAATAGTAAGAATAGTAAGCACTAGAATAGAGTGCCTGGAAGACTGTATTAAATTCTTCTGAATATCTCTTGGAACAAACTAATGAGCATGTGGACTCTGATTTTGAAAGAGCAGATGGACAGAATACCACAAAGATATCTTCCAGCTGTATGTTCAGTTTTGTACCTCTGCTTCTGATGAATATAGAGAAATTAAACGATACAACTGGTCGTCATATGCGTGACTATATCAACAACAATTTGCATTCGTCTCCCAGTTTGTGAAAGGGAATTGTGTTGCAATCTGCATTAATTTCTCTTTCAGACAAGGAGCAGAAATGGATACAGTGATGCAGGAGCTAGGGAAATCACTCACAGACCAAGATGTAAATTCATTAGCAGCTCAGCATTTTGAATCTCAGCAGGTAAACTAAGTTCAGTAAACTAAAATAGATCATGCAAATAAATGTCTTAACGAGCTCCGAAGCACTCAATTTATCACTGCCTGTTTTTTAGGATTTGGAAAACAAATGGACCAATGAATTAAAACAGTCTACTGCAATCCAGAAGCAGGAATATCAGGAGTGGGTGATGAAACTACATCAGGACCTAAAGAATCCCAACAATAGCTCAATCAGGTATTTAGTTCTACTGTGGACTTCAATATGTGCTAATTTACAGGGCTTGCTTTTATATACTTCTTCTTTAAGAATAGCTATTCAATCGATATAAAATTTATAGAAAATTAAAAGTAATAAATGAAATATATACTTTTGGAAATTTCTTCATTATGCATTTTTTGTACAACATCATATTCACTCTGTAAAAGATATACTAAAACACTTTTTTTGCTGAGCTGTGTGGATTTCTATTTTTTCTTTGTTTTGCTTTTGTCTTATTATTTTCTCCTATATTTCACAGTGCTTTCTGTCATCAGTTAAGGAGGCTCTGCAGAGTAAATGCAGTTTAGTAAACTGTAATAATCATCTCAGATTTTGAATTAATAAGCTTAAAATTAATAATCACTGAATCTTTTTGTGTGACTTGTGCTGAGAGTTTAAAGAAAAGTGTCTTAACTGAGGAAATACCAGGGAAATAAGAATTTAATAATCACCTCTTTTGCTGTTCTTTGAAAACTAGACTAAAGCAGAACCAGATGCTTTATAATGCCTTGTATTAGAAGAAAAGTGTATTTGAATAGAATGTTAAAAGTGGGTATTGGAAGGAATCAATGGGAAAGATGGTGTCCTTGAACAAGGTGGATGTCAATGGTGAAAGGATGCAGGCAGAGAATATGAAAGATTTGGATACTCACAAGTCTATGGAACAAGATGGCATTCACCCAAGGGTTCTGTGGGAGCTGATGGAAGTGCTCGCCAAGCCACTGTCTATCATGTCAGCAGTCTTGGTCAACGGGGGAGGTCCTGACGACTGCAGACTTGTTACTGTGACACCCATCTACAAGAAGAATCGGATGGAGGATGCAAAGAAATAGAGGCCTGTCAGCCTGACCTCAGTTTCAAGAAAAGTTACGGAGCAGATCATCTTAGTGATCATACAGCATGTGCATGACAAACAGAGCAAGCCAACATGGGTTCATGAAAGGCAGGTCTGTTTGACCAACTCGATCTCCTTCTATGACCACGTGACCTGCCTCGTGGATGATGGAAAGGCTGTGGACATGTTCTGCTTAGACTTCAGTAAGGCCTTTGACACAGTCTCCCACTGCATTCTTCTGGAGAAGTTGACAGCTCTTAGCTTACACAGGTGTACTCTTTGCTGGGTGAGAAGCTGGCTGGATGGCCAGGCCCAGAGAGTGATGATGAATCTCCACTAAATCCAGCCAGTGGCCTGTCATGAGCCATGTTCCCCAGGGATAAGTGTTGGGGCCAGTCCTCTTTAATACCTTTATCAACGATCTGGACGAGCGGATTGAGTGCATCCTCAGCAAATTTGCAAATGACACCAAGCTGGGAGGAAGAGTTGATCTGCTTGGGGGTAGGAAGGCTTTACAGAGAGACTTGGACAGCTTGGATCGATGGGCTGAGGCCAACTGCATGCGGTTCGACAAGGTCAGGTGTCAGCTCCTGCACTTTGGACACAACAACCCCACGCAGCGCTACAGGCTTGGGGCAGCGTGACAGGAGAGCTGCGTGGCAGAAAAGGATGTGGGGCTGCTGGCCGACAGCCCACGGAACTTGAGCCTGCAGTGCACCCGGGGCCAAGAAGGAGGCCAATGGCATCCTGGCTTGCATCAAGAATAGCGCAGCCAGCAGGACTAGGGAAGTGAGCATCCTCCTGTACTGGGTGCTGGTGAGGCTGCACCCCAAATACCGTGTTCAGTTTTGGGCCCCTCACTGCGTGAAAGACATTGAAGCGTGTTTGAAGAAGGGCAGCAAAGCTGGTGAAGGGGCTGGAGCACAGACCTAATGAGGAGCAGTTAAGGGAGCTGTGATTATTTAGTCTAGAGAAGAGGAGACTCAGGGGTGACTTTATCTCTCTCTACAACTACCTGAAAGGAGGTTGTGATGAGGTGGGGATTGGTCTCTTCTCAAAAATATCTACCAATAGGACTGGAGAAAATGTCCTCAAGTTGCACCAGGGGAAGTTTAGGTTAAATATTAGGAAAAAATTTTACAAGAGTGGTGAAGCATTGGAACAGGCTGCCAAGGGAAGTGGTGAAGTCGCCATCCTTGGTAGTGTTCAAGAAATGTGTAGATGAGACTCTTAAGGACGTGGTTTGAACAGGCCTGATGGTGATGAGTTTATGGTTGGACTTGATGAGTTTTTTTCTGACTATAATGATTCTGTGAATTCATGCTTTCACATTTTCCTTTGGAGAGAAGGAAGCTGAATATATGGAATATGAGGGAAGAGAGAAAAGAAGATAAACTTGCTAAAATCTAAAAAAAGCGAAAAGAAAAAAAGGAAAAAGAAGCTAAAAAGAATGCTGTTCTTTTTTAGCTTTCTCCCTATAGTGTGTAAAATGAAAATAATGTGGATTTAATAGAACTGAAATGTGGAAGAAGCAGACAGCTAGTGGTCCAGAGGCACGTATTTTTGAAAAAGTAATTGGATGTTTTGACTTAACACAATTTTGAATGTCAGTTTTGGTCAATGGCCATCTGTATTCATTTTAAATGATCTGTGCTGAGTCCTGATAACTGTAGGCCCCCTCATCTGAAAACAATATGCATAAAGGCAATGATAGGATAACTAGATGCTTGAAGTTTTTTGTTTTGTTTTTTATTGTTTGTTTGATCAACTGGAGCTTTTTGGTGGTTGATTTGTCTTTTCTTGTTTGTTTTTAAAGAGTGCATATCAGTTGTGTCTGATCATAAAGAATTTGCTGTTAGTGAAATTGCTTTAAAAAGTTTATGACACAATCTTTTTCAAGATGACAGACAATTTCAAAACAAAGAAAAAATGGAGGGAATTTTATGTTCTTTCATATAACAGAAGTGTCACAGTGTCGTTTATTAGCAGACAAAACAAAGTAAAACAGATATCTAAAATCTTTCCTGTTAGTTTTTTAACACTGTAGAGAGCTTAATTTGCTGTTTCTTGCTTTCCATTGCAGGTGGGAAAACTTATATCTAGCAACTTTGTAACTAAGATTTGGGGTGTTTTAAATAGGCCAAGAGGAGGGTTTTGTTGTTATTTTGGTTTTTTATTCGTATTTTCTTCGTATTATTTTATAATAGGGTATTATGATGTTTATTGCTCAATCTCACAATACTTTACAGAGAAGACTCATAATGTAAGTGGAGTCTACTATTCCTGCTCATGTTCAGATGAAGTGTTGCATATCAGAAGTGCAAGAGAGCAGATTAACGGAGTTCATTCAGATAGGCTTAGCCATTTGGTTTCCATAGACTAATGAAGCAGACTTTGCATCACTTTTATAAATTGTTGATGATCTAATGGGAAACCTACTGAAATGTGCATGCTGGTTTTTTTTTTTTTTTTAATTTTAGTGATGAAATTAAGGTTCAGCCCAGTCAGTTGAGAGAATCCATGGAAGTAAATGGAAGAATTTATGAAGAGCAAAGACTGTTGGAAGAAAGTTTTACTATTCACTTAGGTAAGTAAATAAATCTATCCTAAAACCAGATGTAATAACAAATGCTAATCAAATTTAAGCTAATGCCAAATATTAAGTCATAAACAATGGATTTAAGCTATATGTTATTTATAATATTAAGGGTCTTTGCATATATATCATATGCACTTGTGATTGCTTTATTTGTTCTTCCCATATGAGAGGTGCAGTACTATGTATGCAGTATTAAACAGTGTTTAGCCAGCTGAAAAATACTTCATGGAGAATATTCTACAGACACATTTTTATCCATTCTAACAAAGTGATCAGTGTAGAAAAGAATGCTACCATCAAAACATGCAGTGATTAAAATATATATTTTACCTTTTGATAAGGTTAATAAGAAAAAGTGGGAGTTAAACTGAATTCCCAAGGTAGATTACCAGAGAACAAATGTTTGTAGTACTTACTCTACGTTTATGCAGTAGAGACTTCTTAAGTTGTCTGGTGTTGCTTGCACAAGTCTTTCTTTCATTGCCTTATGGGGAGAAAGTGGGTCATTTCATGTACAGATCTGACTCTGGGGAGGAATAACCCTGGATACCAGTACAGATTAGGGGTTGACCTGCTGGAGAGGGATGTGGAGCTGCTGGAGAGAGGCCAGTGCAGGGCTACTAGGATGATCAGGGGCCTGAAACATCTGTCCTATGAGGAAAGGCTGAGGGAGCTGGGCCTGTTCAGCCTGGAGAAGAGAAGGCTGAGGAGGGACCTGATCAGTGTGTATAAATCCCTCAAGGGAGGCGGTGAGGAGGAGGGAGCCGGCCTCTTTTCCGTGGTGACTAGCAATAGGACTAGAGGAAACGGCCACAAGCTGAGGCACCAAAAGTTCCATAGGAACTTAAGAAAAAATTTCTTGACAGTGAGGGTGACAGAACAAGCTGCCTAGAGAGGTTGTGGAGTCTCCTTCTTTGGAGATCTTTAAAACTCGCTTGGACGCAGCCTTGTGCTATGTGCTCTAGGTGACCCTGCGTGAGCAGGCGTTTGGACTAGATGACCTCTGAGGTCCCTTCCAACCTTAAGCATTCTATGATTTTATGACGTACTTTGTGAAAATATTGTATTCTTACTAAATCTTCTTAATTGCTCATATTAAAAAATTAACAATTAAAAACTGGTTAAGAACTTTTATTTCCCGTATTGGTCTTTTTCACAGGACTTAGAGAAACATTGTGATCTCTGACAAAATTACTTTAATAACAATTCCAAGTTTCTTGCCTTATTGTATGTATTAAAATCATTTTATATTTCACTGATTTTAGAATTTGCTTTTCATACAGGAGCTCAGTTGAAGACCATGCATAATTTAAGATTACTGAGAGCTGATATGTTAGACTTCTGTAAACATAAGCGTAATCATCGAAGTGGAGTAAAACTTCACAGACTTCAAACTGCAATGTCTCTCTATTCAACTTCTCTCTGTGGCCTAGTTTTATTAGTTGATAACCGTATAAGTTCATACAGTGGCATCAAAAGAGGTGAGTCATGTGATGGGGTATATCATGTCAGTGAACACAAATGTCACTCCGTAACATTTGCTGTCTTCTCTCCCAAAAAGTATTCCCTGTAAAATTAAAATTTACTGAAGAACCTCATGTTTTGCATGAAAGGATAGAACAGGGATAGATTTGTGCTAAATAATCTGAACTGATACGCTGAACTGAACTGATATTCCTGGTCTCTATGCTGACTTTTGCAGTTCAGAAGTGCTAATGTGTTTTGAGTGGACTATGTGATGTTGATTTGCCTCTCTTAAATTAATTTACTTTCCATGGGCCTTGAAACTCTAATGTATGTCCAGCGTACTGAAATCTATTTGCAAAGATCAGAGTTAAATTCTCAAAGCTAAGACTTCAAATTGATTGTACATATGTTAAAATAGGTGTTTTTAAAATCTCCAGCGTTGTGCCTTCCATAAAACTGAACAACAGGCATTTTATTTGCCTTGGAAGAACTCTTGGAAGAACTGGAGAGGAGGTGGGGAGGTTAGCATGAATTAGTCCAATACAGTGTGAAAACAGGATTGTAAAGGGAAGACTATTGGTAAAAATTATATGTGCATGTGTGCTGTTTACAATTTCCAGGTTGCTTTTATTCTAAAATTTTCTCCTAAGTCTAGGTTCATAAATATAAGACATATTAGTAATACTGTTAATAAATAATGTTGTTAAACGGTAAATGTATCATGATCTCCAAAATTTAACACTCAAGCTTTGAGTTCTAAGGGAATTTTGGCGAACTTAACCTCTACATCTTCTACACTGTCTACCCCATTCTTTGTAAAAATGTCCGAGAACTGAATCAGTGTCATGTCTTGGCTCCTTTGACCTAGTTGAATGTGTTACTTTAAATCATCAAAATGAATGTGGTTGCATTAAGACCTTGAATGACTGCAGGCAGCAACTGAGGTCTGGGGAATTCTTCCTCTTCCTGCTGCTTCTGTCTGCTCTGTGGTGAGAATATGAGCATTTGACAGAGGGCAGTAGTAAACTCTATGAGAGAAAAAGAGAGCCCGCATATGAGAGAAAAGGAGAGCCAGCATGTTGATATGTTTCTGGGCAATCTGTGTGTCTTTCAAGTTTATACTTTTGAAATTGGATCTTGATAGTACTTGGTGCCAGTAGACATCTCTAGGAAACAGTATTGAGCAGAAAATTTAAGTTTAATTTTACTTCCATACTTCAGTTCTACTAATAGAAGTCATATTCTACTTCCATTCAGACTGTTTTTCCAAGCTAGATGAGTAGTTCCTCTTAATTTTTATACACATTACCTGGCACAACAACCTCTTTCAGAAGCCCTTCATATTCCTTATATATTCCTTATATATTCATATTCCTTATATATATTTAGAGTAGGTATGCTCTAAACAAATGATAAGCTACAGTAGGGTTAATTATATACTATGTGCCAGAATTTTATTTTTGCATACAAATTTTTATATTCAATAACATATTTTATATTAAATATAAAAATTATTTATTATAGAAAATAAATATAAAGTTATATTTATTTTTGCATTCGAACTGTTACAATATAGACTTTTTATCTAGCATTTATCTATATTATTTTTATGTAGAAAGATAAAACATTTTGACTTTTGCTATAATTCACCTGTTCCAGTAACAACCTGTTCACAGGACTGTGTGATGTTCTTCAGATAGGCAATTGGAATACTTTGAATACTTTATGGAAGATTAGAGTAGATACCCTCAAATGAGAAGTAAGTAGCAATTATGTAATCCAGCTTCTTCCTAATGATTTGTTTTGGCTTCCATTGACTTGCATGGAAACAAAGTTGGGCACCAAAACACTAATCGCAGAGACAGTATGATAAGATCCTAATTATCAGTATATTTTTTCAAAACCTAACCTTGGACTTCCTTATAAGGAGAAGGAACTTTAAGCTCTTTCCAGATGATAGTATTTTTCTTTAGCTTTCAGGTCTGTATTTTGAGAACTGAAAAGAAATGTTTGTGTTTCTAGCTTTCCAGATTTGCTTTTTATTCATTTAATGAATAGCTCTCCTACTTGTTCTGTGAAATGAGTGCAATAGTTGCTTTTGAAAACATCTATTATATATGTTTTAATAAAGTGTCTCAGATGGAAAGACTGTTATTAGCGAACATCTTCTTAAAGCCGAATATAATAAGTTAATGCACTTAAATGTTATTGCTGTTACTCGTTTGTTTGGTCTGTATACATGATTATTTCTGAAGAGTAACAGTACTATTTGAAAATTTATTTCCACTAGTCCAGTTACTTCAAAAAGTGTTCTTGTTCTGCTATAAATCATTTTTTTTAAGTGGAATACAAAGAGTGTTGACTGCTTTGTTTTCTTTGCCCTTACAACTGGCCTTACTTGAAAAGCAGGACAGAATTATGTCATATTATCAAGCACACCTTATGATGTGATTTCTTTTTTCTTTCCCCCCTCCACAGATTTTGCAACTGTTTGCCAAGAATGCACGGATTTCCATTTTCCTGGAATTCAAGAACAACTTGAAATTATCCAGAAGGTTGTACTTAAGGCCAGAGCACAGCGTAGCAGTAAGTCAAAAAGGCATCATGGTCAGTGACAACCAAAATTACTTTTCTTGAAATAGAATAGTGGTCAGCTGAACATTTATGGTTATAGGTAAGGTGATTTCGTTTCATCTGTAAGTCAGAGTATTCCATTTTATAGATAAGGAAACTGAAAAATAATGACATAAATTTGCATGAAATTTTCTGTTTGTATTTTCACATGATGTGTTTGCTGACATTACAGACCTAATTATTAAAAATAAAATAAAAAGGAACTAGCTTCTGATCCCACTATTACAGCATGGAAAACATTTAGGGCTGTTTTGCTTATCCTATTCTGCAGTTTAAACTCTGTAGCAACATACAGATACAATTTAACTTGATTTTTTTTCTATTTCAATGTAAAGCTTTAACATTTGCAGAAGAAGAATTAGGACTTTTCTTTCTTATATATGAGTACTAAAATACGAATGTTTTTTAGTAGTGGTCAAATCCTTATGAATGGTTTACTTCCTTTTTATATTTGCCAATACCCAAGAAATTTTCTGACCACATGCTGTTATGGCAGTACTTGTACATCATGAAACTTTTTCTTGCAGAGACCTACTTCTGTGGTTTAAATACGTCAGTAATTTGAATAGATTCATAGCAGTACATAGAGAAGCAAGTTTTCCTAGGAACTTGCATGTAGTCTCAAAAAAATCTGGAAGTTGTTTTTGTAATGCTAGTTTTACATAAATTTATTTAAAGTCTTAGGTAGTTGTGGAGGTAATTAGAAAAGTTTACTTTTATGTTTGAGTAGATGGCATTTTAGTTTGTCTGCATGAAGAAGCATCATAGTATGATTTTATTAGAAAGCTAATGATTTGAAATAAGACTCAATTCACTGTCAATCAGAGAAAGCAAAAATACTTCCTGTTCCTTCCTTATTTTCCTCAGCTTTATGCTAAAAATTAAATCCACATATCATTGTAGTACAAAGTTGTATGCCATAGCATAATTAATACATATGTGTTTAATATTTGTACTACGTGTTTATATACAGGAAACAAAAATAATGGGAATGAAGATAAATCCAAGAATATTGAACGAAACCAGTCAAACATTTTGCCAGGTGAATTCCTGCAAAAACTGCTTTTTTCCCTCCTTCTCTTATAGCAAATTGTGTTTTATAAATGCATATTTTTAGTTCTAAATTCAGAACATAAATTATAAACTAAATCTGAGTTGACCTCAATCAGAGAAGAAGGATGCTCTTGTGAGTAAGGCAGGGAGCTCAGTGTCAGGACATCTATTTTCTGTTCCCAGCTTTACTAGCATCTCAGTCATGTGACCTGGAGCAAATCAGTTAATGTCTCTGTGCCTAAAATTTCTTTTTGGGGAAATGATCTTCCAGTACCTTGGAAGTAAGATGGAAATTAAATGTGGTTTTTTTTTTTCAACCTAACCATTTGTATGGCACTATTCTGGTTCTGTAAAGCATTTAAAATATATTTAACTTAGAGTGTACAAATCTGTTCTTCTACAAGAAGAAATATCTCTGGTATATATTGTCATTTTAGTAAGAAAAGCTTCTTTGGGATTTGAAGAGGAATGCTCAGTAGTGAGGGAGAGGAGAGAAGGACATGCAATTTGTGGTTGAATATGGGGGTTTCTTAAAAGCACTTCCATAGTTACTTTAGATCTTAACATAAGCAAATTACATTTTTAAATTTAAAATTTTACATTTTAAATTGCATATACTACTTTTAGATGGTCATTGCTGGGATTTATTGCCCCTTTAGCAGACAGGAGAAAGGAGTTGATATTTTTGCTTCAGCTATTCCTGTGCAAAGATAGTGTTGCCAGCAAAAGTAGATTTGAAGTAGGGCACTGATCTGTTGACTAAATAGAGTAGAGATATAGCATACCTGCTTCTCTGTTGGCTCTAGCGTAGAGATGCTGTCTCCAATAGAAAAGTAAGCTGGAGAGACCCATATTTCACTGCATCTTGCTATTTCTTTCCTTTTTGTAGCAAAACATGAAGGTGTAAGACTTCTGTCAAAGATTTCATATGAGCATCTTGCGAGCATTTCAGTAATTCTCCCTGTTTCCATGAATTACTTGTCATTCTCATGATCATTAGTACCTATTTTTCTACAGTGTATCTCAGTTGTTATATAACCTTCTATCTTTTCCCCACAGTTTTTGCATCCTTTGCTCTGGCCCATCCATTTTTGGTATTTCCGCCTCCCACATCTGTCTGCAGTTTGTTGCTTTCATTATATATTTTGAGTATTACACCTCCTCTGTTTTTGTTTTTCTCTGTTTCCTACCACATATAGATTGTATCCGCCTGTATTGGCACTATTATGTGTTGGTACCTCACAAGTGATCCTAGGCATCATGGCAGGGAACTGCATGGAAGACAAACGTAAAACAGAAATGTTCCAAGATTTTCAGATTAGTAGTTTTCTGAATTTTATCTCTGTATGTATCTGCTCTAATCTTCATTGTGTAGCTGTGTCTGCCTTCTGTATAACCTGTTCTATATAAGATAAGGGAACAGTATGTACCAGAAAACTGTACTGTACTTACAGTGACTAGGAGTTTTAATATTTACTGTCTGTATTATTTGCATAACAATTGTATTTTGATATTGTTCACTACCATGATATCTTGTCTTGGTTTATATTATTCTGTAGGAGAATTTTACATCACACGGCATTCAAATCTTTCTGAAATTCATGTTGCTTTTCATCTCTGTGTGGATGATAATGTAAGATCTGGTAACGTAACTGCTCGGGATCCTGCAATCATGGGACTGAGGAATATTCTCAAAGTTTGTTGCACACATGACATTACTACAATTAGTATTCCTCTCCTACTGGTACATGATATGTCAGAAGTAAGTAAATAAATGAATACTCAGTTTCTTTTCATTTTCTAAATTGAAAAAAAAAAGTTTATAAAGGGTATGCTTCTTGCTGGTATAAGCCATATGGAGGAGTCATATGCTTCTGCTGCATCATTGTATTGTCACAGGAATGTGTATGGTGAAACTAAAAACATTTTAGGCAACTGAACCTCTTTTTTTATTATTATTATTTCCATTTTTTATTCCCAATATTTATTCTGGGCACTTTACTGTCCTGATCCAGCTTGCTACAGATTTACAGAAAGTGATGAGAACGTAGGGCAGAAAGTTAAAAGATGAGCCTATTGGCAGGCAACCCTTGGTTAGAAACTGTGGCTTTAGAGTTGCTGATACAATAGTGATGTCAGATCCACAATTTTCACTCTTGCTAGCTAGAAAAAAAAATAGGTTAGAACTAAGTTTTCTGAGCAACAGGACTAAAAAGCCCTGCTTTCTTAGAGATTGAGGCCTGTATCCACAAACACCACTTCCACTCCTGCGACAAAATTCCACCTTCATTCATTTTAAATTCTGTCTCTGTCTTTATGCCCCTCAAATATTGGCTGGGCAAGAAGCAGCATATGCAGGGGCACTATGGAAGTACAGGTGTACTTACTTATTGTGCTGATCCTTTGTGTTCTGTTCTCTTCAGTAGGACACTAATGGGCAGGACTCATGTCTAGCTTTTCAGTCTGTAGAAATTTTATACTGTTGAAAATCTCCTTATTTGTCAGATTTGGCTCAGAACAAACTGGAAGAAAATGAGCTGGGATGGGGTGGACAACCAGTCATATGCCTCAGTTACTTAGCTGACAAGTCTAAAAACTTAACAAAATGAAATGAGAAGAATAAGATAGTGTTACCCTTAATGATAACCTTACATATGTTCAGTTATAGTCTGTTTTTTCAAATACGCCTTTTTTTTTTTTTTTCAATTGTGAATTTCATCATTACATTGTCTGGAAAGAAAGAAAAACTCACCAGTGGACCACTTTTAACAGGTGGAATGACTGTTTATTTTTATCTTTTTTTTTAATAGAATTGGATCTGAACAAAGTTGCAAAAGAAGTTGCATTTTGCAAGATTAGGGTCCTTTATTAGGCAAGAAATGTAAAAATGCAGAAAGAAATGCAAAAGGTGAAAATAGATAATAATGAGGATTTCAAAGTCTGTACTTAAATTGAGACTCTTACCAACAGATAATAATAGTAATTTTTCATCTCTGGTACCAAGACCTTTCTTGTCCAAAAATGCAGTAATCAACTTGCACAACTGCAGCCTGATTTATTCTTGGAATCCAATTACAGTGCTTCAGAAAGTTACAGCCCTTAAGTATTTTAAAATACAAATAAAGCCCAAGAAAAAGTCTTCATTATGCTATTAAAGGATGCACTTATTGCTCAGACATGTGAAACTAAGCAGTTGTATAATTATCTGGTGGTAGATTATTAAAAGATTCCAGTAAAACAGTTTTCTTTATGTAAATTATTTTGCTTAGATATTTGCAGAACAAGCAGAAAATGACCTTTCTGATAATTGCATTAGCAGCATTGCTTATTAGGGTGCTTTGCCGCTGGCTGATCTCACTTGAAATACAAAAATTTATTGTTGAATGAGAAGTGAATAATGTTAAATTTCTGAAAGTTAATCTGAGCTAGGTGCATTCAGCTGACCAAATTTTCAGTCTGCACTTACCACCTACGTAAAAACATTTTTGTAAAGTGGTTAACCATGAGCACAGCTGTGGAGATGTTTGCATACTTCATTGCGACAGGCATTCATCATGAGCTTTCTTATTTTTCCAAAAGGGTGGGTTATTTATTCCCCAAATTATCTTTTTTAGACGGAAAGTGTTGTTTATAAGCTCATAGTAGTAGCGAGTTCATGAAATTCAGCTAAGCCATTATGTTTCAGTAGTATTGAGATTTCATATAAAGTTAGTGTATTGTTTTTTTATGAGAAGAAAATGGGGCTTGTTTCCCTTAGTTTTTATTAGTAGAGAACAGTTAAACCCAGATTACTATATTCGAGCTGATCATTAATTTTAAAAAAGGATGGAAACTGAGTCTGAGATTTAACAAACCAGCAACTGTGCACGTTCAAATTCAGTCCAAATGAGTAACAACTTTTTAAAGATTTTTAAGAATTTACTTATCTGATTGTTGTTCTGAATCTCTTGTAAACTGAGCTGGGAAATAAAAGGGTGAAAATAGTACGATATCACTAAAAGTACCAGAGCTGACAGGGCACATTTAAGGATGCATTTAACTTTATAAAAGTGACCACCCAGTGGAGTGAGTCTGCCAAAATTTTAGATAAATAAAAAAGATACGCACCATATCTTACTAACTAGAAAACCTGGATTTCATTTTGATAAGCAGAAGAAATATTGAGAGCAAATCTTTGCATCCTGAAAGAGAGTTAAGTGAGATCTCTACTAATGAACAAGACCCAAAGATCTCAAGCATCTACTGTATGTGATAAGATGCCATTAACTAAAAATTCGTCATAGAAAGTACTTTTTTTTTTTCCCTATCCCCAGTATTGTATTTAGAATTCATGCTTATCTGATCCTTGAGCTTTTTCACAACTGTTCTTTAGCGTAGGAGAAAAACTCTTGACATGTCAAAATCATGAGAACTTAGGTTTTAAAGAAGAATTAGATAGGAATCATTAGTGTGTCATTTTCAGTTTTTGCACTCGGTGGCATTTTGCCTTGAAACTGTTATTCCCAATTCCACAATACTTAACATCTATGTTCCTCTGAAGTGATCCAAGGCATAGTGTCAGATCCTGCTGTTTCTATCAGTCCTTTTAAGGCTTGCTTCCCCTTATTGATCACTCAGTATCCTCCTAAGTTGACTTCAGCGTAAGGAGACCTTTCTTTTTAGACAATGGTTTTTTTAAGCTAAACCAGATTTCAAAGTAACTCCTATCTCGAGTGTGATGGAAAGCACATGTAGGCAGACAAGTTATAACAAAGATTAGTATTTTCCTGAAAACCTAAGAATTAAAGTGTCCAACATTGTTCTGTCTGATTCATGTATTGTATAACCTAAAAGCAGAATTGATTCATGCTGTGATTTGTATCATAAAAGAAGGTTTTTAAGAAAAGATATTTTTAGTTTAGAAAAGATATTTTGGAGATAATTCTTGATGGTAGCCCCAATGAGAGTACTTGTTTTATCAATCAGCATTCTTAGTTAAGTTTTTCAGATACATATATGTATATATATATTTTTTTTTTATCCTGAAATTCTTTGAAATGACTGCATGCACACTGTTTAATATATTCCACAACAAATGCTAGCTTTATGGAATGGAATGTGATTTAAAGTGTAAATTTGAAAACATATGTAAAACAACAATTTTGTTTTCTCGTGCATATTTCTGTATTAAAATTGGAAATTGTTGATTTTGATCCTCCACAGAGGAGTTGAATAGACTCATTTCCAAATATCTTAATAGGACTGTCTATCAGTAATATTTCTGTTCCAAAATCTCGGCTTAAAAAATACACAGATTGTTCTGGGACTGGAAAATAGAATCCCTCTTCCTTACCTGTCATGCTGCTTGAATAACTTGATAGGAACACATTGTCTTACAGCAGCATTTTTTCTAATTATCCTGCTACTCCATTTGGGATAGATTAGAGATGTATGTCTGGGGTCTTTATATATTTATTTATTTATAGGAAATGACTATTCCATGGTGCTTGAAGAGGGCAGAGCTTGTCTTCAAGTGTGTCAAAGGTATGTTAGTTTGTCAATGCTTAATGTGTCTTTCCGTGTTGCACTTGAAGACATCTCAAACTGCACACTTTACCCCAGAAAGTATTTTACGTGAGATTACTGTTTGTTAAATTTTAGTGTAAATATATATATATATTGCACAATTTAATATATCTTTGTTAGTATTAATTATTAATATTAATATATTAGTATTTTAACTATTATGGGCCTGATTTAAGCATTGGGAAATAATCTCAGACAATCATAATGAGGTCTAAAAGTATTTCGAAAGTATCTTTACAACTCATAAAATACAGTTATTGGACGGAGGAAAAAACATCCTCACCATTGTTTTAAGCAATCTCCCAAGAAGGGCAGGGTCTGGTAGATCTCTACAGTGTCCTCAATCTTTTATATTTGTATTTTCTCAAACAATGAGTGATCCCCATATTTGTTTTCCAAGACTGGTGAACATGCTAATTCATCTCTTTGCTCAGGAATACTCATGATTCAGTTTTATCTTTTGAACTCTAGAAATTGTTTTATTATTTATTGCATTTTTATGTTCTACATATTCTAAATATTCTAAACAATGTTTATAGCATCTCAAATGTTAATAGTGTTTTGTTCTTTCTACCAGCTATTCAGTAATTTCTTCCTTCTCTGATTCATAGTAAAGTAATATCCATGTATTTGTTTTGTTAAGCATTTCTACAAATATTTTTATTCATCATTATTGTATGCCTGTAAACATTGTGGTTGACTATAATTAGCTATCTTGTAGTTCATTGACTATAGTTAGGGAATGCCTACAGAGAAATGCCAAATGAGGAATGAATAGATTTTCAGTATGTGTGTAGCAAAAGCGTTTTCAGACTTCCTCTACCTCATGTGGATTTGATCAGATCAGAGCTAAAAGAGAAAGATATTACTCAATGAAAGTAAGCTATTAAAAGAACTCGTAAGAGTTGCTTCCAGAGAAACATTTGACTTGCGATAGACAGCAAATTGTTGTGCAGTAGGACTGCATATTCTGCTTCCTCAACAATATACTGATTTTTCTCCATCGCATTAGATTCTCCAGTAAGATCAGATTTCAGTCAATTTGGCAGCTGTGATTTCTGTGATTAATTGCATTGCTAGAAAAGGTGGTTAAAATTCCATCGTATATGAAAACTCTATCACTGCTTGAAAACAGTGTACTTGAAATTAAATATGTAATGCATAATAAAAATACTTGGATTTTAGGTTTCATGATGGAAATGGCCTCATGGGATGGAGGAATTTCTCGGACTGTACAATTCCTGGTGCCACAGGTAAATTATACCAAGATCATATCTAATGTAGGGAACTTAGCAAAACAAGAACTCAAATTTCAGCATACATCTAGGTTTGATTTATTTTTTATACCCTGCATTTTCCATATGAACTTAAATTATAACTGAGGTCTTGGTTCCATACCTATAAAACAAGAACAAAAGAATTTTAGATATTTTGAATATTCTGTGGAAACTTCTGAGGGTGCCAAAAATTCAAATTGCAAATCCACCTAACAAAGAATACCTAACCTTTGAAAGAGATACTTTTTGGTATTTTTTCGGAAGAGATATGACTAACCTTGCATTACTTGATTTTAGGCTTTAAGTGGTACATTATTTGGCATTATGGAAAGCTACAACATACTGAGATCCAGCTATAACACTCATGCTTCCACAAAATCATTAATGACTTTAGTAGTTTCAAGTTATAAGGAATAACCCCATATATAAGGAATAACCCCAGAAACCAGATTAGGGATTGACCTGCTGGAAAGCAACTCTACGGAGGGAGATTTGGGAGTCCTGGTTGACAACAAGCTAACTATGAGGCAGCAGTGTACCCAAGTGGCCAAGAAGGCCAATGGGATGCTGGCTGCATCAGGAGGAGTGTTGCCAGCAGGTCAAGGGAGGGGATCCTGCCCCTCTGCTCAGCTCTGGGGAGGCTGCACCTGGAGTACTGTGTGCAATTCTGGGCTCCCCAGTATAAGAGGGATGTGGAGCTTCTAAAGAGAGTCCAGAGGAGAGCAACCAAGATGATTAAGGGACTGGAACATCTCTCATATGAGAAAAGACTAAGCGAGCTGGGCCTGTTTAGTCTGGAGACGAGAAAGTTGAGAGGGGATCTGATTAATACAAATATGTACCTGAAGGGTGAATGTAGGGAGGAGGGGGCCAAGCTCTTCTCAGTGGTGACCAGTGACAGGGCAAGGGGCAATGGGTGTAAGTTGAAACACAGGAAATTCCGTCTCCATATGAGGAAGAACTTCTTTACTGTGAGGCTGACAGAGCCCTGGAACTGGCTGCATAGGGAGGTTGTGGACTCTCCTTCTCTAGAGGTCTTCAAAACCCACCTGGCTGCCGCCCTATGCCCCATGCTCTAGGAGTCCCTGTTGGAGCAGGGTGGTCAGACTAGATACTCTCTAAATGTCCTTTCTAACCTCAAACATTCTGTGATTCTGATAATTAAAGTACTGAAATGATTGAATTCATGATTATAGCTGATCTTTGGAAACAGAAAATTTTCTAGTGGTGACTAGTGCTTAGTTTTGTTTATTTGTTCTGAAAGCAGTCCTAGAAGTCATATAAAAATCAGAGTTGTTTTAGGAAATAAAAAAGGTATATTTTTTGACAAAGTAGAACCCACTAAGCAAAGGAGAAGCTAAGAGTAAACTAAGTATTGAACTTGAATCTAATTTGAAAATTCAGAATACAGAAGTCATGTAGGTAACAGCAAACAGTGCTATTATACTATTGCTAGGCAGAAATAATCAATTAATAGAACAGGAAATCTACTGGAGATAGTTACACATATATACATAAAAATATGCCAGCAGGACTTCTAGTCAGCCTTTCGCTTTTGAATGTATTAAATAGTATTATATATTCTTAAACAGCATTGCTGGCATTTGAAAAACAGAAATACTAATAAATATTTCTAAGCAAAGCTTAGAAAGTTCCCTCCAACTGCAGTCAGAGGTGATACTGATCTGGTTTTACTTTTGTTTTCCAGACGATTTCTGAGGAAATGTTTTACCAGCTGAGTAATATGCTTCCACAGATCTTCCGAGTATCCTCAACATTGACTCTCACCTCTAAACACTGAATTTTGTGCAACAGCAAGGTGAACCATATTGAAAAAGGATGAGATTGCTGAGATTCTGTAGATTTTCTGCAGATTGATGGCTGTGATCGATGACCATGTGTTGCAGTGTTAAGAATAATATAATAAAAGATGTGTACTCTCTCTGTTTGGATGTTGGCATTTGCTTTTTGCCTCTTGCAGTCTGATTTAGTACAGTGTTAATGTGGAATTCCTTTTTTTTTCTGAAAGATTTTGAATGTAACTAATTCCTAGTTACAGAAACATAAGTATTGCCATAGTTAAGTACTTGTAGTAGGAATAGGATCTTCCGTTAGTGGGAATGTACTTTTGAGTGGTTGGTTTTTTTTTTGTTTGTTTGTTTTTTAAAGGCTGTTTAGTGTCTCATTAGAATAAGTTAGACTAAGTGAGACGTAATTTGTTGCAGTTGTCTTTCGAAAGTCACAGTGGCTAGCAAATAAAATGTATAAAAAACTACATCTTACCCTTAATGTTACAAAATGGAAAAAATACATTAACCTCCTGCATTTTGTAAATCTCCGAAAGTAATATGGTTGTGACAATGATTATATTTTTTTTCTACTTTTAGTGTGCTATCTTTAAGCTTTATTTTAATAATTGTTATTAACAAGTCTGTCAAATGAACAACTCAGTAAGGATTCTGTAGTGTTCTGAACTCTGAACTCTGAACAGGTATGTTTTGTTGCCTAATGTCTGTATCTTTTATGACTGAATGGTTCTGTGGGGAAAAAAATAGTATGTTTAGTTAGATGTTTCTGTAAAACATCTTTGAGGCAAACTCTAATCCTTTCAGAAAAGAAAGTAAGCTAAAAGTTCACAACCCTGGAGGAAAGAGGAAGAAAGAAACTTGCTGGCTTGTACTTTCAGGCTTTTTAAACAGGTAACAATCCTTCAACCTGGAAACTGACCACAAGAAAAATCCTAGCTGAAGTTCTCAGAGTCCCCAAAACAGTCAGGTCTGCAGCCAAGTGGCTGAGATAGCAAAGGTCCCAAGTGGATTTCTGTACTCCACAGTTCTGTTCTGTAGGAAGCTTTGGGATCCTGGCAGAGCAGTGTTAGAATCCATAATCTCTTTCTGTGTATTGTCAAAATTTTCTACTTCCAAGAGCAGATCTTGGAAGTGTACTAAAAATCGAATTATTTGCTGTCTTCTTTCAATGTGATTTTTATTTACTTTGATAAATGTTAAGATTATAAATTTCTATTCTGGGGAAACTGTAAAGTTAAATCTTTATAATTTTTATAAAGAATCAGAATACTTATTCACTTCATGATGTTCCTAAAGTCCCTCTGAAGTTAACAAAACTATTTTTTGCTGCGCAGCTAACAGACAGCAAACAGACGCAGCAGCATGTGCAGCAGTATATGCAGAAGGGTGCCAGAGAGGATTGTTTTTTAAAATGGTCATGATGTTGCAGAGCATGGTCACCAGTGGATGCGGGAGTAACTGCATCAGCTGCATCAGAGGCTTCAGTGCAGACCAACACTGACAGCTCCACAGGTCTTGGGCTTCAGGCAGTGCTTGGGGCCTCTGTAAATCCTGGGCTGACAGTCACATCTCCTGCCATTCTTTGGTTAAGGAGTTGTGTCAACAGGTAAAGGAGTTAGAGAAGGCTTCTTTCTTAATGCTGGTTAGCCCGATGCTGGGGCATTCATGTCTAGCTCTCTAGCACTCTTACCTACCTCATACTGGCTCTAGGACCCTTTGTCAGTGGCTAGCACTTAAATTTCCATGCAGAAGCATGCATACAGAACAGAGAGTCCAGGAAAACAGTTAGAAATGGAGTTCAATAGAAGACAGGGCAGGTATGTACCTTGGACATGTTCAGATATACACGGAGTGTAGTCAGATAAGAATATCATCAGCAACTTGTTTTTAGCAGCTGGCTTCTTTTCCGTTTCCATGTATTTTCCCATGCTTGTTTCTCAAGCTCAATCCACTTTGATTCTTCCCTTTTCCTGCATTTGCCTTTCCCTTAAACATCCTGTAATAAGCTACATAAAATCTCAAAATGTTGGTATTTCTTCTTTTAAATTCTAGAAACATTTGCTGTTACTTTGACAAAACCACAGGCAATTTTGAGAAAAACCACAGCCAATTTTGACAAAACCACAGGTAATTTTGAGAAAAGAATTTAGCTTCTGTTTGCATCCTACTACCTTTGACGTTTGAAGTTATGTGTTTTCAGTTCTTAGACTGTAGATTATACAGAAAAATTTCAGCACAATTACCTATTGGTCTTTGATTGTATGTTCAGTTGTGAAAAGGGAAATACTAGCAACATAAGGGAAAATTATTAGTTCTGGCTAAAATGGTACTGAATTCTGGACATTATAAATACTCTACTAGTCTGCCAGACTTTATCCTTCTCAAAAAGTCTGCTATATTTTTAATTATTATTGCAGCTTTTCCTAGCTATTCCCAAGAATAGTTGTATCTATTCTAACAGTTTTCTAACAGTGTTCTAACTTCTTGTTGTTGTTGCTGAAAAGTAAATAATGAGCTAGGATGACATAGTATCTGCCAGGTACTTGATCTGTGTCTGGCAACTGCATAGATCAGAAGCATAAAAGCTACCGTTTATGGAGTAAAGCTACATGCGAAACGCTGTTTGGATCATAAGCTATTTCTGATGAAGAGGAAAATGATGTGATATGCATAAGGCTTTTTGTTTCTATATGTAGTGCAGTATTGCTTGGAAGGATGACATAACTCATAACTTGAAAATATGCTGTAGAATTGTTTGCATAGTTGATCTTGCCACTAAAAGAAAGTGAGAAAGGCTTGCCCTTGTTTAGATTGTTTGACCTGCTACTGGTGGCTTATGTAACTTGCAGGTGTCCTTTGCAGAATCTGAACTGAGGTTATTAAAAGAAAATTATCAAAAATAATCTTGGTTTGGCAACGACGTACCTAACTGACCTTCAGACTTTTGCCTTCAGTTACATGATCTGTATTAGTTTGCTTAGATGATGGCTGACAACAAACAGGAGGAGAAGAATGCAAATAGTTGAGAAACAGAGCTGTGGACCTTGATCTGATCAGAGTACTTTTACCGTATCAAAATTCCAGAAGCTTCACTGTGCATGTCACTGCTTGGGCAGAGAAGAACCAATTCTGAGATTTTTTCCTTCTGAGAAATCTTTCAATATATGTCAAAATAGAATATAATTTTATGAAGCACAGTTAGAAGATTGTGCTTCATAAATTATTTTATAACTTTCCCTTTTGTATGTGAGGCAAGTGAAACCAGCATAGAAGAGAATTAGAAGAATTAATCTAAGGAAGAAATTATGAATAAGATTAAGTACTGAATTTTATAACTGCTCTGTTATTTATGTGAGCTTAAATTTGCTCAGTTCATTTGATCTGTACATTGTTTTTCTCCCTTTGTAGATTTAAGATTAATCATGCTTGTATAGAGTTTTTTTATCAATGGTGTCTTATGTGCCATTATTAGTATTATTTCTTTTCTGTGTTATAACCAAAATACAGTGCTGTTCCCTAGTATTCAGACCAGGTCAGAAATGTAAGGAGAGGCCTATCCTCTTTCTTGTATCTTTGCATCATTTAGGTATGGGATGTAAAAGTTGCATAAAAAATAGATTTCTTATTTCATCCCTTGTACTAGATGTGGTAGAATTCAGCATGAGATGATAGAAATAGAAGAACATGTTATGCACAAGTAGAAGCACATATTCCTGCCTACATAAATATTCTAAAATAATGTTTAAACTTCAAGTTTTTCCAAGTGTTCAGAAGCAAGTGGAACAAAGGAAACATATACCATCAGGATCAGCACTCAGTGACAAGACAAGTCAATCATCAGGAACAACATAATCAACTAAACCTGGCAGAAGTTGGTTCACTTGAGAGAGAAAAAAAGGATGTACCTGTGGGAACAGAATGATATTATATATGTGAATACGTCAGCATAAAAGTATATGCTGTCTTGCTCTTTGCTTAAGCTACTTGTTAGCAGAATTAGTTTAAAAAGCTAGGCTACACAAAAACCAAAGAGATTTAGCCATTATGATTAGCATAGTCAAACAGATGGGATATGATGTGAGCAGTGCTCCCCTTTATGTTCTTCTGCTAGCAAATGAAATTTTTAACAGAATGGAATAAATTTTAACAGAAACGAACAAATGTTCCTTTCTACAGAACAAATGTAACTTCAACAAGAAGAATGACTCCTCAGTCAGCACAAGTCTGACTTGACAGAAAACATGTGTTTGGATCCTCTAAGACAGAAAGGCAAATTGAACCTGAGTCTTCTATCTTCAATGTTCAAAGTGGTAAGCTTTTATGTTGGAGTTGTTCCCTGCATACAGTAGCAGCATTTTAGACTCAGAATATCTGCTAGGCTGAGCCTAGAGGATATGTCCAGTGAAGAACACTTAATTTATGAGTGTTGTGCTAGCTCATTAAATAATCCATAGGGGCAACAGACACTCTGCATTCATGTTGTAAGTGAAAATCCAGATTTGGATAAAATCTCCCCTAACCAATTGGAACTAGTATAAGTTCTGTTTTCCATATGTTGAGAGCAACTTGTCACATCACGTCCAACTGGTGGTGTAGTGGTTGAGAGATGTTTGGCATGTGGATACAGCACTATGTATTGCTGTCAAATTGAGCAGTCTGCAGACACCAGGTTCTTTTAAGGAAAGATAGTCCAGTGTTGCCCTATTTTGAAAGGTTCTGCAACTAGTTGCTTAGAGTTGAATATCTACAGAATTTAAGCTTTCGCAGGTGGTGTTACCCAATGTTTCTACTTTCTACTCTTTTGTCTTCTTCAACCTTTCGAACAGAAGTTGTCTAGTGGATAACAGTAAAAAAATCCAGGCTGGGTATCGTAAGAATAAGACTCAGTTCCTGAATGTTACCAAAGCCCAATTGCATCTTTGGCTGACATATTCCCTTTCAGTATTTCTTTTTAAAACTGTGAGTTGTGAAACTCATCCTTTCAAGACTGAAATGCACAGTTAAACAGTGCTGGATAAGTGTCATAAAATACTTAAACCACCAGTGGTCAGATGGGTTTTCCAGTGATGATTTGTACTGCTCTTAAAACATTCAAACATTCACTTTCCAAAGTATCCTTGTTAGCAGTGTATCAATATTAACTAGTGAAAGTCTCATGACTTTCACGCAAACATAGATGAATAGCTCCTTATACCCTTCAGTCACAATAGTAAAGTTCAGGTGCTTATGTTTTTACAAGATCCAGGCCCATGCAGAGAAAGGGGAAACTTTGACATTTAACATGCAGATAAATGAAAAGATTTTCTGAACAGTTTTGCAATAAATTGAGTCAGATGCTGTCCAGTGCATTCAAAAGAGCATCCTAGTCAGATAATTATTCTTAGCTGTATAGTAATCATCACATGTTAAGTGCATGATACATGTCTCCTTGACTGAAAATACAGCATGAAGGTGCTAAATTTAGAATAGATGCTGAACATACCCTGTGTATATCTGAATATTCCCAGAGCACACACATGCCGTGTCTTCTATTGAACTCCATTTCTAACTGTTTTCCTGGGCTCTCTGTTCTGTATGCATGCTTCTGCATGGAAGTTTAAGTGCCAGCCACTGGCAAAGAGTCCAAGAGTCAGCATGAGGTAGGTTAGAGTGTTAGAGCACTGGACACGTACATGGCATGAATATCCCAGCAGTGGACTATTAAGAAAGGAGCTAATTAATTAGGAATTAATGAAGGAGGCTGTGACCTCCTGAAGGACTGATTCCTCTTTGTTCTTTACCTACTGGAAGGATAATGCTCTTTACTAAACGCTATCACTCACCACCATCACTGTGTGAAATCCTCCTAAAAATGACTCCGAAGACTTTTTAGGAAAAATAAAGACCAGAGGAGCCACCTACCTAATTTTAAATGCAAGCAATGAGCAGCAGTAGGTGATAATCTTTCAGCTGACATCACTGTGGTAGAAAGTGATTAAAAAGGCCAATATTTTGGCCTTTATTAAAAAGGCCAATAAACATGGCATTGCAGTCTATATGCAGCGCATGCTTGATCCATATTCCTGGCATATGATTAAAGATGCATTCAGTTGTGACTTTCAGGAAGCTTAGGGCACGCGCAAAAAGAAAAGCTTTCTCCTGTCTGTCCAAATGGCACATGATGTCTTCATTTCTGAGTGTCAAAGTCTAAAGCATCTCAGAAAATGGGCACTTAGAATCACAAGCAATCTTGGAAAGTCTTGGCCAACATTCAGTGCAGTGAAACAATGTAAGGGCACAAAATGACTCGTGTTACTCTTTTTTTCCATGCCAGTGGCAGTGGTTGTTACAACAAGCAGCTCTATGAATGCAGCTGATCCCGATAATCAACATTGTTTCCAGTCATCAGTGCCTGTCAAATTATGAAAGAACACCTACTTGCTGCACAAATAATATTATTTTTTACAGAGGAATCATGCACAAAGCAAACTTGCCAACCATTTAGAAAAATAAAGTAGATCAAGAACAAAGATGACAAACACAAAGCAACACAAAGATGAGGTAAAAATGGGGCAAGCTGGAGATGGCAATGGAATACAATGGCAATGGAATGAAACACAGCAATACAGGATCCATTTTCATGCACTTCCATGGCCAGTTTTGGTTTATCAGGGTGGAAGCACAGTTATTTTTCACAATATTATTTTCATGATAGATTATTGTACATTAAATTACAACATTCCCAAACTTCATGCTTTCTGTAACAGTAGGAGAAAATGTTAGGCTAAAATGGACAGATGGAATTGCATGTGGTCCATGTCAGTTTACTTGGGCAGAATCATTTTAGTGGAATAGGAGGAAAGCAGCAAAAAGTCATTGCTGAAAGTCTACTAAAGAGCTGAGCACACATTCCAGCTGCTGTTCGTCCAATCAAAAAGAAAGTTTCAGCTTTGCTCCATACTTAACTTGACCCTGCTTTGTATACCACTCATGCATAAGACAAACTTTTTTAATCTGACATGGAATATGCATTCTGGTGAAAGGATGCTTGGAATAGCTGCAAAGCAATCTTAAACTAGACCTATGCTATGCCTGTGCTATGATGTTAAGAAGAGAATAATTATATGAAAGAATTTGAAGTTTTTATTTCTTACTCCTGTTTGCCCATCACAGCCTGACCCTGTCCACATGAGACTCATCTTTGCAGGGGAAATAACAATGTGACTATTCAACTCCTCCATTTTTATTGTGTGTGGCTTCTTCAAATGATTAATCTTCTGGAATCTGCATGATCTAATCAGTATCAGAGAAAGAATTCTGTGTGAGGAAAATGCACAAAGAGGCTACATCAACTTAATTAGGCCATTCAGAATTGCAGAATTGAAACTCTTACGGCTACAAGAGCTTTCAACTAATTTAGCATATGTCTTCCACATTACTTGATAAAAAGAAGGCCCTGATTTTTAGTAGAGCAAGTTACTTAGGTATTATATTTAACCACAGTCACTGGTGAAGCTATAACAGATTTCCAGAATATTTTAAGAATTTGATCTTGATCTTCCATATGTTAAAAACCATCACAACAAATCCATTACATTGCAGCTCCTGGGGAAGATTTAACGATCTTAAACTGCAGTTAAAAATGCAGCCTTAAATATGAAATGCTTATTTTGTGTTCTGATTTGCTACTCTTAAATATGAGTGTCAGAAATGACCGTTTCAAAGCAAGCAAGCAGTAAGAGAAATTTGGTAACCTACATGAATTTGGAGAGAGGACATTTATATCCAGAGGCACTTTTTGAAAGTTCACAGATTGCGTTTTGTAAAATGGCAGTGGCACTAATGAGCCCTAGATGCCTGGGGAGCAAGGGTGTATTTTGATGCAAGGAGGTGGACTCTCCTCTGCAAATGCACCTTGCAGGCTTTAAAAATATTACTCAATGATCATTATACTCAACCAGGTGTTAATCTCTTGATTTTATCATCTTACCTTGCCTTTGGATTGTGCCTCAGCTTCAGTCAGTTTAACTGCATTGCACAAGGATGGATAAGTAGTAATACGTCTAGCAGGATGGCAACACAGAACAGAATTGCAACAGTAATTTGGAGAGTGGAAACAGCGTGCTGCATACATATAGTAGGCATTTGAGGAAGAATCCATTACTAGCACCAATTCAGCTTGTACACACTAACTCAGCAAGTTTACAGATGACAAGAAATTGGGGGAAAAGTTGACATCTAGAGGATAGGATTGCCTTTAAGACAGACCCTGCGAAGCTGGAGGGATGAGTTAAAAGACCTTGTGCAATCCAACACCGACAAATGCAAAGTTCTGTGCCTGGGGAGGACCAATTCCTGTCATTAATACAGGCTAGGCACTTACTGGGGTGAGCAGGCAGGGACGGGCTGGGCGGAAAAAATGGGTCTGGTGTTCCTGATAGAGACTGAGCTGAGTATTGGCCTGTCGTGACAAGGAAGACAGACCACACACTGGTCTGTACTTACAAAAGCATAGCCAGAAGACAGAAGGTGGTGTTTCCCTGTGCTTGGCACTGATGAGGCCACATGTGGAGTGCTATATCCAGTTTAGGTCATCCCAATTCCAGGGACATGTTAACAAATTGGAGTGAGCCCAGCAGAGAGGCGTTAGGATACTTCAGGGAATGAATGGAGCACATAATGTACAAGGAGAGAAGGAAGATGCTCCCAGAAACACACAAGGACCAAGACACAGCTAAGGCATCTATAACTTTTTTTAGCTTTCGCCTTTCAGCAAGGCCAAAACATTTGCTTTTGTTGTAGAAAGATGTGGTTTGAGTAAGTGGTTTCTGGATAACATCAAGGATGTCTCTCTGAGGAAAATTCACAAAACTTTTACTTATTTTAATAACAAAACTTTATTTTGCATATAAAATAATGCCAAAGTTCTCGTATTAGTTTCTTGACACAAAAATATTCCTCACATTCTGACTTGGTATTGACTCACATTTAAAACTCTAAACTTGCCAGAAACACGAAACTGTCCAATCAATTGTTTGTGAAATTGCTTTTCTTCACAAGAAATAAAAGCAATATTCATAAGCAATATTCAAAAGCAATATTCAAAAACAATATTCATAAGAATATGAATAAAAGCATATTTTAGTGCAATATATAGTGCATATACTATATGCACAATCTTAGCATATAGTGCACGGCACATATATATATGTGATATATATAGATAGTTTAATGTATATATTAAATAAAATTTTATAAATCTTTTGGTAGTGTTTTAACTCCAAATCCCTATTAACAGTTATTTTTTCACTTGCTTCAGAAAGGCTGTATTCAGAAAAAAAAATAGTTTTTATTCACCTCTTGAACCAGACGACCTATTGGTAACTTAAACTGGTAGTTCTTCAGGCCTCTTCCCTAGGAAGTCAAGAGAGAGTCATGCTTGTTGTGAAGAAATAGAAAGTTTCATAGAAAAGAAGGAAAATAAAACTTTAATCTGATTAAAGATAAGCTGTCATAGTTACCATGCAAATGCTTTTTAGTTGGGTGGGTTCCAGTGCTGTACAACTGGATTAACAACTGCTCTCCAGTTGTTAATCACAGAATCACAGGATGGTTGAGGTTGGATGGAACTTCTAGAGATCATCTAGTACATATGTTCAAGCAGGGACACCTAGAGCACATGGCACACAGTCAGTCACATCCAGGCAGGTTTTGAAGATCTCCAAAAAAGAAGAATCCACAACTCCCTGTGCAGCGTGTTCTAGGGCTCTATCATCACAGTAAAGAAGTTCTTCCTCACGTGGAGATGGAACTTCCTGTGTTTTAATTTATAGCCGTTACTCCTTGTTCTGTCATTGGCCACCAGCCAGAGAAGAGTTTGGCCCCATCCTCTTTACATTCCCTCCTCAGGTATTTATACATATTGATCAGATCCCCTCTCAGTCTTCTCAACAGGCCTAGCTCACTTATTCTTTCCTCATAAAATAGATGCTCCGCTCCCTTAGTCATCTTTGTCATTGATTAAGCTGATTAATGCTATCCAATATATCATTTCCTATGCACATCCATCACTTAATCAAATAATGAAAACTTTTTTTTTTTTGAGTGGCTTTTTCTTCTTGTTTGGAATCAGCTTGGGTAGGAAACTTTCTATAATCATCTCTGAAGATTTTCATCTCAAAGTAGGGTACTTTGGAAACACTGCTACATTTCAATGAGTTGGTAAGTGTTGCTTTCCCTTACTACACTCAGAAACTGTCTTGTATTCTGTCCTTCTGATAGCTTTGACTGCAGACTTCTCTCAGTTGGGGAATGTGAACTCAGATATTAAAATCCAATAGCTGGAAATCTGCTCCCTGCTTCCATCTGCAAGCATGCTGCTTAACTATGCTTATGGCCAGCATAATAGGACAACAGAAAGGACATGTCTTTAAAGCTCTGATTGCAGGCAGGCATTTTCAGAAGGATAAACGCATCAGCAGTGTAGCCAAATACCACTATCTATATTTGCATTTTGGCTGCCAATGCTCCCCTTATAATAACTCCCTTTGTTTACAAAAAGTCATAAAAGTTTACATATGAAATACATAATATCACTCATGAAATCTTTATTTGTTTGGCCCCATCCTCTTTACATTCTCTCCTCAAATGAACCCTTTCTACTGGTTTAAGTTACTAATAGGTCTTCTTCAGGAGGTTCCAGAATTCAGATTTCAAGAGGAGAATAAAAGTTGTATATTTCCGTCATTCTCTCTTCACATATAAGTCACATGGCCCACATAAAATGGCCAGAAATAATAGGACAAACTTGTAGATGATATAAACTGCTGTAAATCAATCCATCTCTAGCAAAAGAGCAAGGTCATGTGTGGCCACTTCATTGTCTCAGAAATCAGTTAGTTGCTGTTCCTTGTGACACACTTTGGCCTTTGAAAGATGAAGGAGACCAGACACATCGATACGCCCCTGGAAAAAACAAGGGCTCCTGCCCTGCCTCCCCACTCTGTACTTCTGGTGCAAGGGCTGGACCTGGGAAATGGTAGGAAGGAAAGCTGGTGCCTAAGCCCCATGTCAGCATTCAGAACTGGGAAAATCTTGGTTTAGGCTGGCTTTTGCTTGGTTTACAAAGCTTTGTTCCTCCTCTCAAGCCATTTGAAACTTCATGGCATGTTGTTCCTGAAGGTATGTCCTGCAACTCAACAATATTATCCCTTCCCTCATCACTTTGACTTGTGTCTTACCTTGGCAGCTCACTCCAGGTGATTCAATCTCTTGATTCTCTAACCCTGAGCTACAAGATGAGCAGGAGAGGTAAAAGCAGAGAGCATTAAACATTCCTGAAGCCAGCAAAAACTCTTCTGCAATGGCAGCAAGACTGTAAATGAATAACCATATAAGGAAATATATAAAAAGGAGCAAGAAATGTTTCCTGCTTAAATAAAGTTAAATAGGTGCTTCTCTGGAAACATAATGTTCATAGTACCAGAGAAATTCAGGATGGAACAATAACTGGAGGTCTTCAGTCCAGCCTCTGCTTAAATAGGCCCGAATTCAAATCTATGTCAGGTTGCATCAGGAAGTAGCCCTTTTAATCGTCCCATCTAACAGCATATATTAAAGCCTCATGATTCATTAAGATCTGCATGAAACTCAGCATAGCAACTCACCAAGTGTCAATCATAGAGAAAGGGGTCATGAGGCCAAACGGTGATTTATTGAAAGTTCCCTGAAGAACTGATGAGAACATCAAGCAGTACTACAACCTGCATCCGGCCTGCCACAGAGAAGCAACAGCTTTTTTTGCTGGACCTCATCACTGCAAACACAAGTGACAACAGAGATGTCTGAAGTATTCAATTCCCCAATGATTAAAAACACAAAAATAAAGAAAAAAAAGCAATAGTTTTCTGACACCTGTGGAATGCAACACTGCTTCAGCTGTAGATAAAAAAGATTTCGGGTAGGAATTAAAACATATTAATTGCCTGGCTTCAGGATAGCTCCAGACAATTGGTAAAGGAAAGGGTCACAGTGTTATTTTGAAATCTAGATCCCATCTAGTATCTACACTCCTAGTGGCAGAATAAGTTTGATCTCCTGGATACCTGATTATGGTACTCTTTTAGTTAATATTATTGCCCTCTGATGGCTCTTTTGTTACTTATCAGCTAGATCTCAGATACTAAAAATGGGCCTCATAGTCTTGTGGGCCTGAACGCAAGGAGAAAAGAAACTATCACCTCTTGATTATGATTGGATTCATGCTTCACGTTTTTCCGTATGTATTTGTCACATCCTTGTAGAGGAGATTCAAAATTTTAACTGTGAAGCCACAGAACTTAATATTTGGAAATCAAATAACTGTCTGAGGAGTGACTTTTCATATCACTAGCAGATTAATTGATCAAGAAATGACTTTGCATTTACTAAACTTTTTCCAACCCAGAGATTTACCAAGATTTTTGCAAACATAAACCCTGATCCTACTCATCAAAGTCAGTACTTTGAAACCCTTTGAAACCACAAGCAATCCTTTGAAAGATATAAAACTTCACTGTTCATTGCAATGCCCTGCTAAAACTATTCCACAAAATGCTGCTTCCTTCTGAGGGCCGGAAATGCTGTTTAGCAGACTGGAACATTTTGAGAGGGAAAGACAAAAGGAGCAGCATTTTCCAAAAAAAAAAGCAAATTTTACAGCAATTTTAAAACATGTTAAGAATTAATTTTCTTCCACGAGCTCAGTGAGCAGCATGCTATTACAAATAATGCTCTGGGATCATAAGTGATCACAAAGTGATACAGTCTTGGTCTTGTCTTCCACAAAAGAAGAACATTTTGTGGCACTGAGAACCCAGAGAAGGTTGCTGCCAGGGGGCAGTATGCCACCTCCTGAAACTACATTTTGGAAAGGGAAAAAATAGGAGGAGACCTTCACATACACAGAAAAGGGGGGATTGTTAAGAAATACATTTGAGATCTACCTCATCAGCAAAATTTATAGAGTACCTTTCAGAAGGTACTCTAACTTTTTTAAATACAGAATGTTTATGTTAGAAAACAATTTAATGGTAGTTAATAGAAGCTGACAGCTGGGCCAAGCTGGGTGAGAGATTTTTGCAGCTCAGGAAAGTGCTAGAGAAGCAAAGGTCCTTGATTCTGTTGCATGTTAGCCTTGCAGAAGTTGGACTATCTTCCCCCACACTCAAGCATGCCTTCTGAGCTTGATTATAATAGTATCTGAATTGGCCTGGATAAGAACAAAACCTCATGAGCAACTCAGAGGTTCCTCATAGGAAAGTGGAATCCACGGTAACAAAGCAGGATACACTCAACAGTATTTCTTTTGGCGGGGAGAGAAAAAATGTCCCAGAAAAAAAAACATAAAAGGGAAAGGAGAATGTCAAGGGAAAAATAGGGAGAACAGTGGAAAAAAAAAAAAAAAAGGACAAAAAGATAAAATTTAGAAGCAAAATACAAATCAGACAAAAATACAAATGAACATACTGGACAGATTTTTTTTCCAAGACCTGTGTCTATGAAAAACTGAGTGCAAAATGAATGTACCGAATGAATAAAATTCATGAATGTGCAAAATGAATAGCCAGCTACAGCCTAGCAAGGGAGTTTTCTATAAATATACTGTCCTTTCACGACACAGTGATGTGTTCTCACTGATTTCCTGGCTGTCCACTGGGTTTGCTTATTACCTAGTAAGATGGTAAGATTACCAGGCCCTTCAGGAATCTTATTCTGCCTTATCCTTATCCTTACCCTGGCTATAACAGGACAATTAAAAAAAAAGAAAAAAAAAAAAGAAAAAAAAAAAAGCTAAGTTTCATGCCCAATGTTGCTGAGGAAAGTAGAGGATATTCAGCATCTTGGACAGACATTTGAGACCATGATCAAAATGTATACCAGTAACTTGAGAATGCTGCTCAGTACTGGCAACATAAATTGCACCGTGAAAAGAAATAAACAGCCCCAAATCTCTTTCTGCATTGTCCTTTTTTTTTTTTTTTCATCATTTTTTGTCACAATGGAAGAAAAATTCAGATTCCTGACATTTAATTAGAGGGATATCTTTGGGAAAGTGACCCAATAACAAATTCTTGTGTCTTGGAGGGCAGCTAAAAGATGAAGCAATTTGAGCAGCAGTATCGGCTCTGCTTAGCTTTTAACTTTTGATGACCTTAGTGGAAGCCTCTGAGGAACTAGAAGCAGATTGCTGCTAACAGGAAAGGGGAGCTAATCAATGATGACTTCAGGAACCCTTTTCTTCTTCTGGGAGCTCTAACTAGGTGGAGCTGCTGTTAATGAACTTTTTTGGTTCCTCTTGACCTAGAGGAGTTGGGGGTGTTTCATCCAGATGGCCGGTGTCAAGGGTGGATCAATTACCCTGTAAATTAGGGCTAGAGTGGCCTATATAGAGGTCAGGTATAGAGTACAGCAAAATCAGTAGCTTGTGTAGAAGGGACAAGAAGTTCGTGGGTTTTTTTGTTTTTTGTTTTTGTTTTGTTTTTTTTAAATGGTCACAACATGCAGTACACCACAGTCCCCAGTAGGTCCTGGAGCTGCTACATAAGCTGTGTTAAGAGTCTGCGACGGAGACTGACTCTCTGACAGCAGATGCAGTTCTTCAGGTCTCAGGCAGAAAGCAGTGCTTGATCTTCAAAGATCTTCAAAGGTACCTTACAGCTTTAATCATTCTGTGAATTCTGCAATTGGGTCTAGAATCAGGTCTAGAATTCAACAGAAGAGGCAGGGCTTCAGGCTTCCTTGTTAATGCGTAAGAGTGAAGGGAGAAATAAGAATATTTTTCCAGTTTTTGGAGAACTGAGACTGCCAACTCTAAACTGTACCTGAACTCTAAACCCAAATAGCATAACTAATCCTAACCCTAACTTAACCCAAATATAACCCTAACTCTAATCCTAAACTTAACCCCTAAATGTACCCAATCCTGACCCTACACTCTAAATCCTAACCCTTACACCCTAAACCACCTTATCCTCAACCCCAACATTAACCCTTACTGAATACTAACCATAACCATAACTGTAAATTAAACAAAACAGTAACCAAAACCAAACCTTAACCGTATTCTTAAAACTTATCCCTAACCCTACCCCTAACACTAAACCCTAATCCTAGACCTAACGATAAACCTTAACCTGAATCCAAACCCTAAAGCAAACTCGTAACTCCTAATCCTTAACTCAATCCTAACTATAACCCTAACCACCAAACCCAAAACCTAACCCTAGCCCTAAATCCTAATACTAACTTTAAACTCTCTTACCGAACCCAAATCCTAACCCCTAATCTCTAACCCCACCCTAAACAATACAAAACTAAGCCTATCCCTAACCCTAACCATAACAATAACATAACTCTAATTCTAACCTTAAACCTAAACCTAAACCCTAACCCTAAACCAAAACTAGGTCAAGCACTTATAGGTCAGGATCAGAGGGAAGGCCAATAAGGCTGATATCCTGGTGGGAGTCTGCCATAGACCACCCAATCAAGATGAAAAGGCAGATGACGCATTCTATAAGCAGTTATCAGAAGTCTCATGATCAGCAACTCTTGTTTTCATGGGGGTCTTGAACCTACTGGATATCAGTTTTTTGGAAATAAAGTAAAGCAGATAGGAGCAGTCTAGGATGTCTGTGAAGTGCATGGAAGATAACTTCTTGTCACAGCTGATAAGTGAGCCTGCCAGGGGAGGAGCCCTGCTGGATCTACTCTTTGCCAAGAGAGAATGGCTGGTGGGAGATGTAGTGGTCAGAGGATGTCTTTGGCATAGTGACCAAAAATTGACAGAATTTTCAATTCTTGGTGAAGTCAGGAGATGTGTCAGCAAAACTGTTGCATTGCATTTCCCAAGGGCAGACTTTGGATGTTTTAGGATACTGATTGGGAGAGTTCCTTGGGAGACGGTCCTGAACTGGGCTGGAACTCGATCTGGCCACCGTTGTAAAAGACAACAACAAAAAAGTGCATCTACAATACATTAACAAGAACAAGAAGGCCAAGGACAATTGAGGAACATTGCCACTAAGAATAAGGATAAGACTGAGGTTATTAGTGCCTTCTTTGCTTCTGTCTTTAATACACAGATCACTTTTTCTTAGGGTACTTGGCCCTCTGAGCTGGAAGACATCTATGGTGAACAGAAGAAACTCCCCATAATTCATGAGTAAACAGAGACCTGCTACAGAGACACTCACAAGTCTATGGGGCCAGATGAGAGAGTTGGTGGAAGTGCTTGCCAAGTCACTCTCTCTCACCTATCAGCAGTCTTGGTCAACAAGAGAGGTCCCAAATGACTGGAGACTTGCCAGTGTGATGCCCATCTACAAGATGAGGTGGGGAATTGAGTTAAATCCAACTGGTGACCTATCATGAGTGGTGTTTCCTGGGGGTCAGTGTTAGAGCCAGTCCTCTTTAGTATCTTTATTGATGTGATGATATGGATGAGAGGATTCAGTGCATCCTCAGAAAATTTGCAGACAATAAAAAGCTGTGAGTAAGACTAGATCTGCTTGAGGGTAGGAAGCCTCTACATAAGGATCTGGACAGGTAAAATTGATGGGCTGAGACAATCTGTATGAAGTTCAAGAAGTTCAAGTGCCAGGTCCTGCCCTTTGGTCAGAACAACCCCATGCAGCACTGCAGGCCTGAGGCAGAGAGGCTGCATAGCTGCATGGCAGAAGAGGATCTAGATGTTCTGGTTGACAATAGCAGGCAAAACATAAGCCAGCAACATGCCTGGGGCCCAAGAAGGCCAATGGCATCCTGGCTTGTATCAGGAATAGTGTAGCGGGCAGGATTAAAAAAGTGATTGTGTGTGTGTGTGTGTGTGTGTGTGTGTGTGTGTGTGTGTGTGTGTGTGTTGCCCCCTTGCCCCTTACTCCCCACCTCCCCAGCCACAGCATCCTGTACTTGGTGCTGGTGAGGCTGCACCTCAAATATTGTGTTCAGTTTTGGGCCCCTCAATACAAGAAAAACATTGAGGTGCTGCAGTGTGTCCCAAGAAGGGCAACAAAACTGCTAAAGGGGCTAAAGCACAGACCTTATGAGCCGTGGCTAAGGGCACCACGATATTATTTAGTCTGGAGAACAGCAGGCTCAGGGGCGACTTTTTCGTTCTCTACTACTACCTGAAAGGAGGTTGCAGTGCGGCAGGAGTTGGTCTCTTCTCCAGAATAACTATGATGTTACAGATGTTACAGTTTAATGTGGGACTTGATCTTAGAGGTCTTTTCCAATCATAATGATCCTATGATTCTATAATTCTAACTGTAACTCTAAACCTAAAACCTAATGCTAAATCCTAAACCCTAAACTATACTCTAACCTGAACACTAATCTTAACTGACTCTAACAAAACCTCCCCATGCTAATCCCTTACCTTAACCCAAACCCAAACCCCAACCTTAACCTAACCTTAAACCCTAACCCTAATCCCAATAGCATCAAGAAACACAACTCTTCTTTAACCTTTAATCCCAAATAACCAAATACTTCTCTTTCACGTCTTAATTATAAAAAGTGTGTGTGGGGGGGGGGTTGTTTGTTTTTGTTTGTTTGTTTGGTTGGTTTTTGTTTTCCAGGTCAAACAAGAACAGAAAAAGGCTGAAAGCAAAACACTGGAGCAAAACACTCTGAAATGCCTCACAAGAACACCAGCCTTTGGAGTATAATGTAGCCAAAATGGGCCCTTCCAAAGCTGCTGGTTTTGCTCCCTTGCCCTGCATATGAATGAGAGACTATTATAATTATCTTACTAGTTAAAAACACAGACACACATATACACATGCACAAATCACAGCATCTTATTGACGCTTTCAGCATTAGCAGCCACTCAAAGCCATACTCTCTCTCCCCCCGCATTCCCCCAGCATTATTGCTTCTTCAAAAGTTTCTCACATTTCAGCATGCCCTACAATTTTCTTGCCAGCCATGGTTAAGTCCTAGAGTGACCTCTGCTGGTTTCCTTTAGCAACAGTAGGTAGTCCACAATTCACTTTTCACCTATGAGGGTAAAAGAGCCAATTCAATTTCTCAGATGAGTTAGTTTTCCACTGTTTGGTGGTTCAGCTCAAAAATCTGATTGAGGCTTTCACATGTTCAGGCTTCTTCGGCTGAACATTACTGTCTTGAGTGAAACGTTATACAGGAACATTAAGTGGCACTAAAGTACATAGGGAACAATGGAGGGAACAATGGAGGGAAGAAAAGGTCATACAGAGAAATATGGGATGGACAAAGGTTCTTACTACTGGACATGTGGATTTTATGTTATATAGAGTGATTTGAATGAAATCAAAGTGTTTAGACCAGGATCCTAGCAGCATCAGAAAGAGCAAAACAAACCAACCAAGCAGCAGCAGATACAGCCAAAGACATTCAACAAAAGCATACAAAGATCGCTATGTGAGAGATTCAGCTTAACTTGTGGTGTCTACTTTTGCGGTTAAAAAGCCCGAGAGATGATACAAATATACCTGTGTAGGAACAGAATTAACTTGAAATTCTCCTTCATTGTTATAGTACTTTATATGAAATTACGATTTGCACACTGAAAAAATAAAATTTATATGTTTCAAATGCATGTATTTATAAAGCCTCAGATTTTCTGGAGAATTTACTACCATAATATACTGAGAAAAGGAGTTTAGTTCAGCCACTTGTGGCCTTCAAGCAGATTACCTCAAAGTTTGTTTGTGTACAAGCTGCTGTAGCAGCTCCTACAGACACCAAAGGAGAGGTCCATTTTCTGCACATTTCCTTTACTTTCTTGGTGTAAACTCTCACACCTCCATCTCCTGCCTTGACTACTTGCCTCCCACATGCTCTTACACCAGGATCCAGCCTCAGATCCCTACTAGTTTTTTTCATTTCTGTCATCCCAGGCCCACATCCATCATCTGATTTACCCATCTCCTTCCAAGGAGTTTCCTGTCCCCCAAGGGACACAATGGGCACAAAGGTGGGGAATCTTCAAGAAGTATTTCCTTGACAACATGAAGTGTCAGCAACTCCCATTACAACTCATTACCATTCTTTATTCCACAAGGCCTATGCTCCACCTGGGAGCTCTGCCAGTGATTTCAGCTGGAGGAAGAATGAACCCCTTTATTTTAGCTGGTTAGAGCAAAACAGCAGGAGGAGTACTGCGAAGGCCCTTCTTAGAAGCTTACAAATAAGGAAGCCATATCCATTAGTTTCTAAAGTTAAAGGTAAAAAGCTGCCCCTTCTCGGAATGGCAAACCAGAGTGGAAAGCTGCTTTCAGTTTCCCATCTGTGTGGAAAGTAAAATCCCAAGAAGAAAAGATAAGCATGTCTCAGGGAGACTGTTTGTCCTGCATTATACAGGGAAAAGTGTCCAAGAACTACTCCAGAAATATTCACTGTCTGTTTGCCCAGGTAACTTATTACTTTAAAACTGGAAATGGTTTTCCCAAACATCTACTACATGTAGAAAAGGTGAAGGGAAAAAATAGAAGACCCAAGACTATTCATTTGGCAAGCTGGAGAAACCACTAGTACACCCTGTGGTCCCAGATGCAGTGGGCTGTGTTTACTCCGTTTGTTTCACGTAGGTGCACTTAGCCAGGATGTTTGCTTTAGTCGTGGGCAGTGTGACAAGGATGGGATGTCCAAATAAGGTCACTCAGGATGTGTTTAACAACACTGGGTAAAGTCTATGGCAAAGGTTCATGCACACACTTGTACACAGGGCATCCACGGTACATATCGCTATCCTGGTATGTCATTATTCCAAGAATAACCACTAGAGAGTCACTCCACCCTTGTGTTTCCAACATTGAAGCTGTGATTGTCTCAGAGACAGCTATTACAGTGATTTTAAGGAAGAGGGAAGATGGGAAAAGTGCCCCTGGATCTCTGGCCTCTTAGAAGAAATACAATGCAGAGGAAAGTGTGAAGAATGAAGCCGTTTAAGATTTGTTAACTCAAATTCTCTTGTGAGCTTTGAAACAGCAGAAAGCAAGAGGCTTTTGAGGGTCATCCCAGCTACCGTCAAGTGGAAGGGGCATTTTTTTTCCATGCTTACATAACTCTGTGCCATGGGGACAGGCTCATGATACATGAACCTTTCCCTGCCCGTAGCTAGAACAGTTCTGTAAAATGACTAGCCATGCACCTGTTTAAATATAGGTCAGAATGCTTTATTAGGCAACAGCTGTACATGTGTGTCTACATGTTGAAAGGTAGTCAAACACTGTGAGGAGACGTGCATTTTCACTTGTCAGAGGAACCTGGAGAGCAATCTCATTATAGGGAGTAGGAAAGTCATTATTTAACCTGCAAATTTTGGACAGTGCATAAAGCACTTTTAAAGAGTCTGCAAAAGGTAACTAAGAGTGAACTTCTTGTAGTAATTTATGTGTGTTCAAAAAGCTTGCACTTGCCCTGTAAGTCCGCTGCAGACTGGAGTGTTAGGAATGAATGGAGTTATCTTGTTAACTGCTGCACTGGGGAGGGCAGGCAGCTGCCAGTCTCACAGTTTGACAGATTTGAAACTCTAAATTATGGTCAAAAATTAGGCATTTCAGCCTCAGACAGAAAGGCAAAATACTCAAAATGTGGGAAATGTCAGAGCTCAGGTGCCTCCAGTTATCGTAATTCAGTTACCTTGGTGTACAATTTTGGGTATAATTTTTAGTTGAATGACGTTTCAATTCAAACTACAAAATTTCCACCACACATTTGCCTCACTGGACAAAGAAATTGATCATGTTCACTTACAGATTCCTGATATTTTGTGTCCACTGGTCACTGCATGCCCTGGACTAGCAGTTGCAGCCCACACGGTAGGCCTCAGTAAGAAGGCATGAGCTTCTCACCACTGATGCCCTGATCCACCAGCTCTGCCAGACCTCTCCTGTTCCTGAAGCAAGGTGGATGAAGTCAGAAGGAGCAGGTAGAAAAGAGAGCCTGACAGGAGGAGAAGGGAAACAGTCTGGGAAGGTGCAGTACACCAACCATTTTCTACATTTCATCCTGCAAAGTAGCCTGTTTGATTCACACCTTTCTCTTTAGCAATGTGGTTGAGGGGCTTTCATTAGTGGTATCAGCAAACCACCCTCTATGCTGACTCTAGGCTTTCAGTGATTCCCACTGCCTTTGCAGGATGCTAAGAAAAGCCCCGTGTCTTGTATTGCCTGACCCTGATTGTGCCATGACTCCACAGTGGAAACTGGGAAATGTGGACAGGTGGCAACCTTTATGGCAGAAAGGACTGTATATAGCAAGGTCCCCTTTGCTAAGGGACAGGGCAAACCATCAGCACGCTTCAAACTCCACACGTGTCTCAGTTGCTCACAGCACCCACCTTCTGTACTGTCTGCTTAAGAGGTTATTCAGAACAGCTACCAACCTGCTTTCTTGAACTACTTATTAGAATTAAGGTGGCATTTAAAGAAGAGCATAAATTCTAAGATTGCTGATGCATTTTTGATCTTTAAATTCAATTCATTTTCTTCCCTCTAAAACAAGCATAGTCTATAAGATGCTGCACCTAATTCTTTTGGTAGTGAAAAAAAGTCTTGATTGGTCAAACATCTAAGAATGGCATAAACAAAAAATAAACATCAACATACATGGTAAAAGTTACAAAAATATTGCTGCCATTCAGCAACAGCATAAGGATATAAGGGAAATAAGGTTTGAATCATTTTTATAAAAAAACTGACAGAACTGAACAAATATGCAAGCTTGGTTACTTCAGCAGCAGCTGAATGGGTAGGAGAAGTTAAGCGGCATATTGACAAAAGGAAGAGATGGATCAACCTGGAATAAAACCCAAGTGAACTGTTAAAGAAGTGCCACCAATGTGCATACAGATTTAAAGCAAAAAAAGTGTATTAAAAGGCACAATTTGTATTAAGATCCTGACAAGCAGAAACTTAAATAAATTTGCTTTAATCTGTTAGCTTAAACAAACACAACTCAGCAAAGCCTGGAATGTTACTGACCCCACGAGAAACTTTTGAAAATGCCGAACAATTTAATCACTTGAAAGTAGTCTTTGCTTGTCTGCCACGTAAAAATAGAAAGAGATATCTGGTCACAATGTCATGTGTTGAGAGGATTGAATAAATTTTTCAAAAACATTAGAAATCTCTGAAGCTAACACACTAGAGAAAAATCAAATGCAGAAAAGTAATCACAGACAAAAATCCTCATGAATACAAAATATCACACCAGTAAAAATCTAAAAGATAACAACTTCCAAGAGGGCACACTATCCTATATATGCTTGTGAGGTATCTGTATCCATGTTGTCTACATGAAAGGGAGCAAAACACATAAAAAAAATAAATCCTTGGATGCTAATAACAGAATGAAAAAAATGCTAATTTCACCACTGAACTATTTTAAAAAGAAATCAACATTTAAAATAGAATATATATTCCTCCTTTCCTTCCAAACCAGCGTTTAGATTAAGTCAGTAAAGTATTTCAGATGTTTCACCCAGTAAAACATTTGTAGCCTTGACTATCTCAGTGAAGTTGCTTGTGTTAATCTACTCAGCTTTAGATATGACCCTAATACACTTTGCATAAATTTACTGTCATTTACACAGGTGTATATACACTGACGTAAGTCTCTACATTTACACAGGTGCATCAGAAGAAATTGGCAGGGTCTTGCTAATTTTAAACATTAAAAAAGTCAGATCAATTTTTGTGGTTTGTTACACTTGAATAAAAATATAATATGTACAGTGCTGGTGGCATTGTTCCACAGTTTGCTAAGGAAAAGCTGACATAACTGTATCTGGCTAGAGATTGTAACTTACTCTCATCTCTGCTTAAAAATTCTGAACCTCAGACGGCTACAAATAAAAACATGAAGTTTCCTTTTTATTAAAAAAGTGATTCACTTAATTTTCAGTATTTCCTTCCTTCAGTTAATACATTGTTTGAAAGAAATCTTAGGATAGCCTAATTTCATAACCTATCATCATCATTTTACCAACATAATCACTTTCCCATTAATGACTGTTTGGACGACTTCAAATTACAGAGGGGAAACAAAAGAGCTTATTTCAAGAAGGTTGTGCTCATACCAAGCTTCTTTTGCTTAAATGAGGTAACACAAGTTTCAACCCAACAGGCTCACTGCATGCTTTACATCACTATGGGAAATCCAGATCTGGGGGTTCAGATCAATGTAATACTAGCTTCTGACACATTTTCAAAATTTGAGCAATATTTGGTGTTTCTGTCAAATCAGAATGTGGTTTGGAAAACTAAGGGAAAGGTGGGAATCTGAACAAGCATATATGAGAATAAAAAAGAGTTCAAAGTCTAAAGGGTCATTTCTTTCCCTGCCCAAAAAGTTCCCAGTGCAACTCAGTGGACTGCTCTTCCTGGATTTAATAGTAGGGGCGTGGGAAGCTCTCAGATGTCACAGACTTGTAGATAACATTTTAACATATGATTAGCTTTCTGAGCTGTATTTAGAAACCTTACTTTTGTTCCACCCCACACCTTAGCAAGAGAACCTACGTGCTTTCCTTCCCTTGAGGTTTTGGGTCACTTAAAATGTTTCTTTGACAACACTCAAGGATGTGGAGAAGTCTTTCCTGTGTGATGTCACTTGGCTTCCCTTTATAAGCCTCTACGAAGAAGAAGGGAGCCCAGCTAAGGCTAAACACAGGGGAAAAAAAAGAAAAGCAAAGAAGAGTATCAAGTTTCAGATACTGACCAGCTACTAAGGACAGAGCCATGCCACAAACTGGTCCCTACAGCTGCCTGGTGTACAAGCTGCTGGTGCTCTGCAGCCTGAAGGCTACCTCTGCCTTTCTCAACGCCTCTCCACTGTTGAACCCCAGCTGGGGCAGCACAGATCATCTGATGCACCTGTACACAGCGACGGAGAGAAACAGCTTCCACCTCCAAATCAATGCTGATGGCTACATTGATGGTGTCCCGCACCAAACCATTTACAGTAAGTAGCTCATTATGGATCCCTGGTCTTCATGTGAACAGGGGAAATAGCACAGTGATTTTTTTGTTTTGTTTTCACTAGATATAGCATTCCATCCTCCAGGTAGGTAGACACACAGCTGTGAGATGGAAAACATAATTATTGTCTTCCTTTTGTTTAACAAATAAACATAATTTCTTCAAAGAAATCTAGTAGATGGGGATTCTCATTCTTCGCTTTTATAGTAAGTTCTGTGATTTCTGTGATACTTTGCAGGCAAAAACTACCAAAACTATCCTTCAGTTCATGGTTTTAATCACAGCTTCTTGTGGAAGTCCTGATGAGAGGCTGGTGATGAAAAGACCCAGCAGCCTCTTCCTTTTCTAGTATAGCATCTGTAACAGAGTACACTGATGAGGGACCTCATCATAGCAGAGGTCGAAAATTGACTGTGTCCATAAAATATTTTTGGGTAGAGAGCTAATAACTAAGCAACTACATGAGTTTTCAAAATACACAAAGTTTGATTTAACAAGGAGAAATTGCAAAATGTCAGGCTCTCATAAATGAAGTGCTAAGCCTTTGGAGTGCAATGCGGTTCTCATATTGTCTCATCATCTTATCTGTTTTCATGCAAAATTATGATCCTTTGTTGTATACCTAGTTGAAACAGGATAGATAACATTCCACAAGTTCTCTTTTTTTTTTTCATTGTTCACAGCACAAGTAACTATAAATCAGAAAGCTGTTTAAACTGTTCTTACTACATACCATCTTCATCTACTTAACTAAAGATGTAAGCATATTCAGTGACTTCTGCTTATAAGTTCATGAGGAATGAAATACTTTAAAAGATAATTTAATAAAGGAGAATAAAATGATTGACTACTGCTACATTTTTAAGAGTTACTGATAAAACACTTGTAGAAAATTTCATCCTCCTGTTATTCTTCAGCCAGCAATTTGGTGGATTTTTGAGGTGATAGTGCAGCAGAGAACTGGATTTGACATCTTTGTTTTTTTAAACAGGTGCCCTAATGATCAAGTCTGAGGGTGTTGGCTATGTAATAATCACTGGAGTGAAGAGTGGGTGCTACCTATGTATGGATATGAGAGGAAATATTTTTGGATCGGTGAGTGACCTTCTCTAAGATTCAAGACTGAGGCAGACATAGCCTGATGCTTTTTCCATTGGACAACTTCCTCAGCTAGGGCCAATCTGTGTAGTTTAAGGGTGAAAGAAATGTAGAGAAGGAGAATGCAGATTTTAGGCATCTGATGATCTATCACTTAGATTAAATTTTCCTCTTCTGGTGAATTGTACTGAATCACATTGCTGACAGAAGTCACATGAATCCTGCTGGCTTAAATGAGACCAGAATGAAATCTAAGGATGGACCAATCTGAACTCTTGCTATAGCTGTGTCTTGGAAACAATTAAGACATTGCAGTTCTCTCAGATAAAACAATGTTATCCTAAAAATACCTTTGCTGTAATTATGGGGCACACATATTAAATCTACATTTGACTAAGCCTTGTCTCAGTTTTACTGTAGAGCTAGAGGATCAGAAAGACACCTAGTGCAAGATCTCTTTTTTGTTTTGTTTTTAATTGGCACTTTTTAATTACCAAAACTCTCTGCTCACAGCTGTCATATTTTTTTTCTTAAGCACTACTTCAGCCAAGAAGACTGCGTGTTCAAACACAGGACCCTGGAAAATGGATACGATGTATACCAATCTCCTAAACACAATTTCCTGGTTAGTTTAGGCAGAGTTAAACAAGCTTTCTTCCCTGGTATGAATCCACCACCATACTCACAGTTTTTGTCCAGAAGAAATGAAATTCCTTTATTCCGATTCAATACACCTCAGCCGCACAGGAACACTAGAAGTGCAGACATTGATCCAACGGATCCGCACCAGATCTTGGTCCCCCAGAGAAAAGTTTCTGCACTAGAATCCCAGTTACAATTGCAAGCAGACCATGTTCCCCAAGAACCTATGAGAATCAATCAGAATGATGTGGTCAACCCAGAAGATCCACACGCTATGATGGATGTCAGAAGGCATGTAAGCCCTCGCTTCTATATTACAAGATAATGGGGTCATATCACTTGCATATTGAAGTATTTGAAAAGTATTTGAAAATAGATTAAAAGAACTGGCTAGCACACTTGGTTGAATTTCCAGCTTTCAGAAAGACTGTTAGAACCTAAAGGATAATTGAAAAAATGAATTTCCAATTGCACCCTTAGATATGACAGTTCACTGAACAAGAACTAGTAGTATGTTTCCCAGGTGAGGTTCTATTCTACTGGACAGAAGAAACAGCTGCAAAAGGAGTAATACAAAGCCAACTTTTGGGGAGTTGAATCACCTTTAGTTTGTATCAGTGAACAGAAGTCATTTGAAAAAACGTAAGAAAAGGATGTTACATCACTGGTGTAATTGGAAAGAGACTTAGGCTCTGCAGACATCACTCCAGGAGAAATGGGGTAGCCTCTACTTAGCACAATAACAGATGGTTCAAACCCAACATAAAACATGTCTGCTGTTTTATTATTAAAAAAAAAAAAAATTGTATATGGTGTTAGCTGGTAGAATTGGAGCTGTAATCTCTTTTCACATCTATAGAAGTCTAAAAGCGACTGCTCTGCTGTTAAAGGAGTTGCACACATTGAAAACAGAGAGTAACCGGCATGAGAACAGGGATCAAATGGGCTTGAATAGAGTCAGTTCTTGCTCTTATTGAATCCAAGCTGAGGTTTGGAAAAAAACAAGTAGACTTCTGATGTTCTCTCAGCTCCTTCTCTACCCCTATTTCTATACTCAAAATATAGAAATATAATTTAAAAAATTATTTTAATGTATTTTCAACACAGAAGTAGCAGGAGTACTAATAATTAATAATATTTTAAATGGGTCAATTTGTTACTTTGCATGCTGCTGAATTCTTTCAGGAAAGAGTTAGGAAAATTAATTCCCAGTCAGTCGTGTCTCACAGGCTTCACACCATCTAGTCATTCTACTATGATGACTGAAAATGAAGGATTAGACCAAGATTTCTGACTAATATTTTAACTTTTTATCATTTGAACTCATAGTAAACCTACTTAGTTAAAAAAAGAAAGGAAGAGAGAAACAGATTTAGAACAGTTGGGGGGAGTTGGGGGAGTGGGGAGTAGTAGTATGCTTTCTTGCTTTTCAAAACCTTGCCAGACTTTTTCTTAGCAATTTTACTTGATTCCTCTATCACTCAATTTACTTTTTTTTTTTTTTTTTTTTTTATTTTATGTTGGTGTAGTTTTTAATCTTGAGACCGCTGTAGCAACATTTGATCTTAATATAAGTTGTATTAAACTTCACAGAGGTCTCTGGGTTTTGGACTCAACAAAGCTACAACAACTTAAATCAGGAAAATGGCTGTGGTATTATATTTCTATATTTTATCTGTTCTGTAAGAAGGCTTGTTCATTTTTCACTCTGGTTTGTTATTCTCTACCAGTAACCAGAGATTTAGTCCTTATGCTGAGAATGAACGCACACTGTGATCTGCATCAAAAATGTATTTGAAACTATAGACAGCAGGAGTGAAATATCAAAAGAATTAATCCTTTAGAGGAGGTGCTGGTCATCATCAGCTATTAAGAAATTATTACTTTTTTACATGGCAATATTTATTTATTTATTTGAGTGGGTTGCAATTCCCACAGAATATTTATAAATATTTATAAGATTGTATTATAGTAACTGTTCAAGCACCAATAAAGTTATCTTTTCAAAATGACGAGCTTTGTATTGTTTGTTCAATCTCTCAGAAGAACAGAATTGAACTATTGGTTCCAGCTCTCTCTGAAACAATCCTTGTGCCCCACTTTTCCTTGCCCTATTCAGTCTGATAGACTGCAGGTTCCTAGCTCTTTCATGCACCATGCCTATGAAGGGACTGTAAAAGATGATGAAAAGTCTTAGTATGTGTAAATTCATTATGAATGAACTGTCACTTTTACTGGGAAAATCCTTCTGCAACTCAAAAGGAATTGAATATGACTGATCTAGCAGCTCCAATCCTGTTATCAATACCTGTGATCCTGGCTCCAGGATCACATAGTACTTATCTGCAATGGTCCCCAGCCCAACCAAGCCCTAATAGAGAGCTCCAAATAGGCAGTATGCCCATAGCAGATGGCTAGCACATCTGCTATGTGCTAGCCTTGCAGTGCTCTCCCTTAACACAGCCACTATGCAGGGCTTTTTACTGTACACTTGATGTTTGTGACACTCATCAGTAGCATCATTTGTGTCTTCCATATGACCAAAACGAAGGGAAGCATCAAGTTATTATCAAGTGTCACAATACTGTTGCTCGTGGACAAGAAGACAGTGTTTCAGTGAGGGGAGGATCAGCTAGATAGATGATCATCATCTCTTTCTCTCTGCACCAGGATCCCTTTCTTCTTCCATTCCCGTATGTTTAGCTGCATGGATTTCAAAAGAGGAAGAAACACAGCAGAAATAGGAATATGAAAAACTTGACAGATGGCAAAGTATCATAAAAAAATCAGCTGGTATTGTTGAGGTTTCAGTCCTGCCTTTGGATTGATAATGACTGAGATGCCAAGAGATGATCAATGACATCTGGACTGCATTTTTCAGGTACTCTTTAACAGCAAATATCTTAAAACAGCCCTTGATTCTCATCTTTAGACTAGCTAAATTCTGGGAAAGATAGCTGAAAAGTGAAGTGATGGTTTTTCAAGTAGTCTTAAGGAACAGTCAAAGGTGTGATTGACCCTTTCAAATGTATTTATTAAAAAAAAAAAAAGAAAAAGAAAAGAAAGTATCATTATCTAACTCTTTAAACCTTTAAGCCTAAACCTAAACTTTAAATCTACACCTAAGTCTTTAAACCTAAACCTCTTTAAACCTACTGCAAAGGAGTAGCAGATTGCAGACAGCACATAATTATTCCATATACTTGCTGGGTAGGTCTGTTTAGCCTTGAGAAGATAAGATCGAGAGGGGATCTTATCAACATGTACAAATACTTGTGGGGAGAATGTAAAGAGGATGAGGTCAAACTCTTCTTGGTGATGGCCAGTGGCAGGACAAGTGGTAATGGGTACAAATTGGACACAGGAAGTTTCGTCTCTATATGAGGAAGAACTTCTTTACTGTAAGGGCAACGGAGCCCTGGAACAGGCTGCCCAGAGAGGCTGTGGAGTCTCCTTCTTTGGACATCTTCAAAATCCCCCTGGACGCGACCCTGTGTCACATGCTCTAGGTGTCCCTGCTTGAGCAGGACTAAATGGAGTTGGACTAAATGACTTCTAGCGGTCCCTTCCAACCACTATCATTCTGTGATTCTCTAATTCTGTGATTTAACATGCCAGGAACATTTTTCTGGCAAAGATGTTTTTCCAGTTTTCATTTTTCAGTTAAATTAAAATAAAAGACAAACAAACAATCAAGAAAAGGTCCACTGGCCTTTATAGCTAACATCCAACTACACACTGAGTGGAATAAAATAACCACAAAGAGTACACTTCTCACTTCGGAGAACAGGTGAAAAGGTCATAAATACCACACAAGAATGCTTCTTCCTCCTCCTTTGGTCCTCCTGTGCTATTTCCAAATCACTGCAGAGTTCATTCTTGAAGTGAGAGAGAAGAACAATATGGCACAGCTACCATCTAATTGCCTCCGCTACAGAATTTCTCACACTGTTCACTTCTGCCTACTCACAATCCCACAAAGGACAACTGCTCACATGTAGGTTCAGCTATGGATTTATCTTCTCCTATATGACTTTGAATTTAATGATGTAGCTATTTACTTACTCATAGGGATGAACTGAAATTTAACCCAGAGTAGTTTAAACCTCATTAATGTTTCTTTTGAATCTACCATCTGTCACACAGATGTGGACAAGGTATGTCTCATGCTTGATCATAAGAACAAAGATGTCACATGCAATCCAAATGCACATATTATGTTGATCTAGGTACAAAACAGCCTCAAACTCAACATAACTTCCAGCTTTCAAATAATAAAAATACTGATAAAATATATGAAAAATAAGGCTAATTTATCACCTCATAATCTATTTCTAAGGATCAAAGCCTAGCTCTTTTCAAGGTCCCGAAAGCTTTCTTTAGCTCCAAAGACAGCAGTTCAAGAAGTCCTATCTTTCCACACTCTGCCCTTGAACTGGTATAAGTCACAGGACAACACAAGGAGAGGGTATATGTAAACCAGGTTCTCCCCTGCTTCCTCTCAGTGCTGATGTGACAGTAAAAGACAAGAAAAAGAAGAGGAAATGGAAAGGAGAGCAGCTGAAAATGGCAAATGATCTTCTGCTTACAAGAAGGAGTTACTTATTGCAAGTTTACTGTAGCATGAGGATTTCAAGTTGTATTTTTCTTCAGAGCACAGAGAAGTTCGCAAAGAAACAAGGAAGGAAATAAAGGGCCATGACAGGAAAGCAGAATGAGAAATAGCAGAGAACACCGAGGAAGCGATTACATAACATCAAATAGGGCTTGGAGGCTGTAGACTCATGCAGGATGTGATTGTTTGGAGATTATAGTATTTATATCCACCAGCTCCTTTTATCTATCCCAATTCAGTACAGTTGAGAATAATGCAGGGGTAATGACTCATACTGAGGTCCATGCTGCTTTGTGTTTTAACTCCGTTTAGGAGCAACATGGAAAAAAAATATATATATATATATATATGTATGTATAGCTACTTTGGTATTTTAAGTTACTTCACATGGAGTTTAGGATGAATTTGGACCCCTTTAAAGCAGGATGGATTCATCAGGATGATTTTGGATCCTTGTAAAGCAAAATCTAAATGTGCCAAAATCTTTTGAGCTCAACATAATGAATTATGAAACAGATGTCTGTGGTACAGCTTCAGCTTACCTTTGACAGCTTTACCAGAATAAAGCAGGTGTTATCTTGCTTTTGATTTTGCATTAAAGAAATGGATCCTCTTCTGAGGGTAAAAAATAAATTGCTTTCTTCCCTGGATGAGTTTCTGAATTTACAGTAGCTTGATACAGTCTTCTTACTGTTCTGAGAAGGTCCTCACCAATGATTTCATCTTCTACAACTTGTAAGAGCAAGAAGCAGAGTGAACTGATCCAAACACTTAAAAAAAAAAATGCTGTTTATTAGATTACCTCTAATTGCAAACTATGTATTTTTACAAACTGCTCTTTGGGAATAATCCTGTAATACTTTCTTTTATACTAACTTTCAAAATAAGTACAGCTATAAGCTTGGAAGACCTTCAGCCAGTATCATTGTGCCTTTCATTCCTTGACAGAAGTACCAAGCTATGTCATTTACACCCTGCTCCTGTTGTTCAGAGGGAAGAGTTTTACTTTTATTAATGAAGTGTATTTATGGGGGGGAAATAAAAAGTAAATAAATAAATAATAATAAAAAAAAAGGTATAAGGTATTGGTGTGCTAGTCTTTTCATCTGGACAGTGCCAGGAAAATATTGGGAGACACATGTGACTACTGAGAGAAATAAGAGAAACCTGAAGACTTTTATCTGGTAGTAGTGGTGGTATAAGAGAGGAAGACAGGAAATGAAGATTTATACCAGGTCTCTCCTGATTCCTAACCTTACAGTAGTTCTACAGTTGGAAAGAGAGTCCCCAGCAGTAGAACCTCCTTCTTTCTCCATCTTGTGACATGTATTCTAAAACATGATGATTCATGCCTCTGAGAACCCTCCTCTTTTCCTTTTAATCCTTAATTCTTGTAAATTCACTATGCCGCTTTCTGCTTTGCCTTGTTAAAGGCTTGATCCTCTGTCCAGGAGTGAACTTCATTCTCATCAGTGAGCTTTCAGGATAGATCATTAGTAAGAATGGTTTGGAAATCAGCAGGTTTCATAAGCATAATTGTCTACTCAATCCTCTTGGAAATAACTAGGTATTGAATACCAGCTAATCCTGGATCTATTAGGAACAGTATAAAAAAAAAAACTGCTGGTGTTCATCTAAGTAACTTCCTTGGCTTCCTTTTTCACAGCTTTCTATTTCCCTGCTCCTTCTCAAAGATAATAATTACACATAGGGTCACTGAGAACTCAGTGCTTGCACAATGGCATTAATCCGTCCTCGGGTTGATCAGAGACCCCTTTCAGGACAAGACTCACCTTTTTCTACTGTGACACTAAGTATCTATAGTCATCCTGATGTTAGTATTAACATCCCAAGTTATTCCCCTCCTTCCAAAGTATTCTCTTCCAGCTTGTAGTGGACATTCTTGTTCTTACGGTGTATGAGCTGATATTCCACAGTAGTTGCTTTTATTTCATTTCTCTGATCCCAGGCCTCAAATTCACCATTTCTTCCTCTCCATGATATTCTGATCCATTTAGGTATTGATGATGTTTTGGAAGGTACCAAGTATTCAGTTAAAAATCACCTATATTACATTCAATTACTGTTTTATTGTATAGTCTAGTGTGATTTTCTTTTAATAAAACTTAAATTATTTTCTGGCACTATTTACTCCTCTGTAATTACATTCTCCAGAAATCTGTTCCAAAACACAGGAAGGCAAAATTAGAATTATGTGGAATTATTATTCCTTTATGTGGAATCCCACATAAAGGGCAAATCAACACTTTCACAATATTAATTCATCCTCTGTCCTAAAATAATATTTCCTATTCTGCAGTCATACACTCTCACACCCAACTTGACAGATCTATTTTAAATACTTGCTTGTGGATATGTAATTTTAGATGTGCTTTCACAATTTAGATGTACTTTAATCATCAGATTAAAGATTAGTTATTTTCCTGATTCTTTTCACTGATTTATTGGGAAAATGTGGCATTTTTCCCTATCCTTATCTCCATTAGTCATTCTTTTTTCATATCTTCAGACTAAATATTGCTATAAGTACTATTTTTGGCATATACTTCAAAACATCTAATCTCTATTCCATCCGTATTCTGCAACAGTTCTAATACTTCTTTCCTTGTTCTTTATTTAGGTATATGAAGTTTTTTGCTACTTGCTTTGTTCTACAATCTCTCATTATTTTATATTTAAGTTGCAAATTCCTCTATAAGACTTCATTCCTATTCCTTGTTGACACTCTTTCCACTGTTACTAAGATAATTATCATTCATGTGGTTCTAGGGATCTTCACCATAGATTCTGCCCAAATGAGATATAAGATCCACATATTTTCCACATCTTTAATTATAAAAAACAGTTCTCATCATCCTTCCATATTTAAGTCCATTTAAGGCTTAGTACAATTGAATTAACTAGTAAGGAGTTAAAAATAAGCAGAGAATAATTAACTTTGCAACAATTGACTTTCTGGAATAAAAACCTTTTTATGCTATCTTTTTAGTTTAATTTAGTTTATAACAGCTAGCTCTTTCTAGATATATTCACTAGTTACTGCAGTTAAGTCTAGCATGTTACCTTCTGTTTAATTATGGTTTGATAAACCAGCAGGTCACTACAAGGAAATGATATAATGCTAGTCTGTCCCCAAACTGTTTATTCCAGAAACTCAAGGCTGCATTTCTTTACTGACCGGTTATCACCTACTTAAGATTTGTGCTTTTATTCTTATAGCCTCTGGTATCATCCTGCACCTCAATTCAAGGCCTCTGTTTTTGCTCTCAGTAGTCTTACTGCAAGTTTCTAATGTGCAGATAGGACAATAAGCTCACACAAGGCTTTCCACATGCCAGGAAATCCCAGAGATGCTTGCAAGTAATACTAGAACTTCCTCAGACTTTCCTGAAAAGTGTAAAATTTGCAATGCATGTACAGACCACCAACACAGGACGTTTGCCATATCCAGGGATGCTATGGAAATAGCTTACACAGATCTTTTCCAACCATTACTATTCTTTGAGTTCATCATGTCCAACCATAAACCCATCACTACCACGCCTGTTCAACACCAAGTCCCTAAATGCCTCATCTACATGTTTCTTGAACACTGCCAAGGATGGTGACTCTGCCACTTGCCTGGGCAGTCTGTTCCAATGCTTCAACACTCTTTCCATTAGAAGTTTTTTCTAATATCCACCCTGAACTTCCTCTGGCACAACTTCAGGCCATTTCATCTTGTCCTATCAGTAGGTATTTTGGAGATCAACCCTTGCCTCACTACAACATTCTTTCAGGTTCAGCCTTCACCTCTCCAAACTAAATAACCTCAGCTCCCTCTGCTGCTCCTCAGAAGGTTTGTTCTCCAGCCCCTTCAACAGCTCTGTTGTGCTTCTTCAGGCACACAGACAGATGCAGTTTGGACACACAACACGCAGTTAATTCACATGTATGGGCTATTTGCTCAAGATTGCTATATCCCAAAACCTGAGGCTTATGGCCAAAGCAATCACAAAATGGACAAATTTGGGGAAAACGTCCTATTTTAAGCCCAGGCATGTGTGCTGTGAATCTGACATAGCCTCATGAAATACTAAAACCTTGGATTCAGAATGCATTTAACTTATAAAAGAAAAGTCTGCTACTACAAAGGCAGAGCTATGTCCAGGAAACAAACACAGCAGAGAACTGTGTAATGAAAGTAAATTGCTATTTTAGAAGGAAACCGTCATTAGCAATGCATTCTGTCAAGGTGCATGTCCAATAGTTGCTAGATTCTTAGCAACTCTTCCAGAAGGTCATGCTGGTGAAGTCTAAACTGAGGGAGAAATGTACTACCATCTATGTAAGTTTAAAATTCTTTTTCTCTCCCGTTCCACAGACTGAAATCAGGTCTAGTAAAGCATTCCTTAAATATGATCAAAGACTTTGTTAAAGAAAGTCAAAAACTCCTTACCTTTTGAATCATCATATTTTTGCGAGTGCAGGTTCAAGTGTACACTTCAGCAAAAGAAAACAGTAATTTAAAGAAGTGGACTGAGCTTCCTCCTGTTTTATGTGATCTCTGTCATCACTGACTTTTCCTGTTGCCCAACTGAGAAAGTCTGTCAAACTGGTGAACATCAAAACAAAAGCTAGTCTAAGTAAGGCAATTTTGAATTAAACATCAGTTCTGTCTGGGATCTGACAAAAAGCTGTTAAATGACCAAGCAGAGGTGTTTCTAACATTTTACTTCCAGATTTTATTTTTTACAAAGGGATTCAAAAGAAATGTATCTTACCACTTTAGTATCATTATCATCTTGGTAATATGCTGGTTAACTTACATTTACTTGCTTAATTTACTTTCATATGCTCTTGGCTGCATCTTGGCAGCTACTGCTCCAGGAAATTCACTCTATGATTTGGCCTTTTCTCCTGTTGCTAATTGAGATTAGCATTTCACAAGGACAAAAATATTCATTTCTCACTACTGAGTGATCTCTCAAATATCTTTTTCTACTATTCCTAACACAACCATCTATAACTTCAGCTCTCCTTTCCCATTAGCCCAATAAACTGTAAAGAATTACTATATAATCATACAGAAATAATCAAGTTATTAAAAGTACAAGAAACGTTAAATCTCAGTATTGATTTAAAGACTTAAAAGACTAATGCTATAAATGTACTTATAATGAAAAACTTTAAATCAAATCTTAAATATTTGTGTTACTTATGAATAAGTTTTAAAAAAAAATTGAGTGATCTGTCCACCTACCACTGTCACATCCGTACTTTTGACTTTAAAGAGGCCCTTTTTATTTTCACAAGTACAAAGTTACAAAGCATATATAACATCAATAATGTCAATGAAGCCAACTATCTGACTTAAGAAATTTTTACTTCCTTATAACATTGACATGAATACTCTCCTTAAAACACACCTTTGTTTTGAAGACTGACACAAAGAAGACTTGAAACAAATCCATTTTGAATAGAGCTTGGGTTTATTTTAGAAAAATCTTGAGTTTCCCAGCATGTTCTAATACAGAGGTGATATTTTTTTCTAAAAAAGCTGCAGTTAAAAATTCATTAAGTGATACTTACACATTAATGAACTTCCTCACGTTGGAAAAGAGGAGGTATACAAAGCCACCAAAAAGATATGTGGCCTTCTCTCTATCTTTGCAGAAGTGGAAGACATGCAGTTTATCAACAAGTAGAAAGCTTAGCTATCAATACTGAAATTCAATATAGATAGGCTCAAGAAGCCTATGCAGCTTCATACTTCAGACCTTCACATTATGTAAAGCCTTAAAGGTTTAAAGCTCAGGTCCTCCTGGTTCCAGTTACTCAGCATTCATTTTCAGAAAACTAGTTGTTTTCTTCTGTGACTACTCCTCAGCATCACAGTCACTTGGATGATAAACAAGTCCCATAGTATAAAAATGTTAGGTTCACTATCAGGTTCTGGAAAAGACTACCTTATAAGACTATCTTAGGTCATCAAATGACAGAACACTCCTGCTTTATCCTCTCCAGTTTAGCAGTATCCCAATTGGTTAAAACTACAGTCTTAGCACCACAGAAGAAGAGTAGACTTCTATTCAGTGTTCAAATCAAGAGAGGCTCCCTGTTGAATCAGTCACAGGAATAGAAGCAAGGTACAGAACATTTAAAACATTTTTGTTACTTTTAAACAGAATTACAATTAAGTACAGCTACTTGTTTACAGAAATAATGTCAACTTCTCCCTTATCAAAATTCAAGACCCTGCACCATGGCAAGAAAGCCGGACAATTTCAAATACACATGAAAGTGCAGTTAACTAGTAAATTTGGTGCAGACAGAGGTAATTTAAGTTTGTGCTTAACAGTTGAGGTTCTCTTAAGTAGTTAGGAAAGCACTGATCCATAATTAGCCTTTCACAAATACAAGGTACTCTTTCACCAAATGTCCTTTCTCTTTTGTAAAAATCAGAAACTATGAACTGGGCAAGGCTCTGTAGAGTGATATTAACAGTTTTTTTTCTTTGTTTTGCCTCAAAGGAAATACAGACGAAATGGAGTTCTATACAGGACCCTTTAATAACTTTTATTTACAGGCTTAAATTATGTAAATGGAGACAGTTTATTTGGAAATTATAAATAACACAAGTCAGATAAGCACATACAGTAACACTACAAACATCCCAGTGTGGAAGGAAAATAGTGCTAACAGTTATATAAGAAATCACCAAGCATACAATCTTGCCTATACCCTCAGATTAAATGCTCCTATAATGACTGCAATTAATAGGATTCTAGGTGGGAAACAATTTATTATACTGATAAGATCACTTTTAAACCTAGAGACCATTATTTCAGCTATATCTGCATTACAAGCATCTGCATTACAAGCATATATCCATTATATGCAGATATAATGCAGATATTCCATATATCTGCATTACAAGCATCTTGCCTTACAAGCAATACTTGGTTGCTTTGTATAGTACTTTTTAGCAGGTCCCAACACTTAAAGAAATTCATCCTAAACAGTCCTATGAGGTAGGCACACTTTACAAATGTAGATGTAACCTGGTCCAGCATCTCACAGCTCTTCAGTGGCAGAGCCAGAAACACTGCTTAAAACAAGCTTTTGCACTAAACAGTGGTGTTCAAATTATATTACTGAATTCAAAAAAGTTGTTGTTTAAAAAACATGTTTATTACCACAATATAGTATTTGGTAATGAAACAAGAATACAGTATACCTCATTTTTCCAAGTACCATTCTCCCTCACTCTTACTCCCCAACTCTTATAAATGGAAAACACACAAAAAATGGGCTAATGGTAAAAACTTTAATATGCACTGCAGGACCATGTATGCAAGTGACTGAACAGAAGCATTATCTTTCATACAGGATATTTGTGCCATTTCTCCAGTGTCAACTTACAGCAGATACTAGAATCATGCAAGTTGTATATTATTTTAAGGTGGTAAGTACTAGCAGTTCTCCAGTTTTGAAGTGTAGTGGCAATAACTCCAGCCAATTCCATTAATTACTAAACCTTCCTGACCTTGTAGAGTGACTATCTAAAAATCCCTTCCCTTCTAAGAGCTCTTAAAACATTTTTGAAGTTGCACATTCAGCACTCACATCCACTAAATGAGAGTCCTGATTAAGACAAATGCAGTTGATTTCAGGCCTTAATATTTTTTCCTTATCAAGTTCTATAACAAAGTGACTAACTCCTGTATTGGGACTCACAGAAGACAACTGAGACTTTGTTAAAGTTTTTGGCAAAGTACATTTGAGATCTGAAACAAAATAGACAAACCAATTTCTCATGTATGCCCCATGACTCACCACTAATATATTGGCATCTAATTGTTTAGAAGCTCCACTGTAATCAGAGTTAAGTTCTGGTTCACCGCAGTGGTCTGTCCAGGGGAAAACTGACTGTACTTCAGATCTTCCTAAACTGTTGCTTGCTGCACTATGTGTCTCTTGTTTGTTCTGTCCTGCTTCAACAGCTAGCTGACACAGAAATTCAAAGAAATCCCTTGCACGTTCTCTCACCTAAAGGGAAAGGTCAGAAGATAGCATTGTGAGGACTGCAAGAGATTTTTAGCTTTCAGAAAACTACAACATAGATAAATATTTATATTAACTGAAGTAGTAAAACAAGTCTGAAACCAATGGTAAACTACCTGATGGTGTGAGCATAAGGTAACTTCTCTGGCACTAGAATTCATGGTAAGAGTAATTGCCATGATCCTTCAACAGATGAAAGATTCATGAGAAATCCATTTCAGAATCAATATTCTAGCTCTAAAGAGATTCCCCACTTGGCAGTTCATGCAATCAAGTCAACTGGTTCCTTTATCCTGAAAAATAACTTCCTTTGGTTGGAATAAGCTTTCAATAAAGTTGTACATAGATAAGCAAGAGCTGCATTTGCACCTATTAAGTAGCCTGGAAAGACAGGACACACTAAATATCATACTTCATTCAGTGTTTCTCCTCCAGAAGGTGTGAATGAAGGACATTGTTCTCCAGCGGCCTTTGCCATTGCCTTCAGGTCAGTCAAAGGCCTTCCTTCTGCAATGCCATACTTCTGCAAGAGGCAAGTTACAGAGACACGGTTCAACTAGGTACATCAAATCTTCAGTTCTACTTTCAATGCAAATATCGTCAGAGATTTGTTTTCTTGGAACTATTCATCTCATTCAGACTTAACTAACTTTCCCATTTTATCTCACCATTGAGGGAAAGGGCAGGGAAAATGTGTTTTGTATCTCTTATTTAATTTAAAAATATGTATGTTAGTTAGAGAAATATGAGTAGCATCTTAAAGGAGTAACATTCAAAAGGTTACCTCGGGCATCATTTTTGAATAGGGATTATTTTCCTACATCTGACACTCGGTATAAGTAATTAAGGCCACATTGCAAACATGTTTGTATGTAAGCATTCAAGATGATAAATTCCATTTACTTTTCATCTGTCTGTAGAAAGACTAAAGGGATTTCCCCCTCCCCGCCTCTGAAAGTAAAATACTTTTTATCTACAAGTCTCTGAAAAAAATCTCCAGAGACTGTTCATTTAAGAGTTGTTTTAAAAGGAAGAAAAAAATGCAAATACTCCATGTATTGAAATAAACAATAGTCTCCCCTCTTTTGGGGGGCTGGGGTAGGAGAGTAGCAGGGGAAACATTACTGATGTGGACAGCGTTAGAAGTGTGTGTGTCAGGGAGAGCTTTAAAGAATGATAATGGTTTCCAGAAACAGGCAAGTAACTATTTTCAATGACGCAAGTTTTCCTGAGATATAATCTCTCATATGCAAGGCTCATAACTGAAATAGTAACAAACAATATATACAAACTATGCATCTGTAACACTGAAAAGCTAGAAATCACAATATAAAAGAACTTTTATTGTCTCTAATGTATTTTAGAAGACAGCTACGCTTGGATGTATATTACTATTTTAACCTTTTAAGATCTTTCCAGGTTTTTAAACAGTGGCAGATGAATACTCTTACCTCTCTAGAACCACTAATAGATGAAAGGTATATTCAAGTCCTCTTCAGGGAGCTCCTTGGAGCAGTCCCCTGGGCTAGGGTCCTAGAAGGAAAGGGGGTCCAGGAGAGCTGGCTAATATTCAAACACCACTTCCTCCAAGCTCAGGATCAGCGCATTCCCACAAGAAAGAAGTCAAGTAAGCGGGGCAGGAGACCTGTGTGGATGGGCAAGGAACTGCTAGGCAAATTTAATGAGAAAAAAAAAGAGCGTACAGCATGTGGAAGAAGGCCAGGACCACATGGGAAGAATATAGGCCCATCATCAGAGAACGCAGGTGCGCAACGAGGAAGGCCAAGGCCTGTCTGGAATAAGAGCTGGCAAGGGACGTCAGGGACAACAGGAAGGGCTTCTATAAATATGTCAGCAGCAAGAGGAAGACTATGGAAAATGTCAGTGCGCTGCTGAATGGGGAGGCAGTCTTGGTGACAGAGGATGCCGAGAAGGCAGAGTTACTAGATGCCTTCTTCACCTCTGTCTTTACTGCTAAGGCCACCTGCCATGAACTGCAGAGCTCAAGTAAAAGAGAGATAAACAGGCGAGAGGAAGACCTTCCACTTGTTGAGGAGGATTGGGTTAGGGATCGCTTAGGCAAACTGATAACCCACAAATCTTACGGGCCCCAATGGATGCACCCAAGAATGCTCAAGGAACTGGCCGAGGTTTTTGCTCAGCCGCTCTCCATCATCTTCAAGAGGTCCTGGAGAGCAGGGGAGGTGACGGAGGACTGGAAGAGAGCCAACATCACTGCAGTCTTCAAAAAGGGCAAGAGGGAGGAGCCGGGCAACTACAGGCCAGTCAGCCTCACCTCCCTCCCTGGTAAGGTGATGGAGCAGCTCATCCTAGAGAGCATCTCTAGGCATATGAAGGAGAAGGAGGTGATCAGGAGTGGTCAGCATGGATTCACCAAGGGGAAATCATGTCTGACGAACCTAATAACCTTCTATGATGGGATGACTGGCCAGTTGAACAAGGAGAGAGCTGTGGATGTTGTCTACATTGACGTCAGCAAGGCTTTTGACACCGTCTCCCATAACATCCTCATAGGAAAGCTCCGGCAGTGTGGTCTGGATGAGTGCAGAGTGAGGTGGATCGAGAACTGGCTGGATGGCAGAGCTCAGAGGGTGGTGATAAATGGGGCCAAGTCCAATTGGAGGCCTGTGGCCAGTGGTGCCCCCCAGGGGTCAGTACTGGCCCCAGTGCTGTTCAACTTGTTCATCAATGACCTGGACGAGGGCACTGAGTGCACCCTGAGCAAGTTTGCAGATGACACCAAGCTGAGTAGAGTGGCCAACACTCCGGAGGGCTGTGCTGCCATTCAGAGGGATCTGGACAGGCTGGAGAGTTAGGCAGAAAGGAACCTCATGAGTTTCAGTAAGGACAAGTGCAGGGTCCTGCACCTGGGGAGAAATAACCCCAGGCACCAGTATAGAATAGGGGTTGACCTGCTGGAAAGCAGCTCCACAGAGCTCCACACAACCCGGGAGTCCTGGTGGACACCAACTTAACCATGAGTCAGCAGCGTGCCCTTGTGGCCAAGAAGGCCCATGGGATCCTGGCCTGCATCAGGAGGAATGTTGCCAGCAGGTTGAGTGAGGTGATTCTGCCCCTTTCCTCAGCTCTGGTGAGGCCGCACCTAGAATACTGAGTGAAGTTCTGGGCTCCCCAGTATAAGAGGGACGTGGAGCTTCTCGAGAGGGTCCAGCAGAGGACAAGCAAGATGATTAAGGGACTGGAATATTTTTGTATGAGGAGAGACTGAATGAGTAGGGCCTGTTTAGCTTGGAGAGAAGACTGAGAGGGGATGTGATTAACATATACATGTTAATATGTTAATATGAACACCATGAAGGAGAAAATGCAGCGGAGTAGAGGTTAATTTTTATAAAAATCCAATATGGTCCATATTTCTAACTTCTGGTTTAGATGAATATTAAATAAGAAATGCTACAAACTATCAGTGTAGTATTTGAAGGGTGAATGATATTAGTAGAAGCAGCCACATTGAGCTTATTCTGGTCAAGACAGTTAAAAACAGGAGATACAAATATGCTTTTTATTATGCAAAAAAAAAAAACTTTATTCAGGAAAGCAGGGAAAGTAGATTGTCTACCATTACTAGAAAATTTTCTATTAGTCTTTGTGCTAAAAAAAGGTATGAAATGCTAATAAGTCAAGATCAATTTGTGCCATTAAGGCAATGACAGGTAGAAAGAACATCCTTTCTATTTTACATGTTTAGAAACATTATCTTTTTATTACATTTAAGACTTAGCTTTACACATAAACCTTGTCTTGCATATATCCTTAAGATTACTAAATATTATCTTTGCTTCAACATTCCATACTTAGGCAAAAAAAAATTATTACCTTATGTAAAGAGTTTGGTTTAAACAACTAAAAACATATCCAAGCTGTGCTCCTCACTACTACACCAGATTCTTACTGACTCATGAATCTATCATCAGTAACTTATACTCTCAAGTTGATCATTAGTAAAAACAAATTTTTATAGCACTTACTCTCTCTCGAAGTCTTGCATCATACTTGATTTCCAAGTCTTTGCAAAACTTATTTTTTCCTATAATTGTGGCAGCAGTCTAGAAAGTGAATATTATATAGTTACGAACTGTTTTCCCATTGGATAGCTATACCATCTTAGAACATTACAGCAATTAGCAAGGCAGCCTTCCTTTGCTTTAAAATTTCCTTACTTGCAGAGATCATTTTGAATTTTACCCAAGTCCAACTTCAGTTTTAAATCCATCAAAATTGCTTTTGGCCCTCCTTCACCATGATATTTGCATCAATAGTAAATAAATGCAAAACAATCTAATATTTATATCCAGCCACCACAAGGAGCACTTGCCTGCTTTGCTCGAAGGAGGTCACTTGAAAATACATGGGTAAATTTCATATTACTGAGAAATACACCAGCAGCATCTGCCTGTCTGAAACCAGTATCAGAAAGGGGCTCATCCACTCCTTGACCTGCAAAGAGAAATTCTTCAACATGAAGATATCCAACTTTTAAATAATTTGCCAGTTGAGCAAGCATGATAACAATAGAAAAATCTGCTCAGCAATAAAAAAAAAATCCTTTTCCAGCATACACAAGTTATAGTGAAAATGACCGTTCCTCTGGCCTTCACTGATTTTAATCACACAAATAGAGTGAAGAAAAAAAAAAAGACATGCAAGATAGAAAATTAGGAAGATTTAGTTTATCATATGCATATCAGAAATTTAATCATAATACAGAGGACTATTTTCTACATGCAAGTAATCATTTTAAGCCATTTGACCTTTTTAGAGTAGTCTCTGGTACACTGCCTGCTAAAGGAGTCTCACAGTTTCATGAGGAGGAGAAAAAAATCCATATACAAAGAAGCTTTCCTACTATTAAACAGAAAATACAATTGACATGTTGCTTATACTAAAATGGACACAGGAAGAAACATACACAGCAGGACAGTCAAGATCTAAGACATTTGAAATGCCTGTTCCTCCCCACTGCCTAATACTGACAATGTCTTAAAGGCCTGAGGCAAAAAGAAGTCTCCCTTTGTCACAGGAAATACTGTTATTACTGAATACTTTGTCACAAAGGAATACTGTTTCATAACAATTTTACAGTTGATATAAAGAGTCTGTTACAGTATCTTTCTCTACTTCTTACTTGATATACAATTGCGTGGGTATTGTATTGTATCTATAGCATATCTAGTTGAAAAGCAACCCTTCAAAATACAGTCTTCAGGCAGAGCAGACAGGAATTAACTCATCACAAAGCTCTAAGCTAATACTGAGAGAAGCATCATTCTGGCAATCCAACTTTAATGGTATAAAGGTTTGCTCCTGCCCCTCAGAGGATTTAAGAGAATTTAGAATCATAGCAGACTGACAAAATTAACACACTGCTTTGTCCACACTTATGGTATATTTTACATCATGAGGAAGCCAAAGAAGAGAATTCATATTTCCTATTATATCCAAATTTCAGCAAGAAAAATACAGAATTGTAATCTTACAGTAGCATGAGATATGACAACAGAAGTCCAGCATTTAGTAAGTAAGAAGCCTACGTATTATCTGATGCAGAAAAGTAGCAACTACAAATACTAACAGTACTTTTAAGCGCATGAAGCTTTACTCTCTGTTATGAACACAAAGGTCACATTGCAAGACCAATAAGCTGAAATGTCAGAACAGAGGCAGGAAAATCTAGAAGCATAACTTTCTCACAGGTCGTAGCAATACATATGATTTACAGTGCAGTCTCATTAGGTTCCCCAGTCTTCCTACAGCAGACACCAAACAACTTAGATATTTTAATTCTAGGTGTACCAACTCAGCAATCACTACATAAAAGGCCATTTTAAAACTGTTTTAAAGACCATTTTCATGGAATGAGCTGGGATTAAATCAAGCATTTAAACAATCTCCACTTTTTATACTTCGCTCCTAGTTTTCTGCAAGGGAGAGATTATCTTTTCCAGAGAGACAACCTCCTTTACAACATCAGCAACCAATCAGTCCCCTGCTGCTCCCTACCACCTCAAGTCACTGCACATGTACCTAGCTTGATTTTTACTACAGCTGCACCATTCCCACTTCTCATCTGAATCCCAGAAGCCCTTTTGGGCTTGATGCAAACCACTAAGACTTAACACAGTGATGTCTGTTATTCCAGTATCCTTAACAGGCGCTGCCACAGTTTTACTTGTTTGCAGACAGCTTTTCCCTCCCTCCCCCGTTTGGAAAAAAAGGAAGTATTCTAATACTCTTGACATTGTCATAAGTATACAGTTATTTCTACTCATTTCAAGAAAATTGGTTTATCATTACAGTTATCAAGCTAAGCTTACAAATAATGCCTCTTAAGGTATATTATAATCAGTAAATATACTTAATATATGTCAAATGTTCATTATGGGAGTTCTCATTTTGCAGGGAAGAATCATTTTACTCTAACATGCTAGTAGCATGACTGATACTAACCTTGCAGTATCTTGTCTTTGTTGTATCTTGTCTCCCCACTGAAAGAGATTACAGAAAAAAAAAAAAAAAAAACTTCACTACTTTTAGGCCAAGTTCAAAATGATTATTACAGTAGATACAAGAGATGACAGAGTTGAAATATAAAAATGACTATACCACAGCCTCTTTGCAAAAAGAGATATCTGAACACCTTACAAGAAAAGTATTTTCAAGATGTCAATCCAAATCACACTTCCAATATTCACTAAAACAAATCTGGAAACAAAAGGAAGCAATTGCTTAAATTAATAATAAATGAAGCCAAATTATTATTAATGACTAATCCATATTGAAGGGGGACAGAAAAAGAAAGAAACTCTAGTATTGCTTCCTTTTTAAAGCATAAAGGACATGACATTAAAGATACAGTAGCAGATAATACAAACCTGGAACTAATAAAGTTTAATACAACAAAACTATGAAGATCTACTAGAATAAACATCACTTTCTCTGGAATTAAAATACTCTGTTTTTACAAAAGTACAAAAGTACTTCAGGAAAAGAGCAACTAAAACATTTTGCAGACGCAGATACTTTCTTTTTAAATGGAGAGCCATCAACACCGCCGGACAAAAATCACCATTTCCCAAAACACTTAAAAAAAAAAAAAAATTCAATCGTCTCCTGAACAGCATGCAGTTATTGACTCTTCAGACTCTGCCTGCATCTTGAACAGCTTCTTCCATCTTCCAGAGGAGAATACAACCGATTGGATAGAATCTTTCCTATAGGGCAGATGGAGATTTCCAAGTAGCACTAATACTGGCTAGCATAACTTAGACCATGTCTGTGAATCACATCTGATCGAACTAATCATAGAGATTTTAAAGTCACAGATGTTGCTTTTAACATTTCACAGCAGAGACTACCCTTCCTAAGTGAAGGGTGGTCAGAGGAAAAGCAGGGATTTTCATTCATTCAAATGGAGTGCCTTTGGCAGGGGTTAAGGTCTTATGACGAATTACTTAACAGTTCACAAATAGCTCCTCCTAATTTTAGTACAACATAGCATTCCAATACTAAACTACACTGATATATCTAGTCTTGACAGTGAACTAAAATACACTGTAACAGAATCATTTACCTATTCAGGTCTATTACCAAAGACAACTGAAAAGGCCCTCTTAGTCAAATATTTCCAAGATCAAACTGCAGACAGACAAAAATATGATTAAAGCATACAGTGTTGGTTTTAGACTTCTTTCCAGATTTCAAAAATTGTTTTAGCTATTGATGATAACTGCAAAAATAACATGGCATCTTCACTTACCACATTTTGCTTTTGGAAGCACTGCATGCCTTTAGAGCATAACTCAAGAGGCGAGCATTCCAAAGTCTTAAAAGGTTGGGGAGGAAGATCTCCAACACAGACAACTGTCTTGGAGTTACTGGCCATGATTTTGATTCAGTTGGATTAGTTATTTAAACGAGGAAATGCCAGAAGAGATAACATAGGGTACGGAAAGCACTGCTAAGGTTACAGTGTTAGAGGTTTACAGTGTAAAGGGTTCAGCGCAGGGATAACACTACCTTTCCTCATGCATTCAGATTTTTTTCTGCTGTAAGAGTGGAGAGAAGCCTCTAACAAAAAAATAACCCCAAGGAACTCTGGCCACCGCACCCCAGGCCGCCGCCGGAGACGCGCCCGCTCGGGAGCCCTGCAGAGCGGCCTGCGCATGGCTCGCTCCGCCCGAGCGGCGGCGGCAGCCGGCGCCCCGGGGCGCCC
>NW_020455794.1:0-100580 GCF_003342845.1 Nothoprocta perdicaria
TAGGTGTGCCTGCTTGAGCAGGAAGGTTGGACTAGATGATCTCTAGAGGTCCCTTCCAACCTTAAATATTCTGTAAATTCTGTGAATTCTGTGAATTCTGTGAACTACGTGACAATAATAATAAGGAATGGAACAACACTGCAGAAATTCTCAGCTCCAGTGGGAACAAGAAGAGAAAAACAGGAAAAATGCAAGAAAATGACGAGGCCTGATAGAATGAAAGATGACTAGGCTTATCATTTGTTCAAACTCTTCTCACTGGTGAAGAACAAGGAGGAAATTATCTCTACTCCTACTATGAAACTTCTACTATGAAAAATCCACACCCTATACTCCTCCTTCAGACTCTCCTCCACTCTCTTCCCTTCATGTTTGCCCTAGACTAGCCCTTGCCCTGCTCACTCCTCATCTTCCCCAGCATGCTCAATGTGCCCTGGTTCAGTCTGGAGAGCACATACTRAAAGGCCATGTGCAGGACTGAATGCTTGCAGCTTCAGAAATGTGTCTATATCCCCAAAAGAGGYTGCACACACCAACGCAGACAGGGCAGAAATATGAATTCAGCCACAGTATTTTAATTATTCCTTATCTTCTATTATATCCTCATATCTTCATATACACATACACTCAACGCAATATTCTCAGCCTTCAACAGCTTAAGTACTGATGGCACTTAATTAGCCTTTCCTGCTCTTTCCTTCCCTGTTTGCTACCCCCTATTAGGCCCCTTCTACACTTAAAAGCTTCCTTAGAGAAACATCACTGAAATGATCAGGTCACAGAATGATTAAGGTTGGAGATCATCCAGTCGAATGCCCTTGCACAACRGAGTCATCTAGAGCACACTGCACAGRATGACTTACAGCTTATGCTGTAAGAAAAGAAGCTTGGGGCCCTAATCACATGGCTTCTTCCCAGGACTACTGTTCTCTTGTCCTGCTCCTCAAGGACACATCGAGAAATTTGATGCCATATGTGCTTTCAAGCCCTTCTTTGCAGAATCCTGGTTAGATAGGTCTTTAGGTATAATACCTTGAGCTTCTAGCACTGAGTCTGTCTAGAGACTTCCATTCAGCAGCCTCAGCCATTTTTTTATACTGCAATAGCTTTAGACATCTCCCTCTTTAGTTTTCTAGTTCATACCCCAAGGGGTTCTCCTTTGGTAGTTTCCTACAGGACTTGCCCTCAAATAAAAATACTCCTGAACTCCAATTTCATTGTGTATAGAATGTGTAGACTGTATAAGAGGAGGAAAAATTCATTACCTGTTTATGATTCGTAGAGGCCTTGAGACTGTTGGGAAGCTGAGAACTAAGCCATTATCTGGTTGTAGGGCGTTTGAAGGTGGCTACACAGCTGCGAAAACAGGGGCCTTATGTGAGGAGCAATTGAGGCATTTGGAGGTGGCTGTGCCAGCAGGCACACCGCCAACCCAAACACAGCCGACCTGTAAGCTAGTTTGGAGGTCAAACCTGAGGTGAGGCAGAGGAAGATGATGAAGGCAGGACCCTCATAATGAGACCAGAGACACCCACTGGTGGGTGCACATGCACCCAACAGGGAAAGTTGTCCAACGAAAAAGGTGGAGCTTTGCCCGCCCTCTGGTCACCTCCTGACATGTACTGGTCCTAGGTGGTGGGACGCACCAGGTATAAAAAAGATCATGGGTCAGAGGCAGGGAGGAGACTCCAACCGAGACCTACGTTGTTTCCACGGGGAMGCCCGCAASCTTGGAGCCTGTCAGCCACCTCTCRTCCATCAGGGGTGGGGAACAATCGGTCTCGCTGTCCTGCTRGCAAGTATCCTCTCTTAAATAATTGCTCTGTAGGTGCCTCGGTTTTGCAGGGAGTTGCTAAGTAGTCATCCTGCTTTAGCGCCTTGTTAGTGTGMACTGTCCCAAATCAACCAAGTGTTTGGTTTTGCTCTCAGTGCGTTTACTTTCAGTTGCCGAACCCTGAACCCATCCGGAAGAGTAGACACAACCATGTGCCTCTTGAAGGTATTGCCCACTTAATTCCAAGTCTAGTACCATCACCAGAGCCACCTGCACCTCCTTATATGCAGTTACTATCAAATGTTACTGATGAGGCCTAATCATGACCTCATATAGCATGCCCCCTCTCCCTTACTGATATATCATCCTCTAGCAAAGTCTACAGCTAGGAGGGATCGAGCTGCTGACAAAGAGAGGAATGAGCTTGCATATCTTAACTGGTTTTAAACATTCTCTTCTGCTTATTAGTTATGTTTGATTGATTATTTTCAATTGCTTTTGACTCACTGGCCACCCTTCACATCCAAATCAGCATTGTGCAGGCTTATGTCCCTTTTGAACACTGCACTGTTTCTCCTTTTATCTCTAAAGGCTGCTGCTTACACTACAGAGCTACTTGTGGGATATTTTATTTTTACCAGCACAAACACCTGTACCAAATTAAAACAGATGAAGTATGCAACTCTGTCTTAACTGTCTCTCCTGATGCCTTTTCTTTATCCGACCTTTATGAAAGCTATGAAAACATGTTGCTGCTCTTGGACCTAGAAGTGGATGTCTCGTCAGTCCTCTTTGGTTCCTGTCAGTGGCTGGTCAGGATGTTGCTGAGGTTCAAGGAGACAGGCTCTGTATTGAGATGTGTCCCAAAGGAGAAGCAGTTCCCACCTCCGCCAATGAGCAACAATTCTTTCTCATCTGACAGAAAGATGCTACTGTGATTATGCAGCATTAGCGGCCACTCCAGATGTTCCTGAAAAAGGACAGAGAAAATTGAGCCCTAAATTAAGACACAAAATTATGTGTGGTCCAGGCAACACCAGCCAGTCACATACTGGAGAGGTGCACAGAGAGGAAGACGGGGAACTGGATGTAATGGAATAGGATGCTTGGACAAGGTCCAGAAAGTAGGTAAGTGGCTAGTCTGAATATTTCAGAAGTCCAGCATTTTATGGGCAGGAGGGAATTTATTAGAGAGCAAAGGGAACTGGCATAAATTTACCAGTCAGGCACCTGTTAAACCTGTTTCAGTTGCTCATCCTAGTCAAGCTGGATCCCACTTAGGYGATAATCCTTGAACATACAGGTTTTCAATAATTTGCATACTGCTGGACTTGGCAGAACTGCATGCTAATCTCATACACTACTGTAGAGATATTCCATATGATACTGTCATTAAAGAGTTAGTAGGAACTACACATGATCCATCGAAGGCCCAGTATCCTATCCACAAATGTGGACAAAAATACTTATCTAGAGAAATATGCAAGAACAAGAAAACCATGAAATATTCCTCTAGTATTCTCAGCAATATAATAATTTACAGTTTAGAGATTTTAATCCAGAGAGAAAGTGTTTGTATTCCCTAAGTCTTAACATTCTTCTTTCCTCCCAAGAACACGCCCAGTAAACCTCCATGTAAACCTCTGGCATTCACATCCTGTCGTAAGGAATTCCATAACTCATACAAAGAAGCACTTTTTGAAACATGTTACCTGTCAGCTTCTTTTGAGAACTCTTAGTTCTTTTATCAGAGGAACCAATGGACAGTCAGTCCCTATTCACTTTTCTGTGACACTCACAATTTCATAGATTTCTATCGTGCTTCTTTTCCAATTATGTTATGCCTGATGGTACAATGAAATTGTTCGTATATCCTAATGTTTCCCAAGAGGCCACTTATATTTATTTAACAGTCTAATATTTAGTTGTGCTAATTACTCAGTTACTTGAAACAATACATCTTCTGCCCAGAAAATTTGCTCTCTTTGTTTTGTGTGTCTATAAATCAGCTTTAGCAATGCTGAGTCTTGCATTTATAACAAACAAGCCTGATATGAGAAGAACAAAAATACCTCAATGTGTGGGTATGATCAATTCCTACAATCTGTTCTTTTCCATGGTGAAGGAAAAGATTCTGCTGCAAGCTCTAGATCTTCTGTCTGGCCTACTTAACTAATTAGTGGGCCTGTAGGCCTGCTAATGGCCTACTCATGGCAGGAAGATTTTGGATACTATTCAAAGATTACAAAAAGTTAACAAGATCATTTTTTTCCCATGTCAACTCCCAGGAATCTCAAAGGTTATATTCTCATATCAAGAAAACTGAAATCGTCTCAGTGTGAGTACTCCCCGCTGATTTAAGTATGCTAGGATCAGGAATTCCATGTACAAGTCTAGCTCTTGCTTTTGTGTAATAAGCATCCACCTGTACCACAGTACTGGCAGGTTCTGAAGCCAGGAGATTTTTTCCCCAAGTCAAAACAGATAATTCACGAGCAAAGGCAGCTACCAATCCATCTGCCTACACTTACTCAATTCAAATAAAGTTAGTTTTATTCCTTTTTATAGATGTACATTACCATAATATCCATCCATGAGGATGGGTATCCAACAAGAATGGCCTACTGTATCTAAATATTACTCCCTTCTAATTTCTGCTATAGACAGCAAGATGAAACTAAACTTTTAAGTATGCTTCATGCTCTCAGGGGAATTACTAAACTTTTAAGTATGCTTCATGCTCTCAGGGGAATTGCTCTCAGCAAGGTCAGTCTGAGGCATACAGTGTCCATTATTAAAAAAAAAAAAAAAAAGAAAAGTGCAACTTTCACCAAGAATAGGATCCAGGTGTACAGATAACCCAAGATAACCCAATTAGAAATTGCATGCAAAAGATAAAAGCTTCTCAAGCAATAGAAGCTTTGTCTGGGCAGACTATATCTTAGATAAGGGATATTCACAAAAGAGGCATATTCAGATTTAGAATAAATTTTAGTTTAAGTTTGTCCCATCCATGCCAAAATCTCGGTATCCCCTGCATGATTATTCTTATTACAGCCCTAGAAGAGAATCACCGAACAGCTGGGGTTGGAAGGATTGCTGGATAACTCCTAGCCCAACCTCCCTCTGCAAAGCATGGGTCAGCTAGAACAGGTTGCTCAGGACCTTGTCAAGGCAGGTTTTGACTCCCTCCGAAGATGGAGACTCCACAACCTCTCTGCGCAACTTGTTTCAGTGTTCCATTACCCTTACTTTTTTTTTTTTTTTTTTAAATGAAATTTCCTTTATTTCCTTGCTCTGTTTTTACAGACTCCACCATAAGGTATTCTGTAAATTATATCACAGAACTCATGCTCTAATTTGATCAATTCTCCTCATCCACAGACATCCTGAAATTACAATGCTTGCAATCACCTCCCTTCTCCTCCCTTTGTCTAAAATAGAACGTCTCTCTGCCTTCCCTCTGTTAATACTAAGTTCTCAGGGCAGGTCAAAGCACTTCAAAATTAGACTTTACCTCAAAACAGAAGTCACAAATGTCCTCTTTGCATTCCCCATYCCCTTTCAGGAAATAGTCAAGAAAATGCCACCTTCCTTCCCACAACACCATTTACCCAAAAAGAACATTATTTCTATGCTTACCACACTAATCATATAGTCTGTGCAAAGACCAGTCATTAAGTCAATGACAGTGATGCCTGGCACAGAGGAAGAATGAAACCACACTCCACCAACAAGCAGGAGTTTTTCCTCATGCACATGTGCTGTATGTGAATACCTGCAAGTTCAAAACGAGATTGAGCTCTGTTAGTAAGGAGAGCTAGTTAGAGGCAGGCCAAGAGTTCCCTTGTTGAATGCTTTCCACTTACCTTGGGATGAGGGGAGGGTGTGTCTCTACTGTCTGCCACTGAAAACCATGTTCAATCTCTCTCAGAAAGAAAACTGAGCCTAAAGGCTGCTCAGCTGCTCCCAGACCTCCGGCAATAAGCACTCCTCCTCTCCACGTACATGCACTGTGAGAGTGACGGCCTTCCGGTACTGGACCCTCAACAGGAATCTAAAAATAGAAGTCCAAGGCTTAATTTGCAAGGTAAAAGATCATCTTCCTTTCTGGGATCTTAAATAACCTCTCCGCATTTCATCTCCTGTGGCATATAACATTTTTCCCTGCCGCAGGAGATGAAATTGGTAAGGGGAATATAATGAATAGGCCTTATGGAAAGATAGGTGTTTCCATCTATGCGATATTCAGTAGTTTGCTGCTTCTCAGTAGGTACAGTATCTGTCAGAGAGCCTTACTTTTGCATGTTTATGACAAGTACCTTTACTTTCATTCTTGCACGCTGCTCTTTGTTCAAGACATTCAACTGGAAATCACATGTTCAAAGTCATGGACCAATGTAACGAGTAGCAAAGCATATTAATGATTCAAATCCAAGCAAGACAAAATGCTGAACTGTAGGACTAACAGACAGAATAAAAACCTTCAATGCAAACTTGGAGAAGGGAGGGGAAAAGAAAAAAAGGAAAAAAAAAAAGAGTTGGGGTTCAAAGGAAAATCATAGCAAATAATCTATGGAGAAAATTTTGGAGGCCACCTGGTCAGTGCCTTTCTCCTAAGGCAAATTCAACTCTATTACCATCTACAGAAATCATAGAATCCCAGAATGGTTAAGGTTGGAAGGGACCTCCAAGGATCATGTACTCCAGTGCCCCTGCTCCAGCAGGGACACCCAGAGCATGTGGCACAGGGTGGCATTCAGGTGGGTTTTGAAGACCTCCAGAGAAGGAGACTCCACAACCTCCCTGGGCAGCCTGTTCCAGGGCTCTGGCACCCTCACAGGAAAGAAGTTCCTCCCTGTGTTTCAACTTCACCCATTGCCCCTTGTCCTGTCACTGGCCACCACTGAGAAGAGCTTGGCCCCTTCCTCCCTACATTCCCCGTTCATGGACTACTGCATATTAATCAGATCCCGTCTCAGCCTTCTCTTCTCCAGAGAAAACAGGCCTCCTTGTACAAGAGATGATCCTTTCCCTTAATCATCTTAGTTGCTCTTCTCTGGACCCTCTCTAGAAGCTCCACATCCCTCTTATACTGGGGAGTCCAGAACTTCAGAATATTTCAGAATATTTCAGAATATTTAAGGTTGGAAGGGACCTCTACAGATCATCTAGTCCAACCTTCCTGCTCAAGCAGGCACACCCAGAGCATGTGCCACAGGGTGGCATCCAGGCGGGTTTTGAAGACCTCCAGAGTAGGAGACTCTACAACCTCCCTGGGCAGCCTGTTCCACTGCTCTGTTACCCTAACAGTAAAGAAGTTGCTCCTCACCTGGAGACGGAACTTCTTATAAAGTAAGTAGTAACTGCGCCCAGTGCTCCAGGTTTGGCCTCCCTAGAGCTGAGTAGAGCGGCAGGATCCCCTCCCTTGACCTGCTGGCAACATCCTCCTGATGCAGCCAGGATCCCATTGGCCTTCTTGGCCATGAGGCCACACTGCTGACTCATGGGTAACTTGGTGTCCACCAGGACTCCCAGGTCCCTCTCTGTGGAGSTGCTTTCCAGCAGGTCGACCCCTAATCTGTACTGATGCCTGGGGTTATTCCTGCCCAGGTGCAGGACCCTGCACTTGTCCCTGTTGAACCTCTTGASGTTCCTCTCTGCCCAACTCTCCAGCCTGTCCAGGTCCCTCTGGATGGCAGCACAGTCCTCTGGAGTGTCAGCCACTCCACCCAGCTTGGTATCATCCGCAAATGTTTGTCTAATATTTGCTTAATGCCTCCAATGACAGGAATTTCTGGCCTCTCTAGACAATCTATTGCAGCACTTCACTTAGCTTTACAGTTAAAAGTTTTTCTTGGTCTCTAACTAACTAAAGTTTCCTTCTTCATAGTCTTCTTGTCCTATCCAAAATAAACACGGTTAATAATTTTTGTCCTCACTACAGATTCATTTTATATATTTGAAAATTTGTTTCTATCTTCACTGTTCTCCAGAYTCAAGCAGTTCCTTCAGTCTTCTCCTCCAACTTAGGCTTTCTAGATGATCTCCAGGTGTCCCTTCARACCTAAATTATTATGTGATTCTGTGAAGACTGTATTCCACTGAGAAAAAAAAATCAAGGTGACTAAAGTTAATCACTATGAAGTGCCAAAATACACTGCCAAGGCCRATTAATATGGCCATATTTAATAATTTAATATGGCCAAATGACTAATATATATAACTTAGCTGGAATTCCAGTACTGCAGCACACATTTTGAAATGAGGCAAGTTCTACTCTCCAGGACATCCTGGAATTCTTACCATAGTGCAGGAAAGTTCTTCAGTGTGCAGAAAATGCCAGTCTCCCAGCACAGGTTGCGTAGCAGAACGGCCCCCATATATAAACAGGTACTTTTCACCTATAGAAAAATACCACTAGGTGAACAGAAAAGTTTGGATTTTACATGTCACAAAACCAAAACCTTTTCTCTGCATTTAAGGGAARCTGTCCAGAAATACAAATCAATGAATTCAGACAGAAGTTTTATACACTGTCTGTATTAAGAAATCTTACTACCTGATGAGTATTTGTTTCATAGATTATAATCACTACCCTTCTAGGTGGATCATTTATAACATACAGAAGACTAAAAGACAGTTTTATTCACAAGCTGTATTTTTCACCTTTGTGATTATTCAGAGGACCCCCAAGGTCAACTAGCATTATTATGTATGGATTGAATGCTTTATGTTAACTCTCGCGTTACAGACACAAAATTATGAGGAAAAAGGTGTTTTTTTTAACATACCTAATAGGGAGAAAAAAAAAAAAAAGTGGGTCTGGAAGGCGGAACTCTAAACTACATTATGTTGTTAATTAAWCATTGCTCAACAGATTCAGATTATGTTCCAGACTAGACTACCAAATGCTGAGTAATTCCACTGGTGCTCCCCCTCAATTAATCGCCGACAGCTCAGAGAAAAGATATTAGCTCCAAGAAAGGACATCTTTCACATCCTGAATTCCACTCGCAGTAACACCATGACTGGCTAACAAATGCAGCAGTTTTCACCCCTTATGGCCATTATATTTTACTGCATTCCAATGCTTGATTCTAGATGTACAACTACTGAGTATCTATAAAATGATACTAGAAGCATAGCATTTCTTCTGAGCAGTTTTCTCAGGGGTGAAGAGCTAAGGACCCCTCTATATATCCTTCACAGAGGAAATACTGAGACTTTTCTGATATAATCAACCACATATCAATTTAACCATAAATGATTTCAAGGAATCAGTCTTCTCGATTAAATTGCTATGTTTCAAATAGTATTTACCATTGGGGATTAGCTAATCATTTTTTATTTTTGAGTCTCAAAAAAGAAACAAACAACAGATCTGAAAGACCTTTTTGGTTATCTTACTGATTCACTAAGAAAAATCTTTTTGTAACAGATCAGATCATCTAATCCTATGTTCTGTTTTTAATGGGGATCAGGAGTGGGTATTTAAGTGCTTCAGATCCTTCATGTTACAAACACCACATCTTTGAATTTGGCAGTTTTGAAGMGATTTCTTCTCCTGTGATTCTATTCAGTCTGTACTTCCAAACCAAGGAAGCTTTCAATACAAAGCATCTTGCAATAAAGAGTTTCACAGAACAATTGCCACTTYGTCTAAGAAGGATCCAGAACCTGCCTCCTAACATTTTTGCTTAATTCTCCTTCAATTCTTGCCTGGGGGAGATGCTGAACAACAAATACCTGAAGACCTTCTTCAGGCCACCCATGACTTAGTGGATTTCCATCATAGCCTGTCCTTCATCTGTTCCTCCCCCCATTTCTACCCCCAGTCAGAACAATCTAAGTCAACTTGAGCAATTTCTTGTATGAAGCTCCCCTGTTCTTGTCTCTGGATCTTGCATCTTTGCATCTTTTCTATTACTTTTTTTTTTCCTTTCTTTAAAAGGTGTGAGAATGAGGGACCAGAACTACATACAGCGTTTAACACATGGGCAAAACTTTTATATAGTACTACAACAGTATTCCCCATTCTTTCTYTTTGTTCCTTTACTAATAAAGATTGACACTAAATTCTTAACATCAGATTTGTTCTTCTTTTAAGCATCTAATAATTACAAAGTCTCACTCACTAGCAGAAATAGCTTAAAGCCATCACTGTATGAATGAAGTGAGAATCTCTTTGCTAGTGATATATTTACTTAGGAAAACAGTGGTATCACAGTGCTGAATGAATGAGTATTAAATTGCCCAGATGAAACTTAGTTCATCTGAAATGGTATATATAGGGGAAAAGAGATTCTCTCACTACTGGCTTGGCTTTCTAGATCATTAACAACAATGCTAAWTAGCACAAGCTTTGGAACAAGCATTTGGGAGATTATTGAGGAGCATGTTCCACTGAAAACTGCCTGTTTATTCTGAGCACAGTTCTATGATTTAGCCAATTGTTTTTCCATGCGAGGCCTTGTCCCTTCAACTTGTAGTTGCATAGCTTCAATAAGCCTTGATGAGGAACCTTATTGAACTTTTTGGAAAACCAGCAAAAATTGGACTAACTGGATCTCCCTTTAGTAACAGGCTAACTACTTCAGAAGAACTTCAAAAGTCTTCCTTCATCAATGCAAGATGGACAAAACCATCAAAGGGATAATAAATGAACACACTGCACATTGCCACCYGTTTTCTTTACTATAGTTTTGTCCAGTTCAGACCTCACATACTGACAGCTCTCTGCATCTCCCTCAGGATCTTTTACRAAAGAGAAAATTGGTATCGTATCAGGCACCTTGAGATGCTTTGTAGTTTCAGTTTTAAGCATATCACAGTTCGTGAACCAGCTATTTAATCTTTTAGTTTCCATTAGAGCTATTATTTGAATATCTTCAGACCTGGCGGGTTTTTTTTTCTCCACTTCCTTTAGTGCTATAAATGCTTCTACCAATATTTTGGAATACTTCAACAAAAGACAGGCTCCTGCACAGGCCGTTCCATGAACTTGTTTGAAAACAACAGTTTCACGTTTTCAACCACTTCTGGTTAATATTAAATCTCCATTTGTAAGCATCTACGTTTATGAGTGTGGAGTGATCCAAACTGCCCTGGCAAGTATACACTGCAGCATTTTCAAAAATACATTATCATCTTATGATTATTCAGCTGTGTCTTYTTTGATTCCTTTTCACCATCTAAAAAGCATAACAAGCTTGCAGCTCATGTGCAATGAAAATCATTATCACAGGCATCTGCACAGTTTTTGCAATGACTGCACCAAGTATTAATTACTAATAACTACAATTAGATAAYTGATTTGACCCTTCTCAATTGTTAGGTGAACTCAGTTGACTAAACTCAACTGGCATTCCTCAGTCTCTCCCTTCTGTCAGATCCCGTAGAATAGTGGATCCTGTCACAAGTACTTTTCAACTTTAACGAAAAATGCACAAGAGCTGGGTAAATATTTCAAGATTAAATGCATTCATATGAAGCTTCTGTTTGGATTCTTTAAGTGGGCAGGGAGGAACACACCACTGGAACAATGTCTTTAGAAAATGTAATAGATTCTTCTCATTATAGGGAATCCAAAAGAGGTTACATCTCTTCCCCAAATGTTCATCCAAAAGCTATTGCTTAAGATGAAGGAATACAGCATATCTACTTTAAATGTATAGCCTGCACTACATAAAAAGCAATACTAGAACATAAACATTTGCCTTTTAGAACTCAAAAGGTATGCAGAAAGTGGTCAATAAATTCCTGGATTTGTCATCCTTGTGTCCTAYACCCATCCACGTGCCCTACCCCCATTTCCACCCTTTCCAGGCTACCTCTGAACATGACTTCAGTTGCACTGTGTCTCCAACGCAAAGCAGCTGGTTCAGTCTGTGGGTTTACAAGTTCCACTGTAAAGGAGTCTAGGGCATTACTGCTGTCTGGGAACTTTAGCCACAGCATTCCCAAGGCTGCGTTTGATGGGGATGTCCGTCCTCCTACCATCAGGGCCAGGCTGTTCGAGAGACACGACACAGTATGGTACAACCGCTCATCTGTGGATATATAAGACACCATGATTTAGACTAGTATTTTTCCCAAGAAATTCAGAGCTTTCAGATTTCTGACTGCCAGTGCAATTGCAGTGACATCACTTTCTACCAGACTATTTAATTACAAGCACAGAAATATCTTGCTATTGGTATAAGAACCGTGTTAGGGCTGTGATAACGGAGACRAGTCTAGTTGGAGGCCTGTGGCCAGTGGTGYTGCCCAGGGATCAGTGCTGGGCCTGGTGCTTTTCAATCTGTTCATCGGTGACTTAGACGAGGGCACAGAGGGCACCCTGAGCAAGTCTGTAAACAATACCAAACTGGATGGAGTGGCCGACACTCCAGAGGGCTGTGCTGCCATTCAGAAGGACCAAGACGGGCTGGAGAGTGGGCAGAGAAGAACCTCATGAGGTTCAAGAAGGATAATACAGGGTTTTGCACCTAGGGAAGAATAATCCCGGGCATGACTTGGGGGCATAGAGGTTGACCTGCTGGAAAGCAGCACCACGGAGAGGGATTGGGAAGGCTGACAATAAGTGAACCACGAGTGAGCAATATTCCCTGGCGGCCAAGAAGGCCCCTGGGATTATGTACTGCATCAGGAGGAGTGTTGCCAGCAGGCCAAGAGAGGGGATCCTCTCCCTCTGCTCAGCTCTGGTGAGGCTGCACTTGGAGTACTGGGTGCAGTTCAGGGTGATGGAACTGTCTTATGAGGGACTAARCGAGCTGGGCCTGTTTAGCCTAGAGAAGAATGAGAGGAGATCTGATCAATATGTCTAAGTACCTGAGGGGGGAATGGAGGGAGGATGGGGCCACACTCTTCGTGGCAGTGGCCAGTGACAGGACAAGGGGTAATGGGTACAAACTGAAACATAGGAAGTTGCATCTGCAGGTGAGGAAGCAATTCTTTATTGTGAGGGTGACAGAGCAGTGCAACAGGCTGTGCAGAGAGGCTGTGGAGTCTCCTTCCCTGGAGATCCTCCAAACCACCCGGATGTGACCCTGTGCCACATGCTCTAAGTGTTGCTGCTGGAGGAAAAGTGTCTGACTAGATGATCTCTAGAGGTCCTTTCCAGCCTTACTTATTCTGTGATTCTGTAACTCACCCCATCTTTTACCAGAATTTTCCTTTTTCACACAGCCAGCTTTCCAGCAGCCTTCATGCTTAATTAGGACATGGAAATTTCTCATACGACGATGCTGTCCATCCTCCTCCCCAAAGCCTCCAGTTGTGAGAATGACATTGGGTTTTATAAGAGCAGAGTGGTGACCGTAACGTCTCAGACCAGCAGCTTCAGAGTGCATTCCACATGCTACTGCAGTGATACTTCCAGCCACACTGACAGGACCATCACCACAAGCAACTGTAAGAAAAAAAGAACCAGAGAATCTTAAGCGTCACATAAGCAGGAATATGGTATTACATATAAATGTAATAGGAGTATAAAATAAATATAAAAGAAATCAGTATAGCTTTCCAAAATAAAATTTTAAGCAAGTTTATATAGCATATCAGCTATAGACATATAGACAGTCAGACGCGCCCTAAGAATCACGTTGAAATGGTTTACACGAGTATTACTGTCAACTTCTACTTACTGCTCCCTCAATTCCTGATGCAAATATGAGCCTGTTTTAATGGGGGTGGGGAAGGAAGGGGCAAACAGGGAAACAAGGAGTTGCTAAGAGATTGTTGTTTCCTAAGTAGATTTAGCAAAATAGTTGACACATCATCTCTTGTACAATTACCTTTCTGGAGATTAGAATATTTGACTACTTAAATAGCAAACAACAGCAAGAGAAAAAATAAGTGAGGAAGCAGAGGGAGGGAGGAAAGGGACCAACAGCTGAATTCCAAGTTTCTCACTGGAATTTGATCCCACTTTCTTATTTCAAAAGCACTGAAATAAAGTTCTGAAGTGTAAAAAAATATGTAAATGTCTGACAGTCCTATTATAAGTGAATATCTTTAGTAAAATCAGTATCTTCTAAAAGCTATGCTTCTCAAAGCCCTTRCTATGAACCAACCTTTCACCACAAAAGTCTAGTTTAGCAACATTGTACAAGCCATTTTCTTCTGATTTTGATTTTGTATCTTTGTTTGACCAAATGCCTCCTAAATTTTCTTTGGAGACACTGGGATGGAGAAGCAGCTCTCAAGTCCATCTTCTATATGACATAGCTGAAAATATTGCCTATAACAAAGGTTGTTCAGTGCACGATTCTACTTTGCATAACAATGTCATCAACTTGAACTGTATGGGCTCGAATGCCTTCCTACTGGTGCAGCCTCTTAAGATAGGAGGTTCCCCTCTTCCAGTTCAGGAAATMCACTTACTCAGAGAGCAGAGCCCTGCATAGAGATAAGCAGAGTTAAGTTGAAAAGAGAGTCTGGGGCACCCCAACAAAAGGAGGAGCAGAGTAGTCTGGCATTACAACCACACACTGGAGCGCTCTATGTATAAGCAGAAAAGTTATTCTGGTTGGAAGGTTCAAAAAATGAAACAATTAAACTGATCTGAACCACCACAGTCAGGACACAGCTACAATCGCATATGGATTGTAGGACAATCATTAGAAAGATGGATGAACCTACTCATATGRTACTACCTCGTGTGTTCCTTCCTGAGGTTTACCGCCTCCTAAAAATCTCTCCAAGAAAGCTGCATATAAAGAAGTGAATACTATGATAGCTAGTCAGTATTTACCTGTCATGTTCAAAGGAGTCCAGGAAGGCTTCATCCCCTTTGCTGCAGTCAAGACAAAATAATGAGAACATTTCAGGTGCCATTCCTGTAGCAAGCCAAAAGAAAAAAATCAGAAACTTGGAACAAGTGGTGGAAAGAACAAAAGAATAATCACAGTTATCAAATCAAAGATCAACCTAGCCTAGCACTGTTTCCAACAATGGCAGAGCTCAGAGGGTGGCTATAGATGGGGCCRAGTCTAGTTGGAGCCCTGTGGTCAGTGGTGTCCCCCAGGGTCAGTACTGGGCCCAGTGCTGTTCAACCTGTTCACCAATACCCTGGCGAGGGCACAGAGTGCACCCTGAGCAAGTTTGCAGACGATACCAAGCTGAGGGGAGTGGCCAACACTTGGSAAGACTGTGTTACCATYCAGAGGGACCTGGACAGGCTGGAGAGTTGGGCACAGAGGAACGTCAAGAGGTTCAACAGGGACAAGGGCAGGGTCCTGCACCTGGGCAGGAATAACCCCAGGCACCAGTACAGATTAGGGGTTGACCTGCTGGAGAACAGCTCCACAGAGAGGGACCTGGGAGTCCTGGTTGACACCAAGTTAACCATGAGTCAGCAGTGTGCCCTCGTGGCCAAGAAGGCCAATGGGATCCTGGCTGCATCAGGAGGAGTGTTGCCAGCAGGTCAAGGGAGGGGATCCTGCCCCTCTGCTCAGCTCTGGGGAGGCCAAACCTGGAATACTGTGTGCARTTCTGGGCTCCCCAGTATAAGAGGGATGTGGAGCTTCTAGAGAGGGTCCAACGGAGAGCTATAAAGATGATGAAGGGAATGGAGCATCTTTAGTACAAAGAGAGACTGAGTGAGCTGGTCCTGTTTTCTCTGGAGAAGAGAAGGCTGAGAGGGAATATGATTAATATGTACACGAAGCAGGGACATGTACAYGACAAGGGRGAATGCAGGAAGGAAGGGGCCAAGCTATTCTCAGTGGTGGCCAGTGATAGGACAAGGGGCAAAGGGTATAAGTTGAAACCCAGGAAGTTCCTTCTCCACATTAGGAAGAACTTTCCTGTGAGGGTGCCAGAGCCCTGGMACAGGCTGCCCAGGGAGGCTGTGGAGTCTCCTTCTCTGGAGATCTTCCCAACCCACCTGGCTGCGCCTGGGTGCCCTGTCCTATGGGTGTCCCTGCTGGAGCAAGGGGCTTGACTGGATGATCTCTAGAGGCCCCTTCCAACCTTAACCATTCTGTGAATAGCCAAAATCAGAAGCCCTAAGAAGAATCTGAGAACGTTACAAGTATACAATAATAATACTTCCACATCTCAGCCTTCAAATATTAAAACTGCAAGGATTTTTTAAGCAAAAATATTGTGTTTTCCCATGCCTTTTACATTAACTTTCATGCCATCTAGTAATAAAACAAACAAAAACAACAAAAAATTAAAAGCTTCTTGCTAATGCTGAACAACACTTGATTGGGTTTTGATAATGGATTTTCTGATAATGGATTTTCTTCCATTAATCTGTCCCATASCCTCTTGAACTAACATAAAGCTTGTCGTTCAAAAAGCGATGTCCAAAATTAATGTAAATACTAAAAATGGAAGAATCCATGAAGTCTCTCACAAAATTATTCTAAAACTTAGTCACCCTCATCAGAAAAAAAAAARRWTAAAAAAAATSATTTGTATTTCTAATCTAATTCTGCCAAGTTTGTTTCCATTAAGACCTTGATCTTATTCTATCTGTCTGGAAGTTCAATTGCAGAGCTCTCTAGCTCTTTGCTATCATATGTCTCATTCTTATATACATTTGTGAATTTGGGTTTGTGGTCTTTTTAGTCTCCTCTGTAAGTAAAAGTTGTTTCTTTCTCACTGTCTGGGCAATTGCCCTGATCTACAATAACTCTTGTGGATGCTTCTACATCCTTTTGCAAATCTGTCAATGTGTTTCAGTCAACATTTTCGGTGTTCATATGGAGAGCTGATTCTTTCTGGTAGCAAAATAAATATAGCACATTGTTTTTAATACTATAGACTGTTACATTTCTAGACTAAGAATCACAAGAGCCAAAGGGAAACTTATAAAAGGGATCGTATAGAATCTTCATAATCTTATATTTTCTTCTAGACTGTCGACAGTTGTAAATTTTGCCAATAAATAACACAAAAACAGCAAGAAGTTGTAACTAAATGTCATTAATATAAGAAAGCCTAAACTGAGTCAGATAGAACATATCTGAAACCAGGAACCTGGCTCCAATAATGGCAAAGCCAAATGCCTATGGAAAATCTAGAGAGCAAGCCAGGGCATATACTTCTTTCAGGTACGTTTCCAAGCATTTGCAGGTCAAAAATTTTGACCTAGGTGTCACTTTCTCATGTACAATAATCCTCAATGAATTTCTTTTTCATTAAGAAAATTGTCTCTTGAAACCATGCAAACTTTCAGCCCCTGCAGCATCCTTTAGTTTGCTATGCTAAGGCTTGTCTCCCTGAGAAAACACTCCCTGAGGAAGGAAAAAAAAGTACTGCTAACATAGATGAGAAGCTTCTTTCATTGCTACTTGCCCCAGCTTTATACTACCATCAAGAATCCTTTCTGCCAAAAATTTCACTTACAACTCCAGCAGCTCTTCTAAAGAGTTATAAGAAGTTGCAGGCTTTTCATGCTATCGGAGTCAGCTTACCAGCAGAATAAAGGAGAGTTACCTCATACTCATCGAAAGGCTCTAGAGCCTGCACTCTTCGTTGCTCATCTTCAGGAACACAGAAGGCAAAAAACTCGTTCATGTCCATGACGCTGCACTCACTCCAGCCCTAAAACAAAAGTMTCCCCATATTATTACTTCTGGAAGGATAGAGACTCACTTTCCACAAGAAAACAGTGATCATAAATGAAGCATCTGCATGAGCCTTTAAGGAGGAAAAGCTGAAAAACGGCAGTCTAGACTCTGGGGTGAAGACAGACCTCAACTTGTGAAGCTCTGAAGAACTTAGATCCACACTTATTTTAAAAGCCCCAGAGAAATCCACCTCACCTCAACCCACACCAGAAAGTAGGTTTAAGTTGATAGAGGGACCTTCAAGTGACTGGTCACACTATAGAGAAGACAGTAACTCAGTCCTGGCACTGTTTGCTTAAACCTGTGAGTGGCCAAGCTTAAGACCTCCCAGTATCTAAAGTTTCATTCTTTCCCTGGTGATTCAGGTTTCACATGTGCCCTGGAGCTGCAGCACTTACATGTTGAAGGAAGCGCCTCCGCTGCGTCTCATGGTCAGGGTACTGTGCTAAAGAGTGAAGGGGAGAATTCAGCTGGTTAAAATGCYGCTGCATAACACGTCCAAATGGGTCCTCGGGATGCATCTGCTCATACAGCACAAAACAGGCCTGAGAAAAACAATCTGCTGCCCACTGTACCAAGGCATCTGACCTGTGCATAAGAAAGAAAATAATTCTTAACGACTTAATAAATGACTTGGACGAGGGCACAGAGTGCACCCTAAGCAAGTTTGCGGACGATACCAAGCTGAGGGGAGTGGCCGACACTCCAGAGGGCTGGTGTGCCGTTCAAAGGGACTTGGACAGGCTGGAGAGTTGGGCAGAGAGGAACCTCATGAGGTTCAACAGGGACAAGGGCAGGGTCCTGCACCTGGGCAGGAATAACCCCAGGCACCAGTACAGATTAGGGGTTGACCTGCTGGAAAGCAGCTCCACGGAGAGGGACCTGGGAGTCCTGGTGGACACTAAGTTAACCATGAGTGAGCAGTGTGGCCTCATGGCCAAGAAGGCCAATGGGATCCTGGCCTGCATCAGGAGGATGTTGGCAGCAGGTCAAGGGAGGGGATCCTGCCCCTCTGCTCAGCTCTGGGGAGGCCAAACCTGGAGCATTGGGGGTAGTTCTGGGCTCCCCAGGGTAAGAGGGATGCGGAGCTTCTAGAGAGGGTCCAGCAGAGAGCTACAAATATGATTAAGGGAATGGAGCATCTATCATACAAGGAGACACTGAGTGAGTTGGGCCTGTTTTCCCTGAAGAGAAGGTTGAGAAGGGATCTTCTCAACATGTACAAATATCTGAGGGGAGAATGTAGCGAGGAAAAGGCCAAGCTCTTCTCAGTGGTGGCTAGTGATAGGACAAGGGGCAAAGGGTATAAGTTGAAATACAGGAAGTTCCTTCTCCATATGAGGAAGAACTTCTTTCCTGTGTGAGTGACAGAGCCCTGGAACAGGCTGCCCAGGGAGGTTGTGGAATCTCCTTCTCTTCCAAACCTGCCTGGATGCCACCTTTTGCCACATGCTCTAGGTGTCCCTGCTGGAGCAGAGGCAGTGGACTAGGTTATATCTAGAGGTCCCTTCCAACCCTAACCATTCTGTGATTCTGTAATTGCAGGCCCAGCTATCATATGGAGATACAACGTACCATCCTGCAACCGTAGAAGACAYGCTATTAAGGCATCCTGACAGAAATGTATGTGAAACCCTACAGTGCTGCAGATGTATGAACCTCTGCCACAACCACTGAGAGAATTCAAGAATGAAGAGAGACTTAACACCCTATCATCCGATTTTGAGACTTTTTTTCCCCAATAATACCCCATCATAATTATGCTGTAAGGAGCTGCAGCTTGGGCTTCCACAGTATTCATGAGGCTTTAGCTATGAAACATTAGGTCTCACAGCCCTGTGGGACTTCCATACAGTGAAGCTTGTTCCCACTTTACTATCTGGATAACAGAGGACAATCCAACTGACCTGCTATTTTCCATGTAGGTGAGCACCACCTCTGCCAAGAAAAGAGTGGGGACTTCCTTGTCCAGTCCTGCTTCCTGCAGGGCTATCTCCAATTTAGATAGCTCCGTTAAGTCCACTCCTAGTAACTTATAATCCTTTCCAGAAAGGGCAATGGCTCCTGGGGGAAGAAAAAGGTACAATCTTAACACAGTGCTGATGCTACCTGAAAGCAAAATGGATAAACAACAGAATGAGCCCTACAAACAATTGCTCATACGGCTTTGCCCATCCTTTCCCCAACTAGATTTTTAGAGGAGACAAGAAAAAAAAAATCTCCAAATGAATTACAGAGGAACAGCACCAAGAAGGATCAGTTAGAGGCCCATTAAATTTAGAACTCAAATTCCAATAATCCTAAGGAAAAATTCACCTACAGATTTTTCTTAGAATTATTTACTGTAACAACACTTTATTCCTTTTAACAGCAATTTTATAGCACCGCTGTAACTCAGAATCAAATCTTAGGAGTTATCACTTCCAGTACTTGCAGCACAGACAAAGGAAAACACCATTATTTTGAGAGAATGTGARTGATTTCTATCACAACCACAAAGACACTCTCAAGTCTTAAATAAGTCTCCTTAATTTCCTTTAAAAACACATTTCTTTCCCGTACGTGGCATTGAAATTCAAACCCACGTATCCTAACTTTCTGCAAACACCAGTGTTAGTCGCACAAGTCACATTCTCAGAAATTAGCTCCTACTTATGCCATGACAGCATTGGCAAATCATACTTCTGTACTCCACAAGAATCATTTTTTGCTAGATGATGCATTTTAACCAAAAACAAAACAAACAAGGCTGGACAATATCTTTAGAAATCTGTGCCCGCTCTGCGCCTCCACACCAATGTGATTCTATCAACCCCAATGGCTTATGCTACACTGTCTTCAAAAAGCATCTGTTATCTGAAGCTAAACAACCTTCTTCAGGTCTCCGTTGCACTGTGGAGCCCAGAACTGCATACGATACTCCACATGGGCCTCGCCAGAACTGAGCAGAGGGGTAGGATCTCCCTCCTCAACCTGCTGACAACACTTGTGATGCAGGCCAGGAGTCCATTGGCCTTCTTGGCCGCAGGGACACTGCTGCCTCCTGGCTAGCTTGTTGCCAGCTAGAACTCCCAAATCCCTATTCGTGGAGCTGCTCTCCAGCAGGTCAGCTCCTAATCTGTCCTCATTCCTGGGGTTATTCCTTCCCCAGTGCAGGACCCTGCACTCGTCCTTCTTGAACCTCATGAGCTTCTTCTCTGACCAACTCTCCAGCCTGTCCAGGTGCCTCTCAATGGTAACACAGTCCTCCAGAGTRTCGGCCACTCTACCCAGTTTGGTATCATCCACAAACTTGCTCAAGGTGCACTYGTTGCCCTCATCCAAGTCACTGATGAACAAGGTGAACAGGACTGAGCCCTTTACTGACCCTAGCCTCCAACTAGACTCCACCCCATTTATAACCACCCTCGGAGCTCTGCCATCCAGCCAGTTCTCAATCCACCCCAATGTCCACTCATCTAATCCATGCTTTCTGAGCTTCCTCATAAGGATCTTGTGGGTGATGGTGTCAGAAGTCTTGCTGAAGTCAAGGTAGACAACATCCACATATAAGAAAGCCAAATACCACAGCAACGAAAGCTTTGCTAGGATCAAGTTACCCAGAGTCACAGCTTCTCCCCTATCCGTAAGGTCTACAACTTAAGTTGTTTGAGATCGCTGAAGGTCACCTAGCTGCTGTGAGACCTTGCTGACAGCAGGCATGTCTGCATCCAGGTGCTCAAGACTCTGCTCAGTCAAGCTCTAATACTTCCCAGGCTGGATGTTCCACTGTCACTTTGGGTAACCTATTCATGTTTTTAAACTATCTACGTGGTGGGGGGAAAAAATGGGGGCGAGGGGGAACTTCTGCCCACTTAGTTGGAATTTTTTTGTTGCAACTTGCAACCATTGCCCCTCGTCCATCTGCGACATGCCTCCAAGAAGAGCATGATTCCATCTTCTCTACACTCTCCAACTAAGGAGTCAAGGATTGCTGAAAGAGACCCTTCAATCTTCTTCTGAAAAATACAGATAGGTTTCACCCTTCCCTTGCAAATCAYGTGTTCCAGCTCTTTCATCATTCTTGTGATGTTTCACTGGATATGTTCAGTCTGTCTTTGTCTCTCTTGTACTAGGGATCCCAAAATGGGACACAGCATTTCAAGAACGGTTACCGAAAGAAATTAAGTTTGGCTTGACAGTTTAATCCTAACAAATCCATGATGACAGCTACATATTCTCTTGTTTTCTAACAAATTCTTGAAAAGAGTTTGTTTCATTTTTTTTTCAGAAATTCAAAAGTTGTCTTGTAAACAAATCTAGTTCCTCTGCTCTTCATGCCCCACTTCTTAAAAGCCAAAGCCCCCTGCGATTCTTACGTAAGATACCTTCCACAAACAACATACCGAGCCCTTCTCCTCCAGCATCTCCCACCAGCGACGACAGCTCTTTTATTCCTTTGATCAGAGCAGCTTTTTGGCATGCCACGTTTGGAAAATCCACCTCACAGACCACAGTGTGACTCAGAAGACCCATGTCCTTCAAGCGGAAGTATAAAGAGTCAAATCCAGCACCTAAAGACAGGATCTGCAGAAAAAGTACCAGAAAAGAAAAACATGTTCAACTCTAGCAGCCTCCTAAGCACCCATGAAAAACATTCAAGTTAAAGGCCATCATCTTTAGATTGCCAGAAAGACGCAGCTGCCTGGRAAAGATTATGGAGGATTTTTTCTACATATTGCCTCCTTCCTGATTCTTCTGCCCCAAGTGACAAATGGGCAGGAAGCAGCAATAGTCACAGATTCTCTGTACTCTTCTAGAAAAGGATCCTGTTAGACTCATTAATGAATATGCTAACACAGAGCCAACATGTCAGGAAGATTTTCCACACGTATAGTGGAAAGAGCCTGCGCGCCCGAGCAAGGAAAACGTACCTGTGTCCTAGCATAGCTTTGGGTCTTCAGCAGGAAGTCTCGAACACAGTGGTCCACAGCCTGGGCCCGCACATAATAACCCCTGTGGAATCAAAGTCAGCTGCAATCACTTTCCAGGAAGCCTATTTCTCTGGCACATGCATTCTCCTCCATGCCTTTTACTTAAAGGAAAACAAAATCAACTTTTTTTTTTTYCCCCTTGTATGCCTACCTAAGAATCCCACATTTACAGAACCCAAGTGGGAGATGCCTGATCATTCTGTTGTAGCTAAAGCACATTAATAAATATACATATCCTGCATTTAATAATTAGCTATCAAACAACAGATGTCCTGGTCAAACCACTTGTAAACATGGTACCTAGGCCTGCCCCTCTCTGCACGGGTGAACGTGCACTGGAAGCAGTGGCAGAGACGTCGCAAGCTTTGGGGACTAGAGGCTCCACCAGCTACCCTGAAATGGGGACTAGAGGCTACACCAGCTACCCCGAAAGATGCTCAAGGGCTCGGGACTGCCGTGCTGACAACCACAATGCGCACCTCGGGCGGGGAGTTTGACTTGAGGTGCCGGACAAGGAACTGAAACCCTGCCCAGCTCGGAGCGCGCCGCAGGCCGGGCCGCAGCCGCCGGCCCCAGCGAGGGGAGGCCCCGGCCCCGGCCCCGGCCGCCCTCACCGGTGGACGAGGGGCGCTCGCCGCCGCCGCCGCCCCGCCAGCAGCGCCAGGAAGCGGTCCCGCACGTAGCCTCGCGCCGCCGCCGAGCTCTTGCTGAGGGCGCTGCTGTCGCCGGTGCCCTGCACCTGCCGGGACAAGGGTCCGCGCTGGCGCCCGCCGAGCCAAGGGGTGGCTCGCAGCGGAGGAGGGCGGGTTGCGGGGCCTCACTTACCGCCGCGCTCCGCGGAGCGCCCGGCCGCCCGCCACCCATCCCGCGTGCTGCTCCCCGGCTGCGGGCGGGCTGGCGGGCGCACCGCCCCTTCCGCGGAGTCGTGCCTAATGGGAGCGAGGAGCACGCCGCCACAGCGACTCCCCGGGCGGGACGGAGAGGCGGCCCCGGCCCGCCCCTCGCCCCGCCCCGGCCGCCTCAGCGCCCTCGGCGCCCGAGAGCAGATAGGGAGGTGCCCCGCTGGCGCGGGAGACACGGCGCGCGCAGCCGTGACAGCAGGCAAAGGCGGGGCGCGGAGCTCCGCGGGCGGGGCGCGGAGCTCCGTGGGCGGGGCGCGGAGCTCCATGGGCGGGGCGCGGAGCTCCGCGGGCGGGGCGCGGAGCTCCGTGGGCGGGGCGCGGAGCTCCATGGGCGGGGCGCGGAGCTCCGTGGGCGGGGCGCGGAGCTCCATGGGCGGGGCGCGGAGCTCCGTGGCGGGACAGACGGAGAGGCGCCCAGGCAGGGAGGGCAGCTCCGTGGGCGGGGCGCGGAGCTCCGTGGGCGGGGCGCGGAGCTCCGTGGGCGGGGCGCGGAGCTCCGTGGGCGGGGCGCGGAGCTCCGTGGGCGGGGCGCGGAGCTCCGTGGCGGAACAGGGGGGGAGCCGCCCAGGCAGGGAGGGCAGCTCCGTGGGCGGGGCGCGGAGCTCCGTGGGCGGGGCKCGGAGCTCCGTGGGCGGGGCGCGGAGCTCCGTGGGCGGAGCGCGGAGCTCCGCGGGCGGGGCGCGGAGCTCCGTGGGCGGGGCGCGGAGCTCGAAGTCCTTGACGCCAATGCTGTCTCTGTGCTGGACCTCTTGATCCCTGCAACTGCAGCAGTGGAGGGCTGGACTTTGCCAGTCAACTGCTACTGGACCTGGGTACAGTACCATGTGCTGAGGTTTTGCACAGATCTTGCTCCAAGGATCTTGGGGAATGTCTTAGTACATTGGTATTTATTGTATGAAAATGAGATGTCTTATTGGACATTTAATTTAGCATCAGCACAGTGCAAAATAATGGAAGAGCTGATGTGGTGCCTAAACCCTTAAGAAATAGTAATAATTGGCATTGATTATACAATCGCTGTATATTTTTGAGCAAGATTGTGATATATCTCTTGTCCTACTAGTGGAGATATGTTGATATCCTAGGAGGTTTGCAGCACTGTTTCATCCCCATGTAGCACTCCTAAAATTTTCCTTGTTAATAAATCAGTACTTCATTAAATTTTGTTTTGCCTCCTGCGTTGAAGGATAAAGGATTGATCTTAAGCAGTGCTGTGATTAACTCTTTCTTAAGGACTGCTGACACTTTCTGTAAGATGCCTTGAAATCTCCTTGCAGGAGGGTGCTCATGTGCTTCACGTCTAGTGGTACCAACCTCTGCTCCGAGTTCCCGCGGCCTGTCGGGGAGCGCCGTTAYCTCCTGGCTACCGCAGAGCTCCTGCACTGAGCACTGCGCTCTCCCTTTCACGTAACGCATCCCAAACCCTTCTGACGCATTTACACTCATCGATTCTTTGGATGTTTTATGAATAAACATAGATTGTGGCAAAACACGGATTCCTTTTATTAGGCACATTTTTTAAAGCTTTGTTCTTTGCTGAGTGAAGCAATTCAAAATTCAGTTAAACTTGCACAAGTTAAACTTACCTGTTATTTTGGTTTGAAATGTTTCAACTATAGGCTTAAAAATGAATTATTCTTCACCTGAAATATCTCAGAAATATAACCACAAACTTTCTGAAAACTGATTCAAAAAACTATCTAAGCTTTTGGCTGGAAAAGTTTAAGATATATTAATCACTCTGTATGATTACAACTAAATCCTGTTGTAAAGTACTCTACTAGATAAGGCCTTACAGCAATCTTATCTTGTCTGTTTTTAAACATACTTGCATTTTCACAGTGATCTTTGAAAATTCTTCTTCTGCTATGTATGTGGGTGGGTAGACTTTCAGTGACTGAATGAAGTAGGGTATCTGACAGAAACCTATTGCACACCAATAAAAAAAACTAAAACATTTCAATACATAGGGCAGCTGCCTAAGAGCTATCCTTGATTGTGCAAGTCACTGAGAACTGCAGATTTGAGTCTTACGGATGCTTATCAGGAACACAGCTCAGTTCTTGGGCAAACCTACTAGAAAAATACTGTCCTCCAGACCCAGAATAGAGCCTTAAGTGGAACCTGAAAAAGACAGTGCCATTCCTCAAAAACCCAGGCCAGACAAAAGAGAAGTAGTTATACCATTTATAACAGTAAAGAAAAACACAAAATCACAACTTCTTAACCAGAACAGTTGCACAGCCTCTTGGTCAAGCCTCATTTCTCCTGCTGGTATCAAGTACAATTGAAAGACAGAGAGGCTATTTACCAACAGTGAGGCTAGATACTTCTGATAACCTAATGTGGTATTTTATGCTGTATTCCACTTTCCCCATACTGTCTAAAGATGTGATCACATCTCTATCTGCATTATCTTTATGAATAGCTCAAGCTCATTTATTGTCCAGTGCGAATTTTTTTACAAGGACGTATGAGCAAGCTAGGAAGCTTTAACTTCCATTGAGGGAAGTTTCAGAAGCCACCTTTTTTCAGGGGCCTTAGGTATGGGAATGTTGCTCTTCCAAACTGCTTTCGTCAGTAGACTTGAGCTTGGCAGAGCTTTCTTTGTGTTCCAAAGACAAAAACCCTGCCCTGTTCTCCTCACATGCAAAATTTAAACATGGCTGTATTTCATGGGGTCTTTGATGAGTTGAGAGCCTTCGCAAAGCCGGCTCGTAATTTCTCTATTTCAATTCTCCTTTTGAAAAAGAGGAGTAAGAACAAATGAGAAAAAAGGGGAATTTGGGACTTCAGAGAGAAATGAGAGATTTCTGTAAGGCATTGTCTTGGTAGTACCTGATGAGCTGGTTACACTTTGAGCTGTAATTCTGAAGTTTTGATTTAAACTCAGCTGCTTTATTTAATAGGAGAATTGTTATCCCACAGGATTGATTCTAGGAGAGTCCCATAAGACAGTTCCAGTTCACAATTACAGATTGGTGGCTGTATCCTAGAAAACAGGAATTAAAGGATTTATTGGTCATATTAGATGGCCAATAGTATGTAAGTTCTCAGTGCAGTGATATAGCCAAACAAAATTTTATTTTGAGAAGTATATTAAGAAAGGCAATGTCATACATAATGTCAGGGTTTTGGGGTCAGTATTTCAGACCCATTCTGGTTACAAATTAGAAGGAGCTTTTGTCTGAGACCTCTTCAGTATTATGAGAGACCTCACATAGTCTGCTTAGTTCTCAAGTGGTTGTAAAGTTATCTGACCTGGTTCTGCAAGAGTTCTTGCAGGAAAGGAAGTTCAGTCTGGATTTGGACTGTTTAAATTTTGTCAGGGTCTCAGGTATACCTTTGGTATTCCTCTGGCAGATGGCATTATTTCTTAGCAATCTCCTGAATTTCAGGGAGCACTAGTACTACACTGCCACATTTGGCAACAGACATGGTATTGCATCCCCTGAACTAGACCTCTGTATCCCAATTACTTTAAAAGCAGAGTCACATTCACCATTTTCTTCAGATTTCCTCAGATTTCTTCAGATTTCCTCAAATTGCATTCTCTCTTCTTCACCCTGCAGTTCTCCATGCTCCCAGCAACTCTTGTCCTAACGCAGACTTTCGCCTGTCTCCAGGGAGTCCCTGGTCCTATGAATTTGGCCTTGYTTACAGCATTTGAGTCAAGATATCCCTGTGGGGCCTCACACATAGATAGTAAGGAAGGAAATAATATAAATTATGCTTGTCGCTGCTTTCCTGTGGTGAGGTCTGTATTTGCTAGAAACTCCTGGCCTTTGTTCTGGGCTGGGAATGGGTTTCATAATGAGGAGGGAGGCACTTTCTATTTTGAGTGGAGAAAGCAGCATCAGGGAAGGTTTTAATTATCTGTTGTTGAGCAGCGCAGCCAGGCTGCTGAGTATGAGCAGCGACATCGCACTCCGATCCTTTCGAGCGAGAAGGGTGCAGTATGATCTCCTCGTGCAGGTAGCGGTCCTTGCTGGAGGGTGAGACCAGTTTGTTATAAGATCCTCAAAAAGGCTTCTTCTCAAAAAGAGAGCAGTCCCTCTGCAAGGCTTGGAGAAATAGAATAAAGCAATAAATAGAATAGAATAAAGCAATAAATCAAAGTGGGAGGAAAGCAAAACAGACTTTTCTCACATTTGTCCCATCTCTCAACCCTGCTGAAGCAGTGCTGTATTGTGGAGAACGGCACTCGGTTTGTCCTTCTAACTTGTGCTAAGGACTACTGCAGAGCGTGGGCAACAGCTATTAATAACCTGGTAGAGAGATCTGCAAACATGTGGAAAATGTACTTGTCTTCATCTTCGAGCTTTGCTTTGTCACCATCCTTCCATTTTCCTCCGGGTACTCCAGTGTCTGGGCGACCTGCTACAAATACCTTCTCAGCATTTTTCAAGGTCTTGATGGAGGGTCCTGGTTTATGTGCCACTCATCCTTTTTTGTTCACTTTACCTTGCTGATGCCCACTTGGAGTCCYGAGTCCAGTTCTGGGTTCCCAGGTACAAGAGAGACATGGACATACTGGAGCGAGTCCAGTGAAGGGCTACTGGGATGAGATGCTACTGGAGCATTTATATGAAGAGAGACTGAGAGAGCTGTGACTGTTCAGTCTAGAGGAGATAGAGAGGGATCTTATCAAGGTGTATACTGATGGGGATGGGAGAGTGCAAAGAAGACGGTCAGACTCTTCTCAGGGGTGCCCAGGGACAGGAAAAGGGCAATGGGCACAAACTGAATGACAGGAAACTTCATCCGAATCCTTGGAGATGTTAAGAAGCTGACTGTAGAGGGTCCTGGGCAAGCTCCCTTGACCTGCTTGAGGAGGTGGGTGGGATGACAGCCAGAACCCCTTTCAAAAATTCCTTCCTCAAACATTCTGTGATTCTGTGATATTTCTTTGTCTTTTACCCTTATATCTTAGTGGTTCTTGCAATCATGAGTTGCTAGAGTTCAGAATCCAAAGAGGAGGAAGCAGGGCTGTAAGTGGCCTTGTAACCATGGACCTCAGGAGGGCTGACTTTGGTCTCTTCAGGGACCTCCTTGGAAGAATCCCATGGACTAGGGCCCTAGAAGAAAGGGGGACTAAAGAGAGTTGGTTAGTTTTCAAGCCACACTTCCTCCATGCTCAGCAGTGGTGCCTCCCTATGAGTAAGAAGTCAGGCAGAGGGGGCAGGAGGCCTGCGTGGATGAACAGGGAGCTCCTGGCAAAACTCAAGCACAACAATGCAGTATACAGAATGTGGAAGAAAGGACAGGCCCCTTGGGAGAAATACAGGAACATYGTCAGGGAATGCAGGGATGCAACAAGGAAAGCTAAGGCATGCTTGGAAAAAATTTGGCAAGGGATGTTAAAAATAATATTCTGCTTCAAATATATCAATGGCAAAAGGAAGATTAGGGAGAATGTGAGTCTGCTGGTGAACGGGTTGGTGCCCTGGTTACGAAAAAAACACAGAAAAAGCAGAGTTGCTGAGTGCCACCCTTGCTTCAGTGTTTACTTAGGGCAGCCCTCTAGAATCCCCAGACCCTAGGGACAAGAGAAGAAGCCTGGAGAGAGAAAGATTTGCCCCAGGTAGAGGAAGATGGGGTCAGAGAGCACAGAGGGCAACCTGATACCGACAAATCCATGGGCCCGGATGGGATGCACCTCAGAGTGCTGCATGAGCTGGCAGACATTATAGCTAAGCCACTTGTAATCATCTTTGACAGGTCCTGCAGAATGGGGAAAGTGCCTGAGGACTGGAATAAAGCCAATATCCACCAGTCTTCAAAAAGGGCAAGAAGGAGGACCCAGGCAACTACAGGCCAGTCAGCCTCACCTCCAACCCTGGAAAAGTGATGGAAGAGCTCATTCTGGCTGTTGTCTCCAAATGCATGGAGGACAAGAAGGTGCTCAGGAGTAGCAGCATGGATTCACCAAGGGGAAATCATGCTTACTCAACTTGATAGCCTTCTATGATGGAAGGACTAGCTGGATAGATGAGGAGAGAGCAGTGGATGACATCTATCTGGACTTCAGCAAGGCTTTTGAAACTGTCCCTCACAGCATCCTTCTGGGCAAGCTCTGGAGGTGTGGGATAGATGAGTGGACACTGAGGTGGATTGAGAACTGGCTGCATGGCAGAGCTCAGAGAGTGCTGATCAGTGGTGCTGAGTTCAATTGCAGGCCTGTAGTTAGTGGTGTCCCCAGGGGTCAGTCCTTGGTCCAGTCGTGTTCAATTTATTTATCAACGACCTGGATGAAGGGATGGACTGTCCCTCAGCAAGTTTGCTGATGACACCAAACTGGGAGGAGTAGCTGATACCCCAGAGGGCTGCACCGCCATCCAGAGGGTCCTGGACAGAYTGGACAACTGGGTGTGAGAAACCTCATGAAGCTCAACAAGGGTAAGTGCAAGGTCCTGCATTTGGGGAGGAATAACCCCAGACACCAGTACAGGCTGGAGACTGACCTTGTGGAGAGCAGCTCTGTAGAGAGGGACCTTGACATCATGGTGGATGACAACCCTATGACCATGAGGCAGCAGTGTGCCCTGGTGGCCAACAAGGCCAATGGGATCCCGGGGTGCATCAAGAAGAGCGTCTCCAGCAGGTCGAGAGAGAGGATACTCCTGCTCTGCTCAGCCCTGGTGAGGCCACACCTGGAGTACTGTGTCCAGTTCTGGGCTCCCCAGTACAAGAGGGATGTGGAGCTGCTGGAGAGAGTCCAGCGTAGGGCTACGAGGATGATCAGGGGCCTGGAACATCTGCCCTATGAGCAAAGGCTGAGGGAGCTGGGCCTGTTCAGCCTGGAGAAGAGAAGGCTGAGGGGGACCTGAGCAGTGTCTATAGATACCTCAAGGGAGGCAGTGAGGAGGAGGGGGCGGCCTCTTTTCAGTGGTGGACAGTGATAGGACTAGAGGAAATGGCCACAAACAAAGCAAGTGCTGCCAGAAACATTAGTTTCCTGTGAATAACACTTAAGTTTTACATTTTGATTCTTTTTTAAGAAATATCTTTCAATAATAACATAAAGCAGACAAGCTCTATCTGTGTGAAGTGTAGTCAGGGGCAGTGTTTCTCAAAATTACAGGCTGCCAAAAGCTGCACGTTGTTCATTCTGTCCACACTGCTGCACAGGGGATGCTAAAGCCTTTGTGAGCTGCTGTGTTTTGTAGGTGGTGTGAGTTTGGGTRTGTTGACTCTCCAAGTGTGAGTCTGAACATAAGATGGGAAAGAACCGGGATAAGTACTGAGACATCTTKCCTCTTTAACAGGAGTGAAACCAGAAAACATTGCTTTTCATTTTTTGCATGTCCTCTTTCAAGTTAAGAGGTGATTGGTGTAGCAAACAAACCCATCTAGAACAGGTTAGAAAAGTGCTGAAAACTTCAGTCTCGTTTCAAGTACCTTTCAAGGTGTGTAGAAGAAGGAAGTACCTGGACCAGCTGTGTGCTCAGGTGGCATCCAGCTTGCACAGCACAGCATACTTTAGGACATAAAAGCATTAGCAAGCTGTTTTCCTGAGTGTCTAACACCCAAGAGAGATCTCGCACACAGAAATATACCACAAAGGGACAGTGACAGCCATCCACCAGGCTACCCACTGGCTATATGCCCCATTTCTGAGTAGGTGTCTTCTCCCCTTGCCCCACTTCAGCTGAAGAGCCTCACAAATGTCATGCTGGCACGTCAGCTGCACAAGCCAATGTTAAGGAGTTGGGAAGCAGGAGACCTGCCTCCTTGAAGGTCTGAGCATGTAASACCTGGTAGGCCTGAGCATGTAAGAAGTAATCCTGCTCTGAAACATGTTAGGAGACAACTTTTGTAGAGTTATGTTTCTAAGGAGGAAAAAAAAAAAAAGGGTTAAAAATCCCAGGGGAATTACAACAAGAGGAATTAGGACACAGGAATGGAGGCCTAAGGGATTTAAGAGATGAGTCTCTAACAAAGGGAAGGACTCAGGAGAACTAGAAAGTGATGCTACAGGTTCTGTGATGCAGCTCCAAAGCACCCGAYGTGGCAACAGCAGGGAGCTCTGGATTAACAGCAGCAGTAGTTTGCTGGCTAGCAGTCATTTTTCTGTCCCTTTCCTGCAGAGGAACTATATCATAGTACCTGCAGTGTCATTAAAGGGTACACACACAAAATTTAAACTTGTCCTCCCCCTGAACAGTACCAGCAGAAACCCTCCATGTCAAGGATAGCCTGATGGTGATTCATGTTTTGAGCTGATATCTTCATTCACAGGATGGACATTGCACACCCTGATACACAAACACAAGATGGGCATTTCTTAAGCTGATACTTGTAAATAAAATGAAGGGCAGCTATTACTGTGAGAATACCTATGATCCAATAATCACAGAATCAGAGAATGGTTAAGGTTGGAAGGGACCTCTAGAAATCATTTAGTTCAACCCCCCTGCTGAAGCAGGGTGAGCACATGGCACAGGGTGGCATCCAGGCGGGTTTGGAAGATCTCCRGAGATGGAGACTCTACAACCGCTCTGGGCAACCTGTTCCAGGGCTCTGGAATAATATTTTGTTTATTCCCAAAATTAGTAGAATGCTGCTGTGTTTCACTTTCTTATCACAAGAAAAGATGTCTTGTTTCATGGACAAAGCTGCTAGTGGCATTTTGGGGAAGTGCCATGGAATGCTTCCCCATTTCACAGAACCACAGAATATTCAAGGTTGGAAGGGACCTCTASAGATCACCTAGTCCAACCTTCCTGCTCAAGCAGGCACACCCAGAGCATGTGGCACAGGGTGGCATCCAGGCGGGTTTTGAAGACCTCCAGAGAAGGAGGCTCCACAACCTCCCTGGGCAGCCTGTGCCAGGGTTCTGGCACCCTCACAGGAAAGAAATTCCTCCTCATATGGAGATGGAACTGCCTGGGTTTCAACTTGTCCCCATTACCACCTGTCCTATCACTGGCCACCACTGAGAAGARCTTGGCCCCTTCCTTCCTACATTCCCCCTTCCTGAACTTATACATGTTAATCAGATCCCCTCTCAGCCTTCTCTTCTCCRGAGAAAACAGGCCCAGCTCACTCAGTCTCTTCTTGTACGAGAGATGTTCCATTCCCTTAATCATCTTTGTTGCTCTTCTCTGGACCCTCTCTAGAAGCTCCACGTCCCTCTTATACTGGGGAGCCCAGAACTGCCCCCAATGCTCCAGATGTGGCCTCCTCAGGGCTGAGTAGAGGGGCAGGATCCCYTCCCTTGACCTGCTGGCAACATCTTGCTGATGCAACCAGGATCCCATTGGCCTTCATGCCAATGAGGGCACACTGCTGACTCATGGGTACAGGGATGTGAAGTCATATACCTGAGTCACAAAAAATCTGGATTTCCCCGATTCCTGCAGTGTTGCTTACCTTGTTCATGTGGTAGATACATATGTACAAGTACATGAAGGGGGAATGTAGGGAGGAAGGGGTCAAACTCTTCTCAGTGGTGGCCAGTGACAGGACAAGGRGTAATGGRTGTAAGTTGCAACACAGGAAGTTCCATCTGCATATGAGGAAGAACTTCTTCATTGTGCAGGTGCCTGAGCCCTGGCACAGGCTGCCCGGGGAGGTTGTGGTCTCCTTCTCTGGAGGTCTTCAAAACCCGCCTGGATGCCACCCTGTGCCCCGTGCTCTGGATGTCCCTKCATGTGCAGGGAGATTGGACTAATGAACTCAAGAGGTTCCTTCCAACCTCAACCATTCTATGATTCTATGATTCTATGAATGTAATTTAAACACTATTGGAGGTTTGTTGGATGAATGCCAAATGYAGACTAAGTTGTTTAACACCATGCTTTTCCTCCATTGGTGTCAAACCAAAGACCTCCTTATGGAGCTTTTTTAGACTCATGGGTGCAGATCAGTGTGTCCTGTTAATAAGAAATGTTTCTTATCATTAGGCTTCCATTTATCATTGGCTAATATTTTCATCCTGTATCTCACATATGCAAAACAAATGTGACCAACTCTTCCTTTTGGCATCAGTAACAGTTTCACTATCTCCATGCAAGAGCCTGTCCTCTTGCAGAGTTTCTTTTGTTCATAATTTACCTCAAGTACAAAAGTGGACCATTTTTATTTTAGCCTGGTTGGAGATATTTTCTTCTTTCTTTTTCCTTTGACTTCAGTTTTCATGATTCAAGAATTATCACACTTAGAAACTGTTTCCCCTTCCCCATTGCCTCCATTTCTACTTGCAGGATAAACATCTGATTTATGCCAAAAGCAGATGTGTTCCTAGCACTAAGGCTTCTCTGTGATCCAGATATTCTTATCCTTGTTGGCTGCTTCACCTCCTGTATCACAAAGTTGTCCTCAGTGCCTGCTGGGATTTCTGGGACTTCTTGTAACCGACTTCACTGTCTTTCCACTGCATGTCAGGGTGGTTGCAGCCCTCCGTGAGGTCCAGGCCTGTGGTCAGGACCCTACTGCTTCCACGTCTCTGTAACTGCAATGAGATCATGGCCCTGTGACTGCACACACAGTTCCTCCAGATTATTCCCCATACCGCATGCATTGGTGCACAGGCAGTTTGTGGAAGTACTCAAGCACATGGGTTCCCCAGGAGGGGAAGAGTCCCAGGTGGACTCTCCACAGTCATGCCCTGTACATTTTCCCTTGACTGCCATCCCTGGAGCTCTGTCGTCCTCTCTCATTGTCTCCAGTCTCCCCAGGTATCATTAACATCCACACAGAAGAGGATTAGAGGAGTGGTCCAGCGCATGGACAAGCCTTATCTGTCTCTCCATGGCATCTCACATCAAACAGCAAACCTTTCTGGATAAGGRGCAAGTTTGCAGAAAGGGGCCTCCGTCTGAGTGAGCCCACTCAATCTATGATCCATAATTGGTACAAGAACCATTTTAACAAGATATTCAAATTGTTACCATCTGAGAAGTGATCATATCCTTATTTGTTTTAGAAGTTCTGTTTTTGACACCATGCTTCTCAGGTTTTATTAATGGTAAAGTTTCTTTCTAGGAGAGGAAGTGGCAACATGTAGCATGAGGGCAATCAAAAGGGACTTTAGGGAATTGGTTTGGATGATCGGGAACTTGGGTGTGCATGTCATCTTTTCTTCCTTTCTCCCCGGTGCTTATAGCAATATGGAAAGAAACACGAGGATATGTCCATTAAAACGTGGCTTCGTGGTTGGTGTCATCACCATAACTTTGGGCTTTTTGGCAAGAAGAAGCCTTACATAGCACCAGGCGTGCTGGCMTCAGAGGGATTCATATTTCCCAAAGAGGGACAAGAGTCCTTGGGCATGAGCTAGCAGGGCTCATTGATAAGGCTAAACTAGATTTGACAGGGGAGGTGGGTGTCATCAGGGAAGCTGGTGATAAGGTAGGGAATGGCCTGCCATGCCACCCACACCAGCCTCATTCCAGAGCCAGCAAATGATACTTGAAGCCTCGAGAGGGAAAATGGAAAACGGAAGAGCTGCTGCAGGCTCACATAGTAGAGTTACAGCTGCCCCAGCTGAAAAGAGAGGCACATTGGGAGCCAAACTCAAATGCCTCTATGTAATTAGCATGGGGAATAAACAGGGGGAATTGGAGATACATGTGCGGGTGAAGGGCCATGAGCTTACTGCAATTACTGAGACATGGCAGGACAGGTCTCATGACTGGAACATGGCCATGGATGTCTTTAGGAAGGGCAGGCCAGAAAGGTGAGGTGGTGGAGTTTTTCTGTATGTGAGAGAGCAACTGGAATGYATGGAGTTCAGCATAAGGGAGGGCAAAGCATGAGTCAAGCACTTGTCAGTGATGATTAAAGGGCAGGCCAACAGGAGTGACACTGTTGGCTGGTGGTTTACTGCAGGCCACCTGATCAGGAAGGCGAAGTGCATGAGGCCTTCTACAGGCAGCTRCAAGAAGCTTTCCCATCACAGTCCCTCGTCATCCTGGGGGAATTCAACCACCCTGACATCTGCTGGGATAGTCACACAGCCAGGAACGGACAGTCAAGGAGGTTCCTGCAGAACACTGCAGATAACTTCTTGATGCAGGTGGTACATGAGCCAACAAGGAGAGGGTGCTGCTAGACCTGATGCTAACAAGCAGAGATGGTCTACTTGGAAATGTGAGGGTTGGGGGCMGTCTGGGCTGCAGTGACCATGAGATGTAGGAATGCACAATCCTGYRTGGAGGAAGCTGGGCAAGAAGTAGGATTGCAACCCTGGACTTTAAGAGAGCCAACTTTGACCTCTTTGGGGACCTACCAGAGGAATCCCCTGGGCCAGGGTCCTCGAAGGAAAAGGTGTCCAGGAGAGTTGGCTAATATTCAAGCAGCACTTTCTCCAAGCTCAGGATCAGTGCATTCCTACAAGAAAGAACTTGAGCAAGAGGAGCAGGAGATCTGTGTGGATGGGCAATGAGCTGTTGGGGAAACTTAATGAGAAAAAGAGAGCATACATCATGTGGAAGAAGGGCCAGAGCACATGGGTAGAATATAGGAACATTGTCAGAGAACGCAGAGATGCAACAAAAGAGGCCAGGGCCTGTTTGGAATTAGAGTTAGCAAGAGATGTCAGGGACAGCAGGAAGGTCTTCTACAAATACATCAGCAGCAAGAGGAAGACTAGGGAAGATGTGSACGCACTGATGAATGGGGTGGATGCCTTGGTGATGGGGGATGCAGAGAAGGCAGTGCTATTAAATGCCTTCTTTGCCTCTATCATTACAGGTAAGGCTGGTCCCCAAATCTACAGAGCCCTGAGACAAGAGAGAAAATCTAGAGGGGGGAAGAAATTCCTCATATTGAAGAGCATTGGGTTAGGTATTATTTAGGCAAAATGTACACCCATAAATCTATGGACCCAGACGGGAGGCACCCGAGAGTGCTGAGGGAACTGGTGGGTGTTATTGCTAAGCCACTCTCCATCATCTTTGAGAGGCCATGGAGAGCAGGGGAGGTGCTGGAGGACTGCAAGAAAGCCAACATCACTCCAGTCTTCCAAAAGGGCAAGAGAGAGGACCCAAGAAACTACAGGCCACTCAGCCTCACCTCCATCCCTGGAAGGATGGAGTAGCTCATCCTAGAAATTGTCTGTAGGCATGTCAAGGAAAAGAAGGTGATCAAGAGTAGTGAGCATGGATTCACCAAGGGGCAGTCATGTTTGACCAACCTGATAGCCTTCTACGATGGGATGAGGTGCTGGATGATTAGAAAGTCATGGATGTTGTCTACCTTGACTTCAAAAAAGGCTTTTGACCCTATCTTCCATAACATCCTTATGGGGAAGCTCAAGAAGCAAGGATTAGATGAGCGGACATTGGGGTGGATTGAGAGCTGGCTGGATGACAGAGCCCAAAGATTGTTATAGATGGGGCAGAGTCTAGTTAGAGGCCTGTGGCCAGACATGTCCCCAAAGGGTCAGTACTGGGCTCGATACTGTTGGACTCTTTCATCAACGACTTCAGTGAGAGGAGCACTATCACCAAGTTTGCGGTTGGTACCAAACAGGCTAGAGTGGCCAAGACTCCAGAAAGCTGTGCTGCCATTCAGAGGGACATGGAAGGGTTGGAGAGTTGGACAGAGAGGAACCTCATGAGGTTGAACCAAGACAAGTGGAGGAACGTGCGCTTGGGGAGGAATCTGTTGATAAGATCTCCTCTCAGTCTCTGGTAGGCTAAACAGGCCCAGCTTGCTTAGTGTGGCCTCATACAATAAATACACCAAGCCCTTGWTCATCTTTGCCCCTCTATGCTGGAACCTTTCTAGAAGTTACACGTCCCTCTTGAATGGAGAAGCCCAGAACTGCATACAATACTCCAGGTACGGCCTCGCCAGAGCTAAAGAGGATCCCCTCCCTTGACTTGCTGGCAACAGTCCTCCARAAGCAGGCCAGGATCCCATTGKYCTTCTATGAGCACAAGGGCACACTGCTGACTCATGGTTAACTTGGTGTCAACCAGAATTCCCAAATCCCTCCTCACGGAGCTGTTTTCCAGCAGGTCAACCCCTAATCTGTACTGGTGCTTGAGGTTATTCCTCCCCAGGTGCAGGACCCTGCACTTGTCCCTGTTGAACCTCTTGTTCAACAGGGATCTTGTTCCTCTTGTTCCTCTGTGCCCAACTCTCCAGCCTGCCCAGGTCCCTCTGGATGGCAGCACAGTCTTTTGGAGTGTCAGTCACTCCAGCCTGCTTGGTGTCATCTGCAAACTTGCTCAGGGTGCTCTCTATCTCCTCGTCCAGGTCATTGATGAACAGGTTGAACATCACTGGGCCCAGTACTGACTCCTGGGGAACACCACTGGTCACAGACCTCCAACTGGACTTGGCCCCATTTATCACCACCCTCTGAGCTCTGCCATCCAGCCAGTTCTCGATCCACCACACTGTGCCCCTGTCCAGTCCACACTTCCAGAGCATTCCTATGAGGATGTTAYGGGAGACGGTGTCAAAAGCCTTGCTGAAATCAAGGTAGATAACATCCACGGCTCTCCAAGATAAGACCTAGTTAGATTCACAGATTCACAGATTCACAGAATATTTAAGGTTGGAARGGACCTCTACAGATCATCTAGTCCAACCTTCCTGCTCAAGCAGGCACACCTACAGCATGTGGCACAGGGTGGCATCCAGGCGGGTTTTGAAGACCTCCAGAGTAGGAGACTCCACAACCCCCCTGGGCAGCCTGTTCCAGGGCTCTGTCACCCTAACAGTAAAGAAGTTGCTCCTCACCTGGAGACGGAACTTCTTGTGCTTCAGCTTGTGGCCATTACCCCTCRTCCTATCGCTGGCCACCAGTGAGAACAGCCTGTCCCCTTCCTCCCTGCATTCTCCCTTCCTGAACTTATACATATTAATCATATCCCCTCTGAGCCGTCTCTTCTCCAGAGAAAACAGGCCCAGCTCRCTCAGCCTCTCTTCGTACGAGAGATGTTCCATTCCCTTAATCATCCTGGYTGCCCTTCTCTGGACCCTCTCBAGAAGCTCCACGTCCCTCCTATAYTGGGGAGCCCAGAACTGMACACAGTACTCCAGGTGCGGCCTCACCAGAGCTGAGTAGAGGGGCAGAATCACCTCCCTTGACCTGCTGGCAACACTCCTCCTGATGCAGTTAGGTCTTATCCTAGTTAGGATGATGTAGTTAGGAAGGTACTCTTTCCCGTTACCTGTCCCCTGTGGCTTGTCTGTGATTTCYAAGAACGCTCTTCATGCACTAGTAGCCGTTCTAGCTGCTATCACCAACTTAGAGGACTACAGGGTGAAAACTGAAACATACATGCTGTAGATTTTGAGGTTTCAAAGCTGTCTGGATTGTCTGTATCCCCTACTTCATTTTGTCCATCGGCTCAGGAGAGCCGTTTTTATTTTGGTGGACATTTTAAAAGCATTTTTAAAGAGCTGTGGGAAAGGCCGTTACCACAAGACACTTCGGTTAAAAAGTAGGAAGGAGTCTGAAGGAGTATTTAGAGCTCAGTCTCACTTCCGTATAGGCAGTAAAGTAAATATAAAGTCTCTGCTAGCAAAGTTTGCAGAGGGTACTAGTATTAATAGAGAGATGAACAGGTAAGTAATAATCTGGATCTTCTCAAGCCAAATACGAAGTGCATTGATGATAATGGGACTATGGAGGGAAATAAGGAATCTGCATCTTTTTCCTGGGTTAATATTGTCCAAGAGTTGCTAAGGGGTTGAAGATGATAAAGCAAATGTCCACCAAACTGCTCTGAAGWGAAGACACGATTCCTCCAGCCTGGTTTAGGAGGAGCTCTTCCTCTAGAAGCAGTCATTCAAAACTAAATAAAAATTATTTCTTTTAAAGCATGAGTACTGAGATGCTTGCTCTTTGACTACTGAAGCCCTGTTCACTCTCCACCCTTGCATCCCCAAGAGGCTGCTGGGAGCTCATGTGCAGCACGCAGCATGTCAGGGCACAGGACCTGCTCATTCCTAACTTGCCACTTGCACCCTTTTATTGTGTGGGGGCAATTACTGCACAAAAAGGGATCAGTAAATGCGGGGACAGATGGGCTGGATGCATCAGACTTGCATGCGCTGAACAATTGCTTGATTTTAGGAAGTGAAACTCTAAGAGAAAAGTATGGAAGAACAAAGCATGGAAAAATGTCACAGGTGCCCAGGTTTTACGTGGGGAGAGGGCAAGCTGGGAGCCTGGCTCTTGAAACGGATTTGAAAGAAAAACTTATAATCTATGCATAATAAAAAAAAAWAAACTTATAATCTATGCATAATAAAAAATAGTAATAGGTCATAGCGTGACTAGGTGTAAGATTTGCATATACTCTATTTCCTCTTGATATTTTGTTATTTTTATCCTAATGATTTTGTTTCAGATACAAGAGAAGGGAGGCTGCTAGTCATGATGAGATCAAGGTTGTGTAATACATAAATTTCCACTAGATGGAGGTGCATCATACGAGTTTGTATGTAGCAGGGTGTGTGTGGGTGTGTGTGTGTGCGTGTGCGTGTTCAGGTACATGAATGTTTGTGTGGCCTCCTTTAGTTCGACAGACAACTTCCTGCATCGATTTGTAATGAGAGTATCTGCTGCAATGTCATATATGCCCATTGCAGATTTAGCAAGGACTTTTTCATCAGCATGCATATTTTTTGTCAGTTTAGCTGCTGGCATATACAGGAGCAGGCAGTGTTTGTGTAATATTTTCTAGCACAGAGATGTACACTAGTTGTGGATGAGGAACTTCATTTGGATGATAAACTTCACTTGCCAGCCCACTATTTAAGACAAGAGGAGGTTTGACTATCTGCATTTTTCTTTTGCTCCCCTTCCTCGGGAATCACCAGGTCTCACATGCTTGTTTGAGAACCTGCTTCTCTGTGACAAGAGCTTGAAGCCAAGATCCTGAGCAAGGAGACCTCAGGTGTGCATTGGTGGCTCTTGGAGAAAACCCCATCCCTGTAGACTCCTTCCAGTCCCTGCTGCAAAGCAGAAGAGTCCAATGGAGTTGACAATGTGTGAGTGAGACTTGACTCTGCTGATCTCAGAGCCTTTCCTTCCTGAGCAAACATTTTCCATTCTGAAATAATAACCTCACTATATATAGAAAGCACCAGCAGCCTCCCAAAGGCTTGTTCTTCAGGAAGGGATATTCCTCAAATTGTTTTCTTCCTTTTAAAAGCAACCATGAACCCTTTGCCACCAGTTTTGTGCCTGCCTGTGAATAGTGTTGATTAAAGGCACATGTTCAGCTCACAACAAAATACTCCAGATTCCCCATGCCGCCCCGTGCTCCCCACCCCCCACTGCATGGATTTGAGACTGGGTCTGTAATCACAGTCCACAGTATTTCGGAAACCACCTCCCCATCTCACTTCCTCCCAGCTGATTTTCAGGGGAACAGAAGGAGACTTGTTTGCTACCAGGGAGGAAGTCCAGGCTGCAGTGAGCTGCTAAGAGGCACCTACAAGAATGTGGCGCTTTAGTCTGTACGCGTGTAGGGGCTGCTGCCAAGTGAGGTCACTGCTGCTGAAACGGGGATGAAGAGATTCCAGCAGAGGAGGATGGAAGAAGCCAGGGCAGGAAGTAGAGCAGTCAGCAGCACCGTGTTCAGCTCAGTCAACTCCCCTCTCTGGAAATGTTGATTTCAGTTTTCTCTTGGCTCATAGACTAAAATCTGTTAGATGGTTTCCTTCTTATTCCCTTTTCTCATCATTAAAAAATCATTCCATGGTTTGACACAGTTCAGCCATGTCTTTGAGAGAATCTAATGGGAGAAAGCAGCGCCCGATCCAGAGGCAGTTCAGAGGCTAGGACCAGGCAATGCCATCCATTACTTTTCTGGATTATATAGTTGACAGAACCTCAAGGAGAGACTCTGCTTTCAAGCCCTGTACCTTTTGCTGAGCTAGATCTTGACTCATGACTTTTTTCTTACTGCTCTGAGTTTTCTACAGTCTTTATGAACAGTGAACATTWGACTCATATCACTGAAGCTACAGAAATGTCATTTCCCTATTGTTGTATGGCCTTCTGTTCAGCCAGTCCATCTTCCTCACAGATTATTAAAGATACTGAATAACAGTGAGTTATAGAGAGATCCATGCAATTCTTATTAGAATGATAGGATCATAGAATGCTTAAGGTTGGAAGGGACCTCAGAGGTCATCGAGTCCAACCCCCTGCACACGCAGGGTCACCTAGAGCACATGGCACAGGGCTGCGTCCAGGCGGGTTTCCAAGATCTCCAAAGAAGGAGACTCCACARCCTCTCTGGGCAGCCTGTTCCAGGGCTCTGKCACCCTCACTGTCAAAAAGTGTTTTCTCAAGTTCCTGTGGAACTTTTGGTGCCTCAGCTTGTGGCCGTTCCCTCTAGTGCTGTCGCTGGCCATCACTTTTCAGAGGCCTCCCCCTCCTCCTCACTGCCTCCCTTGAGGTATCTATCGACACTGCTCAGGTCCCCCCTCAGCCTCCTCTTCTCCAGGCTGAACAGGCCCAGCTCCCTCAGCCTTTGCTCCTAGGGCAGATGTTCCAGGCCCCTGATCATCCTBGTAGCCCTGCGCTGGACTCTCTCCAGCAGCTCCACATCCCTCTTGTCCTGGGGAGCCCAGAACTGGACACAGTCTCCAGGTGTGGCCTCACCAGGGCTGTGTACAGGGGGACGATCACCTCCCTCGACCTGCTGGAGACGCTCTTCYTAATGCACCCCRGGATCCCGTTGGCCTTSTTGGCCACCAGGGCACACTRCTGCCTCATGGTCAACTTGTCATGACGCCCATGTCCCTCTCTGCAGGGCTGCTCTCCAGCAGGTCAACCCCTAATCTGTACTGGTGTCCAGGGTTATTCCTCCCCAAGTGCAGGACCCTGCACTTGCCCTTGTTGAACTTCATGAGATTTCTCGCCGCCCAGTCGTCCAGTCTGTCCAGGACCCTCTGGATGGCAGCACAGCCCTCAGGGCTATCAGCTACTCCACCCAGTTTGGTATCGTCAGCAAACTTGCTGAGGGAGCACTCCARCCCTTCATCCAGGTCCTTAATGAATAAGTTGAACAGGACTGGACCGAGGACCGACCCCTGGGGGACACCACTAAGTACAGGTCTCCAACTGGACTCCACACCACTGACTACCACTCTCTGCACCCTGCCACTGAGCCAATTCCCAATCCACCTAAGAAGAACTTCTGCTGAAGGAGAATATCTCAATTGTAGAGATATATATATATATATATATATATATATATATATATAATATTTGCTAATATATAATATGAACCTCGAGTGTACTGTTTAATGCTGCTTTGATCTGCATATCATGAAGATCTAGGTCAAAAACCTTAGATCAGTAACATATACATTTATCAACCAAATTGCGCTATCATTAAAAATAATACCTTTTTTTTTTTCTATTTTTGCTATTATTTCAAATAATCAAATCCTCTYTGGCTCAGAGTTGTTGCAGACAGTGGCACATCCGAAAGTGGTTTGGCAGCATTATCATGAGGTACATTTGTTTTCCCAGCCCAAAACATCAAAATGTAATCTGAAAGTGGGTCATCTTAAAGTGTCCTCACTATGACATAAACTCAAGCCTCTGGATTTGTAATGAAATTCCCCATGTAACTGCCACCATAGTACAGTGAATGGGCATATTTTTGATGCATGCGTTTTCCAGCAAACAATAAATTGGCCTGCTCGTGTGCTGCTTTGTTCATGGCAAGCGGATCCTATAAAACATAGCAAAACTATTACGGGAGTTGTTGCAGAAGATGATCCTTTTTCATCCAGTAAGCAGGAACAGTCAGTTGTACAGATATAGCCTGAGAAATAACTGTCTACACAGCAGTTCTCCAGAAAAGATGTTGGGCTTTTAGTAAGTCGCATGCTGAACATGAACCAGCTGTGGGCATACTGCTCCTAAAACATCATACAAGATGTTCTAAACAGGACTGTGTCTTGCAAGATGCATGAAGTAACATTTCTGGCTCCACTTTGTTGTGATAAGGTCCTTAGCTACAGTATTGTGTCCAGTCTTAGTGCACTTCAAAGAATGGAGATGGATCTGAGAAAGTCCAGAGAGGATGATTAGAGGCTAAGGAAATACCATATTGAAAAATTAAATGCTCTGGGGTAGTTCGATTTAAAGAGCAGTGAGGAGATAGGATAACAGTCTTGGTTTGTAAGAGACAGTTGTGAAGACAATAATCTATTTCCAGTGTTTGTGATGGATAGGACAAGAAATAATGGACTCAAATTAGAGCAAAGAAAATTTATCATTGAATAGATTGACTGTCAGGCTTATATAGTCTCTGTTACGGAAGGGCTTTAAGAACTAGTTAGGCACACATCTCCTGAGCACAGAGGGTTTCTGGGTTCAGCTGAACCCTCTTTGAGCTTTGGGAATGAAGCAGTTTGATAGCCCTACATTTTCTCCTGATGTTTATAATGTGTCTGTTCAATGCTGTTTATAAGGCAACTGCAAAGAATAATCACTACTGTTTCACTTGTAGTCTGTTCCTTCCATGTTCTTTGTTGTATGTACCTGCTTTTCTTCACTTATTTTATCCTCTGGGTATGAGTTGTCTTATTTCTRGATTTGAAGTCTTAACTTTTGGATTGTTCTATAACTTAAATAATACCAAGTGAGCTATTTGAGAAGTCCTTTGTTGAATTAGAAGTGAATTACTAGCTGGGAATGTAAGGAATGAGCAGAACAGAAGACARGTCTGGATGACAGAATCACAGAATATTCAAGGTTGGAAGGGACCTCTACAGATCATCTAGTGCAACCTTCCYGCTCAAGCAGGCACACCTAGAGCATGTGGCACGGGGTGGCATCCAGGYGGGTTTTGAAGACCTCCAGAGTAGGAGACTCCACAACCTCCCTGGGCAGCCTGTTCCASKGCTCTGTYACCCTAACAGTAAAGAAGTTSCTCCTCACCTGGAGACGGAACTGCCTGGGTTTCAATGACAAGTCTGTGAAACTTCTAGAGAGAGTCCAGCGTAGAGCAAGAAAGATGATTAAGGGACTGGAGCATCTGTCTTATGAGGAAAAGCTAAGTGAACTGGGCCTATTTAGCCTAGAGGAGAGAAGATTGAGAGATCTGAGCACCTGAGGGGAGGATGTAGGGAGAATGGGGCCAAACTCTTCTTGGTGGTGGCCAGTGACAGGACAAGGGGTAATGGCTACAAACTGAACTTCCATCTGCATGTGAAGAAGAATTTCTTTCCTGTGGGGGTGAAAGAGCCCAGGAACAGGCTGCCCARRGASGTTGTGGAGTCTCCTTCTCTGGAGGTCTTCAAAACTCACCTGGATGCCACCCTGTGCCATATGCTCTTAAGCAGGTCTCCCTGCTTGAGCAGCAGGGTTGGACTAGATGCTCTCTAGAGGTCCCTTCCAACCTTAACCATTCTGTGATTCTGTGATTCTATGACTGATTCACATAAAGCAATGAGCAATGGAACTCAGAGCCTGCAAGATGCATCATATAAGTTCAAGACAAGGAGGTAGGTCAGGGCTACATTGTAAAGCCAATTATTTCACAAGTTTTTCTGTGATAGGGAAATTCTTTAAAAGAGGAGGCAAAATTGACAATCAACTGTTCAGGGCCTTTAGGACTGCATAAAGTCCTTGGAAACAGACTATGGGAATTGCCATGAGAAATATGTGATACAAGGAAATGCAATGGCTGGGCATCTTTACACCAAGCATCACACAGCCTTATTGTGATGCTGAAACCACTGCTCAATCCAGTTGACTCCAGAACTGCCAGAGCCTCATCAGGTTTCCAGGATTACAAACATTTTTTTATTCAAATTATCAGAAACCATGAATTTTCRCTGCCTTATCCCAAAACTATCCATCACAGGCAGCCCAGGAATGAGGGGCTCCAGTCTACTCATGACCATAACCCATGCCATGGAAATATAATGGGGAGATACAAGTATAGAAGTAGTCTCCTTTATATAGGAGAAGTTCTGTGTCCATCCAGCCAAGTAGGAGATGCAGAAGGACTCACCTGCTGTAAGGTTCAAAGCCAGCCAGTTGGGTTATATCCTGCCTCAGTGCTAGCAGTGTTTCCCTCTGACCAGGAGTATAGAGCTGCAAAGATGAGACACCAGCTCTGCTTGCAAGGTGGGATGACCTGGTGACGCTCGATATTTCATGGGTTTCAAATGGCAGAGGCTGACTTTGGATCTCACCTGAAAAACTTATTCCTGCGTTTGGGACAGCTGCTCCCCCTACCACACCTCCTGGTCACATACATTCTTAACAGGTGCTGMTTTCTTTTATTTTTAACCTCCATTCTCAATGCAGGAAGCCTTTGCTTGCYGTGAACGTCCGGGAATCAGGGCCTAAGCACATCCTAGAAGGATTTCCTGTTTGGGACTTCTAAAGTCAGGTCCCATTCTGCAAGAGTGGGAAACTTCTGAACAACTGACTAAGTCCTACTGGGATATCTGCCAGATTATTCCTACCGCTTCAGGAACAAGATGCCATCTAACAGGAAGGTGCAGAGTTGCCAGACCACTCCTGCTATTGGAGAGAGTGGAAACACGCAAAATCACGTCTGGGATGAGTATATGGATCCTGTGATACAGGATCAGGGTCATTGCTGAAACCAATTTGCCATGTTGCACTAGCTCCTAATTTAGTTTAATCTCTGAAGTTACCCAGAGCACTTATTAATACCAATAACTCAGTCACCTGCAAATTTTGCTCAAAAGGCATGTCAAGGCCGGGAGCCTTGCAGTCCKGTCCCCACTTTAACAATCGGTCAGTCGGTCGCCTTCAGCCCAGGATAGTTGCATAACATATTTCAGTCCTGTTTCTGGACATAGGTAGACCACCATTCTCTCCTCTGGCCATCTCGAGATACTTGTATGTCAGAACCATTGCTGATATCAGTCTAAAAGTCCAAGTATGTTATGGGTGATGAAGCATCCTTTGCCAAAGGGTTCCAAGAATATCTATTAAATTAGATTTTACCCCGAGTTCAAATGGAATTGGTTAATTTCTGCCTCTAAATACAGGCAGTATTCAAGTATAAATTGCAGTTTTGAGAAGATTAATAATCTGAGGTAATACTATGGAGTTGAAGAATAATGAACATCACATATTCTGAAAAAGGGAAACTGATGTGAGGAATATGAGCAAATGCAGATTTCTCACAGTTGCATATAAGGTTCAGAGTGGATTTAAAAGGGAATTAATCATTAGAAGACATGACAGTAAATGGCAAATATGATAAAGTGCCAAATCATGCCAGACTAACACATTCCACAGGAGAACATGTTCCACAAGCTTTCCAGGTACAGAGATGATGCTGACAAGCTGGCAGGTCTTTGAGTTCCTCTTGTCTTTCTTAAAGGTGTTAAAACTGTCAGACTTTTTATTCCAGTCATCCATCCATCCATCCATCCATCCATCCATCCATCCATCCAGATCAAAGGTCCCTCCAAATGGCACCATTTTCCAAATATGGCAGCCAGCAGCCAGAGGTTCAAATTCACTGCCTCCTTCAGGATCTTCAGTGTCATGGATTTGATTGATTTAGCACAAGGTGAAAGTTACTGTGTTTGCACACAGATCAATAATACCACAGATACCAAGGCATTATAAACCAGTGGATGGCATATGCCAAGATCACTTTTTGAATCTCAGTCTTAGTGATGTGCAAGAAAACTTTCAGCTGGAAGCTAGGAGCACCTTAGTTAGAAGACACAGGAAAGAAAGAGGACCTGTGTGTGAGTTGTATGTAAAACAGTAAGATGATGCAACTATGAAAAAGCGAGTGTCATCCCTGAGTACAATAAGCAAGAGATTTCCAACAGAGAAAAAGGAAGACTGCCCTTAAGTGCTTTCCTATAAGGCACAAATGGCACATCATCAGAACACTGTGGGAATTATGATCCCCTACATTGAAGATAGATCAGTTTAAATTAGGGAACGTAAATTACATTCCCATGGAAGACCAATGAGGATAATAGCAGCAGTACATAGCTGCTCATGAGACAAAACTAAAAGCATGAGGTTTGCTTAATTTAGAATTAGAGTGGCTAAAAGAAGAGCTTGCTGCTGTTTCTGAAAACATCTGGGAGGGAATAAGGTCAAAAAAAAAAAGTCTTAACACGAAAATAAAGAGGACATGCCAGAGGAACGTGGAGCTTCTCGAGAGGGTCCAGAGAAGAGCAACTAAGATGACTAAGGGAATGTAACATCTCTCGTATGAGGAGAGACTGAGTGAGCTGGATCTGTTTTCTCTGGAGAAGAGAAGGCTGAGAGGGGATCTGATTAACATGTATAAGTTCAGGAAGGGAGAATGTAGGGAAGAAGGGGTCAAGTTCTTCTCATTGGTGGCCAGTGATAGGACAAGGGGAAATGGGCATAAGGTGAAACSCAGGCAGTTCCATCTCCATGTGAGGAGGAACTTCTTTCCTGTGAGGGTGCCAGAGCCCTGGCACAGGCTGCCCAGGGAGGYTGTGGAGTCTCCTTCTCTGGAGRTCTTCAAAACCCGCCTGGATGCCACCCTGTGCCACATGCTCTGGGTGTGCCTGCTGGAGCAGGAAGGTTGGACTAGATGATCTGTAGAGGTCCCTTCCAACCTTGAATATTCTGTGATTCTGTGGTTCTATGATAGCTGAATTAAATCTGAAAATCTCCTTGTTAAAAGTGAGGGGTTTGGGGACATCCACTAGACCATAAAGACAGTTGCTGGGAGTTATCTCAAGACGTCCCCTAGCCCAGGAGCAGTCTGCAACAGCAGCTACAATGGATGCACAGGAAGGTATGGAAAAACATAGCACCACATACATTATAGGGCCTAAGCACACTCCCATTCCAATCCTGCCCAACGTTTGTGACTTACATGCTTTCTGGGCTGCAGATGGTTCTTCCGTATTCAGGAAGCCTCAACATACTTCTCCCCTCTTAACCTTTCCTAGTTTTCCTGTAACCTACTGGAGTTAGGAGTAGAGAAACAAATTAATTTGTTAGAGATAAAGCTTAGTGAATTTATAAGAAGTGTTATAAGATGTGCTATTCAGGATTCAAAAGGCTTTGATTTTCTCAGAGTGCTTTTAGATCAGTAAAAGTAATCCAGAGTTATTTCTTAATTCTAAATCAGGCTCAGCCAGGGGTTCTCTTTGCGTTAGTTGTCATTGATGGAGGGAACCTCAGGAATCTCCTGATGGAGCAGACCAAGTTGTGCAGTTCAGGGTACATGATCTTAGCAATAAGGTGTCACAGACAGGAGTCAGTKGTTGTGTCTCTATTGAGAGATAAGAGGGTCAATGACTGATGTTGGCCCCAGCATGGTCCCCAACATACATACCAAAACTGCCATGGTCTGGTTTCTCGGGGGTAGAGGTTCTGAAGAAAATCAATTGGTCAAGCTGAGTCAGGGAGCCGGCCGCTAATGAAGCAGTTCAGGGAGTCAYGGGCCAGTGCCTGACACCTTTCCCAGAATCMCAGAACCACAGAATGGTTGAGATTGGAAGGGATGTCTAGAGATCTTGTCCTGTTTTGTTTCCCAGTACACACTGGTGGGCCCTCGTCATTGCATGGCTGGCAGCATGGACAAGTACTGGTGAGTCCAAATCGCTTGAATGGTGGCAGCATGGACTCTTCCAATGTGTGTGGAGGTGTTGGCAGGTTGAAGGAGCTGGAACCAGGGCTCTGGCAGAGAGCAGAGCTAGGCTATGCCTCTGCACCCATGTGCACCATGTCCCCCACCATGTCCCCCACCCTGGTCTCCTCCTGCTCATTCTGCTCCTTGTCTGGTCCCATGCCAGCACTGTGCTGCACCTCACTGCTCTCTCCCTCTTCCCCCTTCTCCGGGGCCGGGTGCCTCACCTCCATCACTGCCTCCCCCCCGCGGCCGCACCGCCCCCCACCCCACCGTTTATACCCAGATCCGTGGCGCCCCGCGCCTCACCGCGCAGTCCCAGAGCCCAGGCCAGGACCCGATCCCCAGCCCCGGACCCGGTCCCCAACCGCGGACCCGGCCCAGCTCCGGACCCTACCCAACGGCCACGCTTCGGCGGCGCGCCCCGGTGGCGGGGCGGGGATGGGGGCGGCGGGGAGAGAGGGGGGCTGAGGGCGGCGCTGGCTCGGGTTTCAGCAGGAGCCTCCGCGCCGAGCCAGCGCCGAGCCGCGCTCGCCGCCGATCTGTGCGCGGGGCGGCCGCGGCACTGGGGCGGCCGCGGCGCCGGGGGCCGGGACACCGGGGCGGCCGCCGCACCGGAGCACGCCGCAGGTCGCCGCGGGTGCCGGAGCGCCCGCACTGCCGGAGCGGCCGCCTCCGCGGAGCGCCGAGCTAGCGGAGCGGCTGCGGGACACCTCGCCGGGCCCGATCCCGCGGGACGCACTGTGTGAGTGGGGGCGCGAGGATCGGCCCGCGGCCGCCGCTATCCCGAGTGCCGCGCGGCGGCCGAGCCGGACCGGGCCGGGCCAGGACCGGGCGCTTTGTTCTGCCTCCGCTGCACAGACAATGAGGCGGGAGGCGGGCGGGGAGGGGGGGAAGGGGGGCGCGCCCGCGGCGCCGCAGCGCTGCGAACCGGGCCGGCCTCGCCCGCGGCTCCCCCGGGCTGGCAGCGGGGAGCAGGGCACCGGCGGGCAGAGCAGCGCCCGGCGAGGCTGCAGAGCGCAGCCGGGGGCTGCGCCCCAGCGGCTCTCGGCGGGGACTGGCAGCGTTCCGGCGCGGGGGTCCCCGGGAGGGGCTGAGGACAGGAGCTGGGCGCGGGACAAGGGGGCGCCGATGTCCGGGGGACCCCCTCATCTGCGGAGCCCCGAGGGGCAGGGAGCTCCAAGCGTGGGAGTTCTGCAGCTGCTGGGGTGTCTAGGTGGACTGCCCCCCTGGAAGAGGGGCCCCGATGGCCAAGGAGTCCCAACAGCTGAGTCTTGAGGGACAGAGCCCTGAGGGACAGGGAGCAGGGGTGGCCCCAGTCATGGGCATCCAGRGTGGTTAGGGTGGCTCCACTGTGAGTTGCTGTTGGGTTCAGGCGGTGGGAACTGGATAGTGAGGAACTTTTGTTGGTGCTTCTTTCTTTTTGTGATGTGGGGGAGTKTTTTCAGAGACAGTGCAGCCTACAAGAATCCCTGGCCTGGCATTGGGATGCACAGGGATACAGTGAAGCTTGACCATGCCCTCATGAGAGCATGACCCAAGGCACTGCTTGGGTCTGACACTGGAGGGAAAGGAGGCTGTGGATAGGCTGGGAGACAGAGGGGATGGGATTGAGGTGCTGGTCCTGGGAGGCAGGYTGGTGCTACTAAAAGGGACAGAGGGCAGGGAGAGGGTTGTAGGTCTGAGCAGACCAAGTAGAGGTTGAAATTGAGTGATTCATGTAGGGATGCACTGAAGGCAGGGCTGGACTGTACCTGGCTTGAAGGACAGATGTTCCAAAATTCTTTGGAGAGGAGAAACCTCTGTGAAGGTAGAAGAGTATGTTTCAGGACAGTGACTGGAGCTCAGCAAAGCTGAAATAGGCTTCTGCATCCTTCCTGACCTGAACTGGAGTCTCAAAAACAGTGTTACATGAGTCATGGCCTCTCATGTGAGGCTCTGGGTACTGCATCAGCAGCATCTGTAGCTTTGATGGCGCTTTTGTGCAGCAAGGGCTCTGACATCTGGTTGTGGCATGCACAGTGGGTGCTGTCTTTCCAGCTTCTTCACTGGGGCCAGCATGGGCCTGCTACCCCTTCCTCATGGCTGACATGGGGTAGGAGGGTGGGAAGTGCTAGCACCAAGCAGGCGGGAATGCTTCTAGTGCTCCTTCCATAATTCCTTCTCATATTTGCCAAATGTGGCTTCTCTCCTAAGCGTAAGCCTCGCTCTCCTGGGTTCCTGGCATATTAGCCTTAGGCTAGGAGACTCTTTGTATGTCAGGCCACTCCATTTTATCTCCCTTTCCCATCAGACTCCTTGCTATGGCTCTGGACCCCTGGTAAGATTCTCATGGTGACAGTTTTTTTGCCAAGGCTTCTGCTGCCATTTGTTATTAGGGAGCTCAGTGCCCAGGGGTGGGAGGGACAGAGGGGGAGCAGGGCAGTCTGGCTCACATTACACGGGCTGGGCCTGGACCAGCCGCGCCAGCCCCTGCGCTGAGCTATCTGCTAATTGGAAGCAGCTGCTCAGATTTGGTGACTCTGCATCCACTGAGGTCACTGCTGTCTTCCCCGCCGACTTAAGCCTGCAAAGCTCATAGGATCAGAGGGCTGCTAGCACCACGGATGGCCTTCTGCCCGTCCTGCATGGGTGCAATCTGGCAGTCAGATCTCTTACCTAAGAGGTGTCTAGGTTCTTGCATCCAGACAGGATGGAAAGGGAAAAGTTTAGGCAGACTTAACACCAGTTCCACAGTCCAAAAGCCTGGCATCCATTCCTCAAGTTGTCCAATGGTCTCAGCTGTTCTTCACGCTTCCCAGATTCACTCTGCCATTTTCCTTCCTTTCCCCAAGCAGCCCACAACAGCCCTGCTACTCTGCCTTCAGCTTCCCCTCCTTTTTCTTTTTTTCCTCATAGCCGCTCCCTGATCCGTGGCAGACACGGCCCAAGACCTTTCAGCATCATGTTGTCCCCTGAACCACTGAGATTATCACAGGAAGCTTTGACCCTTTACTGTTCTTGGGCCCTCCTTTTCCTTTTGCCTGCACTCCTTTTCCCTGAGTTTTGGTCTACTTGGCTGGCAAGGCTTAAAGCTCTCTGCACTGTGCCTTCCCGCAGTGTGCCTGAGCAGAGGGATCACAGTTAGGATTGGTGTCATCACAGAAGCAGACCCAGACCYCGTTTGCCCAGCTCTGAATGCTCTGCATATACGTGTCCCCTCTTCAGCTGTGGGAGCCATACTAACTCCAACAGAAAAAGAGATGGACCTCTCCGGGACCACCAAGTTAGTGCTAATCCCCAGCTAGTGGCCATGGAGATATGAGTATCCCTCAACTTCTACTGCTGAGAAACATTCAGTGCTCAGGTGTGCTTGGTGTAGGAACAATGTGAGGGTTTTCTTGCCCTAGTCCTCAGGCACTAGGTGTRTACATACGCTTCTAGTTCCTATAGCTCATGGAAGTAAATAAACATTTCTTTATATGTAGGAAACACTTCTTTAGGATTGTTCTTCCTGCCACTAACCTGGGATTTCCACTGGTAAATGTCCACCCTAAACAGTTATTCTGAAGTGGGAAATAGAATTCAGAAATGCCTCCCAGAAAGGGTTAATGCTGCTGTAGGGTTCTTTACACTAAGGGCTGCCATTTTTAGTCTCTAAAGGAGGCAATGGGAGACACCTCTGCCCCCAAAACAGGGAGGTTCCTGCCATCCCATGTCTGCCATGAGCAGCTCCTGAGTGTGGTTATGGGACCAGCAGCAAATGCTTTCAAGAGAGTCCAAGTGTGAGCTCATGCTGCCGCCATCCCTGCAGACCACTAAGCCTTGTTTACCAGGGGCTAAAAATCAGCGCTGGGGCTGGAGCGTTCTGCAAGCTCCTTGGCTGCTGAGCTGCTCTGGCTCTGAGGGTGAGCAGAGCCCCGAGGCTGGCAGCCCTTGGGCCCCACGAGGATGTCCAGCATGTCCAATGGTGGTGGTGCTKCAGGGAGCTGCGCCTCCCTGCTCGTCCCTCCCCCACTGCTGCAGTGAAGAGAAGCTACGGCAGGGGGAAATGGTGTGAAGGAGCCAGGAGGAGCAGGGAGAAGCGAGAAGGAGACAATGGAGGAGAGTGAGCAAGGGAGGGTGTGGGACTAGGAAGGAGCCAGAGCAGCTGGCAGTTCGCAGTGAGTTGTGGCGTTCCTGCTCTCCTGCCACCACCCTCCATGGTACCAGCTTGGGGTATCCACAGATCTTGGTGCCAGGCCAAACAATGAGCCTAGGGAGGGTGGAGTTTTAGCCTGGATATTCCCAGCTGTGGGTACATCCCTGGCAATAGTGACATGGTGATTTACAGGTCATGGGGGTGTAAGCCTGCTCGAGTTGTGCTGTCCCCTCCCAAGAACACCAGATTTGCACTTTGTGTTTTTGGTGGCTAGATCTCTGTGGTCCTGAAATATCTGCTACTGGAGGGGGTTTCAACGGGTGTCACTTTTTGGGCTGACTCTCAGTCTGAGACAATTTCTTTCAGGGTGGAAAGGTGCTGGGCTGCTGCTTGTTCAAAGCACTTGGCAGTCTTGCAGACAGCTGCTCTCAGCCTTACAGGAAACATTTGGCTACTAGAGGCATGGGAACCCTCTGCTCTAGGGCAGCGAGCTCCAGAGCTGCCAGCAGYGGGTAAGGCATAAGGGCTGGTGATGGAGAAAGACAGTTGGGCTATGGGAGTACTGTATCAGCCAGTAATCTCAGTTTAGTGGTTAAGGTATGCTCAACTCATCCTGCTTCAGGTGCCACTGCACAGGCTTTCCTGATGGGTACACTCTGCTCTAATCTACTTTCGTCTTGGTTCCTTTTGAGGAGTAGGTGATACAGTGCAATCAGGCAATGGGAAACTGGCCGGTCTTCTGTCCTCATGTTGTTGGTAGGGTTTTTTTTTTTTTTGTGTGTGTGTGTGTTTTTTTTTTCCTATCCTTCATTTGCTGCTCACTTTCAACCATCCTCCTCTGATCTGCATTCTTTGCAGGATTAAAGAACACACTGCAAAGGAGCCTGAGCCGCTCTCTGTTCTACAAGTCACTAGCAATGGAGCAGATGAAGGGATCAGCCGTACTTCTGCTAGAGCTGCTAATTCTGGGGGGGCTGAGAGCAGGAAAGGGCTCTGCTGTCCTGGGCACCTTGGATCTACAAATAGATGAGGAGCAGCCAGCTGGCACCATCATTGGGGACATCAGTGCTGGCCTGCCTCCTGGCACCACTGCCTATATGTATTTTATCTCTGCACAGGAGGGCAGTGGTGTTACCACCGATCTGGAGATAGATGAGAACACAGGTATCATCAAAACAGCCCGTGTCCTGGACCGAGAAACCCGAGACCGATACAGCTTCATTGCTGTTACCCCAGAAGGCATCACAGTAGAAGTGAACATACAAGTTAATGACATCAATGACCATGCTCCAGCCTTTCCCAAACCGCACAGCACTTTCCAGATCCCAGAGCACACACCTATAGGAAGTAGGTTCCCATTGGACCCAGCCTTTGATGCTGACAGTGGCCTGCTCAATACCCAAGGCTATGTGATTAAGGGAGGTAATATGAGGCAGGCTTTCCGCCTGGAAACACGTCGAGGACCCAATGGGGTCCTGTATTTGGACCTGGTGGTCAGCAACATCTTGGATCGGGAGAACTGTTCATCATACTCTCTAGTGCTGGAAGCCTATGATGGTGGCTCTCCTCCCCRGAGCACCCAGATGACCCTGGATGTGTCTATCCAGGATATTAATGACAATGCTCCTACCTTCAACCAGAGCCGCTATCATACACTTATTTCAGAGAACCTGAAGCCTGGCAGCAGCATACTGCAAGTCTTTGCCTCTGATGCAGATGAAGGTGACAACGGGGATGTGGTTTATGAGATAAATCGTCGGCAGAGTGATCCCGAGCAGTACTTCACCATTGACTCCCGAACTGGAGTCATCAAGCTCAATAAGGGTCTAGACTATGAAGTAAGGAAGGTGCATGAGCTAGTGGTGCAGGCACGGGATAAGGCTGTCCATCCTGAGATCACCACAGCCTTTGTCACCATTCATGTACGTGACTACAATGACAACCAGCCCACCATGACCATCATCTTCCTCAGTGAAGATGGGTCCCCGCAGATATCAGAGGGAGCCCAACCAGGCCAGTATGTGGCACGCATCTCTGTTTCAGACCCAGACTACGGTGAGTACTCCAATGTCAATGTCACCCTGGAGGGAGGGGATGGCAAGTTTGCCCTCACTACCAAGGACAACATCATCTACCTGATCTGTGTAGACCAACTTCTGGATCGGGAAGAAAGAGACTCCTATGATCTGCGGGTAACTGCCACTGACTCAGGAACACCACCGCTCCGGGCAGAATCTGCCTTTGTGCTGCAAGTGATGGATATCAATGACAATCCTCCGCTCTTTGATCAGCAGGAATACAAACAGAGCATTCCTGAGGTTGTGTACCCAGGCAGCTTTGTCCTGCAGGTCACAGCTCGTGACAAGGACCAGGGTCCTAATGGGGAAGTGCGTTATAGCATTGTGCATGACCATGACACCCACTCCAGCTGGTTTGCCATTGACCCAGCCACAGGTATCATTACTACTGCTGCTCCACTGGATTATGAGAAGGATCCTCAGCCCCAGCTGACAGTGCTGGCCATGGACAAGGGAACCCCTGCCCTCTCTTCCTCAGCTGTGGTGCATGTGGCACTGCAGGATGTCAATGACAATGAGCCGGTGTTCAAGAGTAACTTCTACAACGTGTCCCTGAAGGAGAACACCCCTGTTGGGACCTGCTTCCTACAGGTGGGTACAAATATAAGAGGAGCTCAGGGAGGGCTATTCTGTGAGAGGGTTGGGACATGTTTGAGGTGCAGTTTCTAGGGCTTATATTTGGGCAATGGTTGCACCAGGATTGTCAGAATAGACCTCCTTCTGCCCAGTGCAAGTTGGCAGAGGGGTCAGAGCTCTGCTGTCCACTTTCTGCATGTGAGCACCGGTGCAGGTGAGCACTGGTCATACTACAGGCTACCCCTTCTTCGTGCCAAACAGTGTGTTGACCACAGCTGAAATTGGGAGTCGGCTGTGCTAGGCATTGCTCACACAAGTGTGAAGCTGCCTTGCAGGCCAAGATACTAGAAACGGGGCTCAAGAGTCAGTTTTCGGAGAGGGACTGCTAGCTGGGCTAACTTCTCCCCTCTGCCTTTGAGATCATGAGGTTAAGTTCGTCAGTGTTTGTAAGGCTAGTTGTGAATATTAGCATTAATTATGCATGGTTGGTATTGTTATATTACCTTGGCAGTAGCAGTTTTGTGGTATTATGTGCTGTATCAGTCTTCATGTCATAGTGAGAGAGTGGGTGAGGCTTGGAGAGGTGCTGGCCCTCTGGCAAGCTCTGTGGTCCTCCAGTTGTGCCAGCAATGCCAAAGATTTTCATATGCAGAGCCCTTGTTTTTTTTTCCATGGTAACAAAAGGGGCTATGTGGTGGGTGGCGCCGGCAGTGGGATGCTGGTGTAGAAGCAGAGAAGGGCACTGCCGAACAAGGCAGTGTGCAACTTATGGATCAGCGTAAGGGTCTCTGYGCTGGTCATCTGGCCTGTGAAGCCAGGTAATGAGTGGTGGCTGTGGGCCCAGGAGGAGGAGGTGGGGAAGCACGAGCTCTGAGGGCTGTGAGACRAGGCAGAAGGAGTCCTTGCCCCATGGCAGGCCAGGGGAAGGGGCCTCCAAATGGGCCAGAAGGAGAAAGTAGAAGTGAGGAGAAGAGCAAATGGATGCGTGCTGCCAGGAGCACTGCTGGGTGGGGAGTGTGGGACACGCACGTCTGAGGCGGATGGGTGTGGGGGCATGGGAGCAGGGGGTGGGTGAATGTAGCGGATGGAGATATAGAGTGGGGGCCGGAGATAGGCACAATGGGAGGAGAGTGTGGAGCAGAGGGACGTTTGGGATGGGGCAGCTGTGTAGTGAGGTGGGGTGGTTCATGCTGGGAGATGAGGAGGACCATTCCGCAGAGGAAAATATCCCCCAGAGGGATGAGGAGCGGTTGAGGACAGGGACAGGATGGAGGGTGGGGACAGAGGTGGCGAGGGCTCAGGCTGAGGCTGAGCAGCCGCGGGCCCAGGCGCTGCTGGGGCGGCTGGGCTTGGCTGCCGAGCCCCCGAAGGGAGGCCTCTCTCCCGTTCTCCGTGCCTTCCTGCTCCRCGCCGGCTGCTGCGAGGGAGGCGCTCTGGAAATGCAATCGGAGATGGCGGCCGGGCTTCTGGCCGCAGCGCGGGGCGCAGGCGGGAGGGAGCCGCGAGGGGCCGGGCGCTGCGGCGGGGCCGGCGGCGCGTGGCTGTGCGGCTGGGCCGAGGGCTGGCGGGGCACGGGGGCCAGTCCCGCTCCGCTCTGTGCCGGACACGAGGCGCTGGCTGAGTGGCCTGCAGCGGCTGGAGCTTGGGCCAGATTCGATGGTCTTGGCCGGGGCCGCATGTTTCGTTTGGAAGCGGCTCGTCTGGGCCGAGCGCAGGTAACTCCCGCGTGGCCTCGGCACAAAGCAAACAGCTCGCACATCTGCTGCTGCTTCCTCTGCGCCGGGAAACGTGAGAGGATGGGAAAGGAGGCTGGCTAGGCTGCCGGCTCGGCACCTTGCCGCCGCCGGCGCAAGCCAGGCTGGGGCGCCGAGCAGAGCCAGGGAAGAAGCTGCAGGGCTGCGGGGCCRTGGCCCAGGCAGCCCCGCTCAGCACCTCGAGCCGCAGCATCCCCGCACTGCGGAGATGCCGGGCCCCGCTGGCTACCAGCCAGCCCTCGTCCCCGGGGTTCGCCACCTTGGGGGTGCTGCCTCCTGCCCCGTGTGCACTTAGTCTGCCTAACGCTGCCTGTCAGCCTGCCTTGGGATGCCAAACCGAAGCACTGCTCATGAGAAACCAGCCCAAGGGCAGCACCTCCACTACCTCATGCCAGATACAGGGCAGATTTGAGGTCACAGCAGGGCTTTGATCCTCCATCAGACCAACACATTTCTAAGCCACAGGCCCCGCGAGGACCAGGGCTGTTTTGTGATGATGACATCTGCTTTCCATGGGCAGGACAGAAAGATGGGCGAAAGAGAAGCTTGTGTGGTGCCCGAGGGACTTGATGTGGGGCTGTGTGTCTCCTGCTCCTCCGTGTTCCTGCTGCGAGGTCAGTCTGTGCTCAGTTCATGAACGGAACTCCTGAGCACTAAAGGAAAAAAATCTCAAGACCTCTTCTTTACTTCTTACTTGTGTTTATAATGGGCTAGGTGTCACAGGCATGAAGCACAGAAAATAAGGAACTTGAMGTTCAAGCCTGCGATAAGAGGGGAACACCAGGAGAGAAGGTGCCAGTGGACATCACAGCAGCAGAAAGCAGAGCAGGAGACAGTCACTTGCTAGTTATTTCTTTCGGTCTTTGTTTCTCTTTGTGCCAATGGGGATGATGTAGCAGTGTTAGGGCTCCTTATACCTTATTCAAGTGCTATGGTTACATGCTGTGAAGCACACTTCTGGTGTAAATTCACCCTGATGGCTCAGACTTGTTATAAACATTATATTGTATTCATTGATTGTACCAGCGAACTGTGTGCATGGTCAGATATTGTCTTTCTAACTTTTCAAACTAAACTGAGTATTGTCAGGCCCCTGGCAGTCAGCATATAGCACAGAGCTGTGTAAACTCCATGTTGTGAGAAGCGGCAGATTTGACAGAAGTGTGGGTGTGATTAGATGGTGGGTTATTGATTCTTGCGTAGATCCAGTATTAATGCTCTTGGAGCCAGGGCTTATATATCTGCATTGCACTCATACACATAAACATAATTGCTGGGGAAGAAAAACATCGGTAACCAAAAGCTGACCAGGAACATGCCAAATGTATATCTTCATCTTGCAGTTTTGAGGACAAGTCTCCTGAGTTTTGAAGTCTGAGCATGGATTTGTAATTCAGTGGGGCTGGCCATGCTCATGCACTTCCCTGACTTCCTCTTGGGCAGTGCACTGGAGAAGGAGGCCTGTGGGGATGATCCTGGTGCAGGGTGGTGCTGGAGGTGCAGCTGTGAGAGGACCTGAGGGCAGCTGTGTGTGGGGGCAGGAGCAGCACAAGGCATGATCGAGTGCTCTATCTTCGCAGCTCAAGAGTGGCTGGAGGTGGGGAGGACATTGCTACATGCATGTTTTTTGGGGATGAGGGATTTAGCATTAACCTATTTTCAGATCTTTGTATGACATAAACCAGGCTTCCCCCCTTCTCAGAAAAGAGAAGAAAAGCTTCCCAAGGCAGGATGAGGAGATGCCTGGGAGCCTGCTGGAAGGGAGGGAGCGCCTCGTGCTTCAGGGAGGGCAGACCACAGTGCGGGGGCGCCTGGGGGTACGTGGGGAGCAGGGATGTGGGGGAGATGCTGGTACATGGGGAGATTGTGGGGGAGGTGAGCGCTGCTATTACCGCCAGAAGAGCTGCGCTTGTTCCAAATTCCTGTGAAAGTTATTTCCTTGCGCTGCCAGCAGCCTCCTCCTGGGCTTGGCACAGCAGCCAGCGCCATGATTAATTCAAGTAGCATTTCCCCTGGAGCTGCAGCAGCTTTTCCACTGCAGCAGAGAGGCCCCAGCCCCTCGCGTTCCTCTCCCCCATGCTCCGCTCCTCCCCCAGCCCCCTCAGTGCCTCCCCCCTTCCTCCACTGTGTCCCAGCCCCCTCTCAGCTGCCCCTTCCTTCCCTGTGCTTCGTGTCCTGGCCCCCCAGAATGCCCCTTGCTCCCCAAAGCCCTGCTCCTCCTGCCCCCCAAAGCCCTGCTCCTCCTGCCCCACGCCTGTGTGCTTCCTCCTGACGTCCAGCCCTGTGAGCCCTGCGAGCTCCCAAGCCCCAACACCTGTGGCTCCCCTCCCTGACCCCCCAGGCTCTCCCCAACCCCTTGGCTCTGTCAGCTGCTGTCCTTGCTCCGTCACCCAGCTCTTCTGCCCCCACACTGCCCCTTTGTGCTGTTCTGCCCTGTGGGGCCCAGCATCTGCCTGACCCACTCTGCGGTGCTAAAGCAGCCTGCTGGGCTGGATCCCTGCCACCAACAGGGCCCCTTGCACATGTGGCCAGACCCCATCACCTCCCTGCACCACCGCTGCCTCACTCAGYGCTACCTGCACCTCGTACGGTGCTGGCTTGGCCCCCTCATCCTGCTTGGCTCCCTGCTCTGGTGCCCTCCAGTTCCTGATGGAGCGCTGGTCTCTCCTCCATGCGCGGTTGGTGTACGCCTCGCGCCTCGCTTGCCTGGGCTTCACTGCCGCAGTGGCGCCGGGCTCTGCATGGGTGGCAGCGTGTTGCTGTCCCAGGCTCTAGTGGCAGCTGGCAGCCTTCTCTGGGAGCAGCCTCCTCCTCCTGCCCACATCTGTGTGCATACTACTTGCCTCCTTGCTCCTGGAGACACCCGTGCCCTTCTCTATCTTTGCGCCCTTGTAGAGAGGGACTGGAGGCACCAGGCCCCTATTCCAGGCACGTTGCTGTGCGTGGACCTGAGCCCTGCACCCAGGCTGCGAGTCCCTGCCCCACATCCTTGCCAGCCTTGCTGGAGCCGCAAGGACACTTCCCCAGGCAGTGCGCTCTGCTGCCCTGGGGCCTGACCCTTGCTCTGCCACGCGTGCGGGACGGTCTTCTTCGGGGCTGAGCACTGACCCAGCGCCTCCCTCAGGGCCCAGTCGGTCTGGAGGCTAACACACAGCCTGGGGACCAGGAGTGCTCCCGAAATAGCGGCCGTGGCCACTCCCYGGCTGCTTTGAGCTGGCCAGCAGCCGTGCCAGGGCTGGGGAGGGCAGGACGCCTGGCATGCGCTCAGGCAAAGGGAGCCATGCGTGGGATCGGTGACCACACTGGCGCCAGCCTCCCCTCCTCTCCCACCAAGAGCCGTCACTCCGAGGGGCGGGAGCCCAGAGACAGATGTTTGCCAAAGCCGCAGTGTAACATGTGCGTTGCAGAGATCCAGCCGGGGCAGGGCTCCAGATGAGCTCCCTGCCTGCAACTGTTCTCGCTGGAGATGGAGAGGATAGCTAGGGAGCAGAGCCCCAAGCTGCTGGGGAGCTCTGTGTCCTTTCCCACACTGTAGTCTGTGTATAGAAAGTGCCTGGCACAGCCACGGAGTCGAGATGGTGATGTTTGGGGTCTTTGGTGTAGCCTTCCAGACGGGTCTGCAGGAAGAAATCTTGACTGCTATGGGTGATGTAGCTGAGAACTCCAGTATGGGGCTTTGTTTCTTTGTCCATCTGCCCTGGGAGACCCAGGAGCCTTGGGACCCTTCCCTTTTCCTTCCCGCCCTGCGAGGGACTGGGAACATGGGGCAAAATGACAAAGTCTTAAGAGCTTGATGCCTGTCTTTGTCCTCCCACTTCTCCTTGCACTGGGGAGGGACATGTGTGCCCAGTGCCTACTCTCCCTCCTTCACCGTAGGGAGGGCTCCTTGCAGTTTTTGCTGTGTCTCCCTTCTCCACACGCCCAGGATACTTTGCTGCTGCTCTCTGCCATTTGCTTCTGCTCTACTTCAGCTGCCGCAGTCCTGCGATGTGCCTCTGGGCCCAGTGGCAGTGGCTGTATGGCACACGAGGAAGGTCTCCTGCCAAACCTCAGTGCTGTGGGAGGAAGGGGCAGACACTGCTGCGCAAGACTGCCAGTGCTGCATGCGGGACTGGCTGTGCAGAGCGCTTCTCCCAGCAGGACTGGAGCTGAAGGGGCAGGTTGGAGGCTCAGCAGTGGGACTGGCTGGAGGTCAGTGGCATTTTTAGCATCAGCCACCATAAATCTGAATGTGTTTGTGAGTGTAATGCAGCCTCTGCAAGCCTCAAGCCCCTGTGCATGTCCTGGCCAGGGAGCACCACACATRCTGTGGTCACCTTCGCGCTGGTGCTCAGGAGTCCTTTCTGCCTCTGCAGGAGCAAGTTATCTTTCCTTTAGACAGCTCTTAGGCCTGGGATGTTGCCTGTTGTGTGCAGAGAGATTCAGCATTCAAGTCACAAGGGAACACTGATTAAAAGTAGTGGAAATTGTGAGGAGGGGAAAAAAATGACTTTGTCCAAAGCATGCAGGGTCAATTGTAATGTTCTGTGCAAAGAATGATGCTATAATTGAGCATCTTTGGGGAGTTAGAAGGATGGTCTTGTGGTTACCTTGTTCCCTAGGTCTTGGGAGAGTTACTTCAGTGCCCCTGTAACACAGCCTTTTCCCTCTTGTTGTCCCTTTTCCTGACTGGGATAATAGTCCTTAGTCATAGGCTGGAGAGTATGGGAAGATCTTGCTGATGTCCTCAGGCTCTGTTCTGGCACTGGGTGCTCCAGAGAATATTCTCTGCTAAGATGCCAACTCCAGCGAYTGACTCCACTGGCAAGATAAAGCAAATATCCTCCCAGGGGAGCCACACTGCAGGTGCTTTGATCTGAGGAGAAGCCTGCCTGGGATGGAAGTTCCAAAGATRTTATTTGCCTGTTCTACTGACAGTTGCTCTTCCCTCATGTTCCTGTGTATTGGCTCCATTACCCTCTGCACATTTTGTTGCTCGCAGCAGCACCCTGCCAGCAAGAGCAGGGTCGGTGTGTGAGGCAGTGCAAGCTAGCAGTCAAGGGTGACCCAGCTTGGGTGGGCCTGTGCTCTCCCTGAGCAAGTTTGTTCCCAATACACTTGAGCAGTGTTAGGGGGACAGTGACAATCTCTATCAGTAGCCCTAGACAGGATGAGGAGATAAATCAGGTCCAGGATCCATCCAGAGAGTCCTTAGAGGGACAGCAGTAGATGTCATCAGAAACTGGGCTACAGATTAGGTGCAAGGTCCATCCAGCAGACAGTTATCTACAGTGTAGGTCCAATGTCCATCTGGACAAGCCAGTCAGCAAGCTGGAGGGTGGTGGACAAGGCTGGACCAGACACATGTGCAGTGTAGCTCAGGCAAAGACCGAAGGCCCGGGTGTGAGCTGAAATGCAGTTCCTGAGCCTATGGGCATTTGATATGTTTGGAAGTCTGCAGGCTCTAAGCCATTGTTAACTGGCAATGACTCCCCTTGTAGAAATTGGTGCCAATAAGAGACACTTATGTTGCTGTATAGAAGAGAATCAGGATTTGAATTTGAGCTTTGGGCCCTTGCTTGTCCATACTGCTGCACTTATAGCTCCCATCTTGGTTCTGTCTGATTTCAGAAGAGCCAGTCCACTGCAATGCCAAAACAGCCATTCAAGGTCATTTGGACACAGGGTCAGGGCACAGTCCCTACCTGGTTTTATTCAGTAGTAGACACAACTGTAGTGTTTTTAGCTCATTCCTGAGAACTGCAGTTTGCAGAATGTGGAGCTGAAATGCCACATTCTGAGACAACTTCTGATAGTGTATAGAGGTCCTGAGGAGGATGGTCCCAGTGTGAACTTCGGGCACACGTTACCTTTGCTTCTGTCTCTCACAGAGAAAGTGATATTAGGTAGGGATCTGATACCATTGACCTCACTGGTACAGACACAACCACAGAATGGTTAAGGTTGGAAGGGACCCCTAGAAATCATCTAGCCCAACCCCCTCTGCTCCAGCAGGGATACCTAGAGCACATGGCAGGTTTTGGAGACCTCCAGAGWAGSAGACTCCACAACCTCCTTGGGCAGCCTGTGCCAGGGCTCTGGCATCCTCACAGGAAAAAAGTTCCTCCTCAAATGGAGATGGAACTGCCTGTGTTTCAACTTACACCCATTACCCCTTGTCCTATCACTGGCCACCAATGAGAAGAGCTTGGCCCCTTCCTCCCTACATTCCCCCTTCATGAACTTATCCATATTAATCATATCCCCTCTGAGCCGTCTCTTCTCCAGAGAAAACAGGCCCAGCTCACTCAGCCTCTCTTCATACAAGAGATGTTCCATTCCCTTAATCATCCTGGTTGCCCTTCTCTGGACCCTCTCGAGAAGCTCCACGTCCCTCCTATACTGGGGTGCCCAGAACTGAACACAGTGCTCCAGGTGCGGCCTCACCAGAGCTGAGCAGAGGGGCAGGATCCCCTCCCTTGACCTGCTGGCAACATCCTCCTGATGCAGCCAGGATCCCATTGGCCTTCTTGGCCACGAGGGCACACTGCTGATTCATGGTTAACTTAGTGTCAACCAGGACTCCTAGGTCCCTCTCTGTGGAGGTGCTTTCCAGCAGGTCAACCCCTAATCTGTACTGATGCCTGGGGTTATTCCTGCCCAGGTGCAGGACCCTGCCCTTGTCCTTGTTGAACCTCATGAGGTTCCTCTCTGCCCARCTCTCCAGCCTGTCTAGGTTCCTCTGAATGGCAGCACAGCCTTCTGGATTGTCGACTACTCCACCCAGCTTGGGATCATCCGCATCATATGCCAACCTTAACATCAAAGTTGGCATCAACAGCGTTTTCCTCAATGAAGTAGGAGCATGTAGTCCCTAAGTGTGTTCTTATTATTTAGCAGAGATCATGTTTTGTTTTCTGGACATATTGGTAGAGCAGGGTACAGTCCTAGCACCAAACATGTCCTTGAAGGCAAGTCCTCCGTCCCTCAGCTGTCAGTCATTGGTGCTCCTCATGCACCAATGATGCTTCACCACATAAATGGAGGACCTTTCTGTGTGGGCATCTCTGTACTAGAATAGTGCATCAAATAGCTTACCTGCCCATTTCTCTCTATTTTGCTCTGTAGAGGACCCAGGATGTTTGATTCAGAAGCAGATGCTTGCACTGTGATCACAGTAGTGTGGTTGTCCAAAGCTGGTTATGGTGAATTTCACCTCATGCATCTGAATGTTTCTTCACTACACGTCACATATGGGACTGTAATGTTGGCCTAGGGCTCGCTGCTGTTCATAGCAGCTACATCACCATGGACCATCAGTGAGCTTCCCAGCCATCCTGGCTGAATAGCCTTAGAGCCTTCCAGCTGGAAATCAGAGTATGGTCTGGAGCATCACAAACTGATTCTATTTTCAGGCTGAATGTTCCATCAGGAGAAAACTTCTCCAGAGTTGTAATAATCTACACCAACGGGATTGTGTTTCCAATCTTCCCGACCTTTTGTTGTGCAAGCTATTTTATGTCAGTCTCTCTCTCTCCCTCTTTTTTTTTTTTTTTTTCCCCAAAGAATTAAAGAATTGCTCAGGCCACTTCACAGCCTGTCTCCAGCTCTTGTCAGCTGACCTTTGCACCTTTCCTGCAAATGCCAGACTATCTCAGGGGCGGCAGTGTCCTACTTTGGCAATATTGACCTCTCAAGAGATTTCAAAGCAACAAAACGGAATTAGACACTGATTTTTTAATCAGTGCCCTTAGTATAGCAATAGTGAGGACAGATCCCACATTTGAGTARGCAGGATTCCAGACTGTTTAACTGGCTTGTCTCATGACCCTTATCACCCGGACTGGCCACCTACTGTGGCCTCTTACAAGTGCAGCAAGATGCTGAGAGCRTTCACTTGCCCTTCAGTGCTTCTTCAAGATAGGGTTGGTGCTGCAGCCTTTATTAACAGTGGTTTTGAGTTGCTGAGCGAAGGGAGGGTGGTAAACACATTGGGTATCACCTGTGAGACCTGAGGGGCTGAGAATTGTGCACGTGGCCTCAAGCAAATGCTGTCAGCTGGAAAATTTCCCACAGTTGCAAACATGCTCCCTTGTCAGTGACCCATCACACAAGCCTCTCCAGGAATCCCTGTCCTTGCAAAAAAAATAAGTGATCCCTCTATCAGGGAGGGAGATTGAACAACCCCTGCAATGAAGGCAAGAGTCACCTGGAGCTTCTGCAGCAATCACACACAGCTTCACAAATTGATTAAAGTTTGCAGGGACCTCTGGAGATCATCCAGTCCAACCCACSCTGCTCAAGCAGAATCACCTAGAGCACAGTGCAAAGGATCACATCCAGATGGGTTTTGAATACCTCTAGAGGAGACTGCACAACTTCTCTTTGTAACCTGGTCTCCGCTTTCTGTCACCCTCACATTCACAAAGTTTCTCCTCAAATTCAGGTGGAACTTCATGTGCTTCAGTTCATGTCTGTTTCCTCTTATTCTATTGCTGGACACTGCTGAAAAGAGTCTGGTCCTATCCTCTTGACACCCTACCTTAACATATCTTAACTGATAAGATCCCTCCTATCCCAGTCATCTCTTCTCCAGGCTGAACAGACCTTGTCATTTCAGTCTCTAATATGAGAGATGTTCCTGTCGCCTAATCATCTTTTTGCCCGCATGCTGCTCTCGCTCCGGTAGCTCCATGTTCCCCTTGTCCTGAGCAGCCCAGCACTGGACGCAGCACTGCAGATATGACCCAACAGGGCTGAGCAGAGGGGAGGATTTCCTCCCTTGATCTGCTGACAACTCTCTGCCTAATGCACCCTAGGAGACCAGGGCACACTGCTGGCTCAYGGTCCCCTTGTCTACCAGGATGTCCAGGTCCTTCTCTGCAGAGCTGCTTTCTAGCAAGTCACCCCCAGCCTTTCCTGGTGCATGGAGTGATTTTTCCATAAGTGCAGTGCTCTGTGCTTCCCTCTGTTGTTTCTTTATGAGGTTCCTCTCTGCTCATGTCTCCAGCCTCTCAAGGCCCTTCTCAATGGCAGCACAGCCCTTGAGTGTATCAGTCACTCCTCCTAGTTCTGTATCATCAGCAAATTTGCACTCTATCCCTTCAGCCAGGTCAACTTCTGTAGACGTGCAGGGCTGCCCCATGCACAAAGTGCCTGCTGGGCTTTCCTCTAAGGACTTATGGTCCACTAAAGAGCTGTTAGCATTTGTTCTACACATTGTGTTCTGGGCATGGGTGCAACACTGAATAACAACTGCCTGTGTGGAAAATGTACACTTTGAAGTCTGCAATGAAAAGAATCTTTTGCCCAGGGGATGTTGTTGGAGCCTTGAGCTCCATTTCCACTGCCCTGGTCTCCTTTTGGACCTCCATGCTGCCTAATTCCTGTACTGGGATGCTGATGTGTGGGGATGCTCAGGGTGGCCTTTTGTATCTAAGGGCTACATCTTTTTTGACTTCCCCTCGCTCTTCATCCTCATTTCACTTGTTCAGTAGCAGAATCATGATTTTCCTCCCTCTGATTTTCCTTCACAGCCCAGCTCTTGCTTAATGCTGATGCACATTGTGGTTTTGAAGATGCTCTCTTGTATTCTCTTATTTCCATTCTCTGATGAAAGGAAGAAACAACAAAAATCACATATGCAGCTTATTTCCGCGTAAGCCTTAAAATTGCCCATCTATCTCGTTAGGACTCAAATGTGAACTAGGACTGAGGCTGCTGACTCCTGCTGTCCTGCGCTTAGCTAGCAGAACAGCCTGAGTTGTACTTGCTGCAGAGCAGTGCAAGGTGACATTGCCCATCTCAAACAAACACCATCTTGAAAGAGACAGGTGAGTGAGAGTGTCATGGCACGGAGGCCATTAATAGTCCTTCATGGCCCGAATCAGCCTCACCTGGCATCCCCTCCCCCAGTCCCCTCCGCCCATAGGTCAAAGGCCCCGTTTAAGCTCTGGCCCAGGTCCCCTGTCCTTGGTCTCAGTGAGGTTGTTTACCTGTTTCCAGCTCTGCTCCTGAAAGGACTTCAGAGTGGTGTTGTGGGTAACTTGTCTCTTGGATGCACCCCTCAGGTGCATGTTGCAGCCTTTTCTCTGGCCCTGYCTTTTTTTGCCCCTATCTGGATTCCTTGGATGGACCCAGGGCCTAGTTCGTTGCCTACTCTCTCTGGGACCGTGGGAACCCTGTTTCCAGCACCTGGCTTTGCCTGCTGTATTCAGACCCTGTGAAACCACAGCTATTGGTTGAGGGCCCTGCCTGCACCCCGTCACCTCCTTTCACTTACAGAGCAGCCAGACCTTGGTATCCCCTGGCAAAGGGGTGCCTGTGGCCCTTGCAAGCCCTGCAACCGAGGTCGAACAGCTCCTAACCTGTCTGGTGGCAGATATGGGTTGAGAATTAAATTTTGCATCTTTAACTCGTATGAACTTGTTTCAAGCCTAACGCAGTGGGTCTCGGTAGCCTTTGGGAAAAGGGGTTCCTGTTTCTTTCTCTTTCCCAGGCAGGGGGGAAAAAAAATCCCAATATCTTGTCTGAATCTCTTGTTCTTATACCTGCTGTCTCATCTTGCTGCTATGCACCACTGTGAAGAGCCTGGCTCTGTCTCCTCCATAACCTCCGTGTAGGTGTTGGCAGGCTGCTCTGAGGTCTTCTTTAAGTGTGGGGTGTAACAACAGTTCTCTTGCTGTCAGGGATCTCCCCAGATCTCCACAACCCTTTAAAGAGTAGCCCAAGAAGTTTGGTAGAGTCAGCACCCATGGGTGCAGCTGTTGAGACCTGTGGACTCATATGTGTCAAATTTCTGAAGTAATCCCTGGCTGAGTCACCATCCTCAGCCAGCAGTGCTAGTTCTTGAGTTCCTCCTCTCAGTATAGAGGCCTGAGCAGTCTTGGTGAAGGCTGAGGCAAAGACAACATTGAGTGCTTCAGCCTTACCTTTGTCTGCTGGCACTAAATCAGCCCTCCCTTTCAACAAATGGCTCACATTTTTCTTAATCAGCCTTTTACCAACAGTACAGTGGTAGAAGTTCTTATTGCCCTTATTTTTTTTTTCCTTGCAAGTATCAGTCTCACTTTGACTTTCCTGACACCTTCCCTGTATGTCTGGACAGTATTTCTAAATTAATCCTTTGTAGATCCTCCCTGCTGTCATCTCCTGCATGCTGTCATTTTGCTTTGGGGCTTAGCCATAAGACCCCTGTTTAGCCAAAGCAGTCTCCTGATACATCTGCCTGTTTACTCAAGTTCCGAGATKAACTCATCTTGTCCTTGGAGCATGCAGTCTGGAAGGCCTGCCAGTTTTCCTGAGCATCTTTGGCTTTCAGAGCTGCCTTCCATGAGATCCCACTTGCCAGTTCCCTGGTTGAAGTCTGCTTGTCTCAGCTCCACGGCCTGCTACTTTTTCCKTATTACCTTCCTGAGTGGGGCTCTGTGGGGCACAAGACAAGGTTTGCTGAGGGACGTGGGAGAAGGGCTGGGGCCTGGATATGGCCATGGCCAGGAGGGTGTGTGGCCATGGCCAGGAGGGACATTAGTATCCCCCTTGGCTGAKTGGATTCTGTGCAAGGCTGCAAGCGGGCTGGGCTGTCCCAGGAAGGTTCTGCAGATATAGAATGAGAGGGCAAGGCATGGAGTAAGAATAACTGAAATAATACTTTGTGTACTATTCACAGTTGCAGCATGGCTGCATTTTGCTTGCATTTYGCTTGCAGACAAGTGCATTTTTAAAAACACAGATTTCATGTCATTCTGGACAGGCAATTTCACTTTGCAGCAATTAGGTCCAGGGCTCTCCCTGCTTCACGAGGGGACAGGCCAACCGGCTGGGGAGCTGCATACCAGGCAAGCATGAGGTGAGGAGCTTTGTGAGCCTTGCCTGCTTCTGCAGCTACATCTGCCATCTCCATTGGACAGTCCTGCTTGGAGAGGCTCTGGGTGCTAGAAGCACCAAAAGATCCACAGAAACTTTAGGAAAAAATTCTTAACAGTGAGGGTGACAGAGCACTGGCACAGGCAACCCAGAGAGGTTGTGGAGTCTCCTTCTCTGGAGATCTTCCAAACCCGCTTGGATGCAATCATGTGTAACATGCTCTAGGTGACCCTTTGTGTGCAGGGAGGTTGGACTGGATGATCTCTAAAAGTCCCTTCCAACCTTAAGGATTCTGTGATTCTCTGATACTGCTTGTCAGAGASAGCTCTTCTACTTCTTTCCAATTCCCAAAGTCTGATCTAGCTCCTGTGGCAGAAAGATGGATTTCCAGAGGATACCTTAGCACAGTAAGCCCAGAGGATGGAGTGGGACATCTGAGCTGCTCTGAAAACAGCAGAGCCATTGGCCAGGGGAGCAAAAGGAAAATGTTTTATTCTTATTCAAGAGCTTGCTGCTGTGCATGGCATTAAAGCAGCTGACGTGCRCTTTAGAACACTTTGAGACTGATAAGCAGCTCATTTGGAAGAGGCTCTTATTTTGGCAGCCGTACTAGCTCAAAAACTTAAGGAGCATTTCCATCCGTAACACCTGTGAACATTACTAGTTAAATCTCTAGCACAACAAGCGGCACACAACTTAGCTGCTTTAAGTGTATCACCCCAGTTTGATATTTTACATATTAATTCATGCATATTAATTAGATCCCCTCTCAACCATCTCTTCTCCAGGATAAACAGGCCCAGCTCACTTAATCTTTCCTCATAGGGTAGATGCTCTAGTCCCTTAATCATCTTGGTTGCTTGTTGCTGGACCCACTCCACATCCCTCTTATACTGGGGCACCCAGACTRCGCACTGTTTCCAGACACAGAACCAGGCCTCTCCTGTCACCTCCAAAGAGGCAACATCTGCATTTAGTGTTCAGGGGTCAGAAGAGAATTATAACTTCAAGTCTAGAAACTTGTCCTCTTATGAGACTGAGCAGAGCAACCTCCCTGTTTGGTTTCTCTGAAGAAGGGCTTGCAGCACCCATCACCAGCATCCCAACACCAACAGGGAGGAGGCTCCCAGAAATACCAGCCCCCTCAATCTGACAAAGACAGGAAAGATTGGTAGATAGTCACTGAGGTCAGGCAAAATGTGAGCTAGAAATAAGAGGCAAATTTACAAGAAGGGGTAAATAAAGCCTGGAAGCAACTCATGCAGTAATTTATCACATCCAGAAGCAGATAATGTCACTTTCTCATGGCCTTTTCCGCTGCCAAATTTGTTCCAAGGGATTATTTCAATTGCAGCTACTTCCCTTTCCCACCTTGTTTCAGCAGTGCCAGCAAGGTCAGATTTATGCTCTCAAATGAGCATCTCCAGCTGCCRTTGGTCCTTATCGTCAGATCCCTCACTTTCTGCCCTCCTGTTGCTTTGCTGACACCGGCAGCGTGCTACTGGGGCTGGTGATGGGATTTTCTGCTTTGAGCCTGTCACAGTCCTGTCGGGCTGAGGCCCGCGTGTTACGCCTCGCCTGTGCCGGCTACGCACGTATAGCCCTGCTGCGCTGCCCAGGCCGGGCACCGCTGCGGCACAGCCCGTCAGGCCTGGGGTGACCCCTGGASACAGGGGCCCCCTCGACCTGGGGGCTCCTGGTGCCTACAGGCTGTTCCTCGGAGCTGAGAGAAGTGGGATGCCCCAAGAGACATGGAGCAGGAGGGAAGAGGCGAGAAGCAGAAGGGGGGCAGGTGGAGCCCGTTTCTCAAGTGCTTTGTGACATTCGCTCACATTTGGGCTGCTCCCGTGGCACCTGTGGCTCTGAGTGTTCTGCAGCTGGAACAGGAAGAGGGGATCCTGTTTCATGGTGCTTCTTCCAGCAGCTGCTGTGCAGTCGCAGGGCCCGTCCTTGCACGGGGAACGAGTCCTTGCAGAGGGAACGCAGTGCTGGCTGGCGGCGTCTCGCAGGATCGCCCCTCTTGCATTGCGCTTGGGGGTGCCGTGGGCAGTGGGGCTGCTGAGGAGGAGCTGCGGGTGCTGCTTGCTCCTTCTGGGGCCTTGAAAAGTTCACGCAGGAGAGCGGAGGGGGCCGGTGCAGGCAGCACCTCCCTGCTGGGGTGCAGAGTGTAGGAAAGTCTGGTGGGGAAGAGGCCTCACCTGGACCTGAACTACTTCTGCCATCTCAGTCGCACCCTGAGCRGTCTCCTGCTGCTCCCCCATCTCTGGGGACGTGCGCAGGGTTCAGGTTGGGGGGCCGGCCGCAAGAAAGCTGTTTGCAGCCCCCAGCTGGGCCCTTTCCTTGGCGCGCGCGCAGCGTTCCTGCGCTCTCACTCACAGGAGCCGAGGCCCCTGCGCTGCTGCGGGGAGGAGCTGTGGCTGACGAGGCCTGAACTCCGCTTCACCCGAGCCTGGCCCAGCTGCCTCCTTCCTGGCTCTGTCCTCAAGCTTTGTTCTCACTTGGAGCTCCCAGCTGGTGGACGATCCGTGGCAGGGATGCTGGAGCACAGGGAAGGAGCCTTTTGCTGCTGGCCTGAGCTGCGAGGAGCACGTCAGATCCTTCTGCCATGTCTACAGCAGCTAGTGCCACTCTTGTGGCTGTCACAGACAGGACCACCCTTGTCGTCATCTTCAGGTCCCAACCCATGGAGTTTAGAGCTCAGACAGTGGGACTGAGCTGGACTGTGGAGAGGAAGGGGGAGGTTTTGCTGCGCTTGTTGTCCTAGAAGTCCTCTTGGGGGAGAAAAGGCTGAAGTCAAAGGCAGCTGCTGAGCCTGCATGGGCTGCCCTTGGCTGAGCAAGCTGGGGACACGTGGCTGCTCTTCCCTTGGCACCTGTGAGAGGCTTCGCCTTCCCGTCTGCCCCCAGTGTGCTCCTTGCCCTTTGCAGGGGCAGCGCCCTCGGCCTGGGCTGTGGATGCTGCCCTGGGATGCAGGAAGGGAGACCCAGGAACCTCTGGCAATGCAGGCACCTCTGGTGGTGTGGGTAGCAAGCAGGGCAGCACTCGTAGGAGTCTACAGTGCTTGCTTGCCTGCCCCGGGCCATCTCTGGGGCCAGTAGAGCTTGCACCTAGGGGTGCCCCATGACCGCCTGCAGCCCCGGGAGGCCTCGTCTTCCTTGCAGAGGAAGCAGTGATTTATTTTCAACGATGACTGCAGAACTGAGGAGGTCCCAGTCTGTCTGCTGGACTGACGCCAGCTCTGAGGGCCCAAGAACAGGAGGCAGCTCTGGGCTGTGAAGGGGACGGTGATCCAGCTCTACCAGGCTGGTGGTCTCCATCCAGATGCCATGGAGATATTGCTGGCCCTGCTCATATAGTGCCTCCTCCCACCCAGGTGACAGCCACAGATGCGGACAGCGGCCCCTTCGGCTCCCTGGCCTACTCCATCGGCTCCGGCATTGGCAGTGTTGTCCCCACGCAGTTCAGCATTGATGAGAGCACGGGGCAGCTGTGTACTGTGCAGCCCTTGGACYGTGATGAGGGCACGTCTGCCTACGACTTCACCATCACCGCTGTGGACGGGGTGAGTGCAGGAGAGGTGGCGGGGATGCGGTACTGCCGACTGGGCGCCATGTCAGCGGTGCAACTGCCCTCGTCTATTCTGGTCCTTCCTCAGGGCGGCCTCAACTCCATGGTGTACGTGAAGGTTTTTCTGGAGGATGTGAATGACAACCGGCCGGTGTTTTACCCGCTGGACTACGCAGTCAGCATCAGCACGCAGAGCATGCCAGGCACTGCTGTGCTGCGCGTCACTGCTCACGACAAGGACGAGGGGCTGCATGGGAAAGTCACCTACCGCATTGTCCTGGGGAACACCCCCCCACTCTTCTCCCTCAACAAGGACACAGGTGAGAGCTCCGGGATAGCCAGGGCAGCGGGATGCAGGCAGGGGTAAAGCCTGGCAGGGGGCAATGCATGGCCACCCCTSCTGTGCAGGCTGCCCCCGCAGAATGTCTAGTTCTCTCCTGACACGTTGCCAGGCCCCAGCTTCCTTAGTCCCTGTATGCCCCTTTACAGGCTTGCTCACTGCTCCCTTGTTTCTGCTTCCTGCCTTGTTTTTTCTGTCACCTCTGCGATCCCTTTCCTTGTTCCCTGTCCCTGGCTCCCTGCACTTGTCTTCCTGCCTGGTGCTGGCTTTGCCCCATCTGGCTGTCCCCTCCTTGGCTCCTTCTCCCTGCCCAGTTCCCTCTTCTCCCCTGCTTGGTTCCCTCTCCACCAATGCTCTGTCCTCCTTGGTCCCAACTTTCTGCCTGGCTTCCTCTTTTCTACCTTGCCTTGGATACCAAAGCCAGAGTGGTTTCTGTTGGGTGATTCCATGGTTGCATGCAGCAATAGGGCTCTCAGCAGGCCAAGCAGGGTGGCCTGTGCTCAGCACAGATGTCAGTCCCTCTCTGTGCTGCTCCACAAGTCCTCAGAACATGGCTGGGAAAGGGAAGGCCTGCGGGTCAACTTAATGCAGGGCCACCTCCTTTGTAGGCTTGCCCCATTAAGTCCATCTGTCCTACCCTCACTCCAGGAGTTCCCTCACAGTCCAGATCCCACCACTTGCTACTGCCCCAATCCTTGCCCTGCACCCCTAGAATTCCCGTTCCCTCTTTTTTTTTCTCTCCCAAGAGCTGCCTTCTGGTTTGTCTCCCCAAGATCTTACTGCTGCTTAGCTCAGGGTTTGGCTTCAAGGTGAGGAGGGAGGGCTAGAGGGGTCTCTTGTGGGTGGGTTCTCCTCCTTTGTGCCAGCTCTCCTGTGCTAAATTCCTCCCTATTTGCTGCCTCTTTAGGTCTTTTTTTTTCCAGGCCTGTGCTTTCGCAAGGCAAAGGGCCTGTTCTGAGGGTGGAAGATGACAGGCCRTGGGTGCAGCATAGCACCCTCCTGAGCTGCTTTCCTCTCTAGGTGTCATCTCCCTCTCATGGTCCCTGAGTGGCAAAGCCAACACGCTGGTGCAACTAGTGATCTCTGCACGAGATGGTGGAGGCCTGCAGGCACAGATGAATGCCCGGGTGAATATCAGCATTGTGGAGGGCACCGTCTCACCTCCTGTCTTCGAGCAGGCTCAGTACTTCTTCACAGTGCCTGAGGACGTGCTGCCAGGTGCCAGTGTTGGGGCTGTTCAGGCCCAGAACCCTCCAGGTGTGTACTTATCTGCGACTGTAAAGGACAGTGGCTGAGGCAGACTAGGTGGCACTGCCCAGCCTTGACACTGACTGTAGTAAGCTGAGGAGGTGAGCTGGGTACACAAATTGCTCCTGTCTTTTTTTCTGTGCCCACAGGTCATGCTGATGACATCTTCTATTCCATCTCTTCGGGGGATCCTCATGGCTATTTTTCCATTGACTCTGGCTCGGGGCAACTCTGCACCAGTCTGCCTCTTGATCATGAGACCCAGGCTGTCCTCACCCTGGATATCCAGGCCCGGAGTGGTTCACCCCCTGCCTATAGCAACACACGTGTGAAAATCTCTGTATTAGATGTGAATGACAACGTGCCAGTGTTCCCAGCCCCCTCCGACTCTATCCTGCTGCCGGAGGCCACAGAGCCTGGGAGCACAGTGTACACGTTGCAAGCCGAGGACCGGGACAGCGGTGCCAATGGTCAGGTGCATTTTGAGCTAGTTTCAGGAGGAGATGGTATCTTCAGCGTGGAGCGCTCCTCGGGGGCAGTGCGACTGATGGGGGCCCTGCAGTACGAAGCCAGTGCTGCCTATGGGCTGGCCATTGTGGCCCGGGATGGTGGCGTTCCCCAGCTCAGCTCTACCTTCACTCTGCTGGTGCACGTGCAGGCCGAGCACGACAACGGGCCCATCTTTGACACGCTCACCTACCGTGTGGAGGTGCGGGAGGGAGTGCCTGTCTCCACACGCTTCCTGCAGGTGCGGGCGCTAGCACGTGACGTGGAAGCCACGTCCCTAGTCTACCACTTGCGTGCTGATGGGGATGCTGCCAGCTTTGGCATCATGCCTGAGAGTGGTTGGCTCTATGTCAAAAGTGCCTTGGACCGGGAGATGCGGGACCTGTATGTGCTCACGGTGCTGGCCTCAGCAGCAGGAAGCGGTGCAGGAGGAGAAGCCCGAAAAACAGGCACCAGCACAGTACGGGTCAGCATCACTGATGAGAACGACAACAGCCCCCGGCTGAGTGAGGAACGCTACTTCTTCACCATCCCTGAGAACCAGGCACCTGGTAGCAGCGTGGGCAGGGTGATGGCAAGCGACCGGGATGCCGGACAGAACAGTCGGCTCACCTACCGCCTGCTCCAGCATGACCCCAACTTCCTTATCCATATGCAGACAGGTGAGAGGCTGCTGGCTTCCTAGGGGAGACCCAGGGCAGGTCCGAMGTGATACAGCCCAGGCTGGCAGAATTTTGCTCTGCCAGCATCTTGGTCCTGAGTTTCCCCATAATGTACCTAAGTATGGACCTGTTTCTGAAGAGATCTCTGGGCTGATCCTTGTCCCTTCTTCTCCCTCACAGGAGAGCTCAGCACAAAACACAGCCTGGACCGGGAGCAGCAGTCTGGCTACCAGCTGTTGGTGATTGTGCAGGATGGGGGCGCACCGCCCCGCAGTGCCACTGGAACCGTCTACGTCACTGTGCTGGATGAGAATGACAATGCTCCTGCGTTCCTTCACGTGGCCAGTGGTCAGGAGCTTCCGGTGCAGGTAGGGAACACACATGCCTTTTCTGTGCCTTAGACCRGGGAGACAGGGGCCTGGGAGCCCAAGAGGCTGGGGGATGCTGCAGGAGGAAAAGTCGGAAGGATGTCCTAGGGCATTTTTGGGGTGGGGGTGAAGCAAGCATGAGTTGCATTCATGCAGTCTGGCAAATGTGAGGAAGATGTGGTAAAATAGGCATGCCCTTGGTACGCTCATATGCATGGAGAGGGTGAGCACTGATAGTGACTTACAGAGAGGAGTGGTTGATTCACACATGTCTGCAAGGAGGGAGGGTGGAAGGAGCCCAGACCCAACCCAGTGGAGCCATAGTGGACACGGGCAAGCAGGGAGGCATGAGGTGCTGTTTCCTGTGTCTCAGGGCTTTCTGATGAGCTACTTGGCTTTGTGTGTGGGCAGGGAAGAGCTGCCCAGCTTACCTTTGCACTCGCAGAGGTTTCATGAGAGTGAGAGATGAGTACATGCTATGGGCGCCAGCCCGCCTTGCCCCTGGGCCCTGGCTGGTGGCAGCAGTCGCACAGGCACAATGTGCTGCAGTCTTGCTTACGCCTGTGCTGCTCGGTGCGAGGGAGCTACCCTGCCTCCCTTCTGCTGGCACCCTGTCTGCTCTTCTGCAGAAGGACTAGGTGAGGGCTCTCCAGAGCCACAAGCAGCAGGGCACAGGCAAGGGAGCTCAGTGGGCAGAGGATGCCTCTTCTTGTGATCCCTGGGGATGACAGGCCTGTCACATGAACAGCCTCTGTGGAGTGCCACTATTCAGATGGGGTATCTGCAGCACGTCCTTGGGGACACTTGCAGCACACCCGTGCAGCGGGCTCTGCAATGGACTCCAGGATGTGAGGGTTCCTGAGGCACTTGGATGCTCTGGGATGCTCCCATGCAAGTATGGGTTACTAAATGGCTTCTTTGGTTCAATCTTGACCTCTTCAGGGAGCTCCCTGGAAGAATCTCCCGGACCAGGGTCCTAGAAGGAAAGGGTGTCCAAGGAGAGTTGGCTAATATTCAAACACCACTTTCTGCAAGCTCGGGATCAGTGCATTTCTACAAGAAGGAAGTCAAGCAATGGGGGCAGGAGACCTGTGGTTGGGCAAAGAGCTCTTGGGGAAACTTAATGAGAAAAAGAGAACATATGCAACGTGGAAGAAGAGCCAGACCACATGGGAACAATGTAGGAACCTTGTCAGAGAACGCAGAGATGCAACAAGGAAGGCCAAGACCTGTTTGGAAATAAAGTTAGMAAGAGATGTCAGGGACAGCAGGAAGGTCTTCTACAAATACATCAGCAGCAAAAGGAAGACTAGGGAGCACGTTGGTCTGCTGCTGAATGGAGAAGGTGCCTTGGTGACGGAGGATGCAGGGAAGGCAGAGTTAATAAATGCCTTCTTTGCTTCTGTCTTTACTGGTAAGGCTAGTCCCCACAAACTACATAGCCTGGACACAAGAGAGAAAACCGGGAGAGAAGAAGACTTTCTGATGGGCAAGGAGGATTGGGTTAGGTATTRTTTAGGCAAACTGGACACCCGTAAATCTATAGGCCCAGATGGGAGGCACCCAAGAGTGCTGAGGGACCTAGTGGGTATTATTGCTCAGCCGCTCTCCATCACCTTTGAGAGGTCATGGAGAGCAGGGGAGGTGGCGGAGGACTGGAGGAGASCCAACATCACACCAGTCTTCAAAAAGGGCAAGAAGGAGCCAGGAAACTACAGGCCWCTCAGCTTTGCCTCCATCCCTGAAAGGTAATGAACCAGCTCATCCTAGAGAGCATCTCTAGGCATGTCAAGAAGAAGGTGATCAGGAGTAGTCAGCATGGATTTACCAAGGGGAAGTCATGACTGACCAACCTGGTAGCCTTCTGTGATGGGATGACGTGCTGGATGGATGAGGAGAGAGATGTGGATGTTGTCTACCTTGACTTGAGCAAGACTTTTGACACCATCTCCTGTAACGGAATCACAGAATCATTAAGGTTGGAAGGGACCTCTASAGATCRTCTAGTCCAACCCCCCTGCTCCAGCAGGGACACCCAGAGCCTGGGGCACAGGGTGGCATCCAGGTGGGTTTTGAAGACCTCYRGAGAAGGAGACTCCACAGTCTTCCTGGGCAGCCTGTGCCAGGGCTCTGTCACCCTCACAGGAAAGAAGTTCCTCCTCACCTGGAGATGGAACTGCCTGGGTTTCAACTTACACCCATTACCCCTTGTCCTGTCACTGGCCACCAACGAGAAGAGCTTGGCCCCTTCCTCCCTACATTCACCCTTCAGGTACATATTAATCAGATCCCCTCTCGACCTTCTCTTCTCCAGAGAAAACAGGCCCAACTCACAGTCTTTCCTCATACGGGAGATGCTCCATKCCCTTAATCATATTTGTAGCTCTCCGCTGGACYCTCTCTAGAAGCTCCACATCCCTCTTATACTGGGGAGCCCAGAACTGCCCCCAATGCTCCAGATGTGGCCTCCCCAGAGCAGAGCAGAGGGGCAGGATCCCCTCCCTTGACCTGCTGGCAACGTCCTCCTGATGCAGGCAGGATCCCGTTGGCCTTCTTGGCCACAAGGGCACTCCTCACATGTCCATGTGCATCCTCAGGGAGATGAGGCAAGGCTGGGCCAGATTTAATTGTGAAGACTAGTAAATGCTGCAACAGCCCAAGCAGAACAAATATCTGAATGCTTTGGTTTGAAGCACTCCTGCTAGAARCACTGCCACAGGAGGTTGAAGCCCAGGAACAAGTCAGTGTTAATCAAGATCTAGGTGTAAAAAAATKGCTCGGAGGGAAAAGGAAAAAATAAATGATAAATGCAAAGCTAAGGGATTTATAGAAAAGGTGCACAGTGAATTATTCATACCAGCCTTAATTAGACAGAATAGAGAGGAGTTTCTGTGCTTTTTGTGCATGAAGTAGAGGGTCTCTCATGCTGAATCTATGACAACAGCTTGCTGAACACATCGGCAAAGTGCTTTCGTGAACAGGCGGTGTTTGCACAGGAGCTGCATCAGGCACAGATCCTCCCCAGGATTAATGACTAGGAAAAGGGAAGGGAGAAAAAGGAAGCAATAAGTGGTCTGTTTTCGCAGAGGCAGGATGTTGCTGGTGGGGTGCCTAGGATGAGTGCTGGTATCTTTGCTATTCAGCATTTTCATATATTCCCCAGAAAGAGTGATGTTTTGCTGATGATGCTGGTCTATTCGAAGCAGTAGAGATGAGGGCTGCATGTGGGGAACTCTAGGAGGATCCTGTGCTACCATTTACCTAGTAAAGAAGTTGATAGRTGAAGTTCATAGCTGGGAAGTAATCTACATGACAAAAAGCAATCTGAATTTCATTTACACAGTGGTGGGCTTTGAACTGGCTCTTGAAGTTTAAGGAGAAGATTGGGGCTATCACTGAGAATGTTTTGGGTAAAATCAGCTCAAGGCTCAGCAGCAGTCAAAAAGGCAAATGAAAAGATGAGTATCACTAGAAGAGGGACAAAGAGAGAACATTATTACCCACCATCTCAGATGCCACGCACCCCTGCCTCCATTCCACTAAATCAGCAGCAGCACTAGGAAATGTTCAGGGAAGGTTGTTAATATGATCTGCAGCACATAATGGTTTCCACGCAGGGAGAAATGATTTGAACGTTCTCTGGTGTGGAGGAGATTGCAGGAATACAGTGGAGATGTGCAGTAAATGGCACAGGGAAAGTCACACTACTTGCTCTTCTTGCAGTACACGAACTAAGACGCTCCATAGGAAATGACCAGCCTGCAGGTTTAAAATAAACAAGGACAGTACTTTTGCACGCAGAGCATAATTAAATTGTGAAATCATTGCCAAAAGTTGCATGGGTTCAAAATTAGATGAATTCATGGAAAGAAAAAAAAATCCATCAAAGACTGCTGGACAAAAATATAATCTGTGGCTCAGGAAGTGACTTAGCCACAGACTGCTGGAAGCTGGGAAGGTTTTAGAGGAGGATTACTCCATGCTTGTCCTATTTCTTTGTGTCTTCTCCATATACCCACTGCCRGCCACTGCCAAACCTATGCCACTGAGTAGGATAGTGTTTTGGTGTTTGGTTCAAGTTGGTGGTTGTGCTGCCTTCTTGGAGGGCAGATACCTGGACAAGCCTGCCTGTCTTACCCAGCTGAGGGCTTCCCTGAGGCAAGAGCACTTCTGCTGCCACCCATGTGCCTGAAATGACATTTGCACGTGAAGCCTGCGTGGGTGCTCCTTGTTTGACTCCTGGACCAGGTCACCACTTTCCTGAGATGGAACTCAATCCTTTGTAGGAGAGGAGCGTGACCATGCCTGCAAAGCAGGAGCCTCTTGTGCCATGTCAGAGACAACTGGGCACGGCTGAGGGGGGCAGATTCTACCCAGCCTTTTATAGGAGAGGGGCTGGAAGGGGCTCAGAGGCCCCTTAGGAGGCATGGCCCCAGCTGGAGGTGTCTACGCAAACACTCGTTCTCGTAGAGCAGCCAAGCTATATTTAGAAGGCCCTCTGCCTCCATCGTCGCTGTGAAGGCTGTTCCAGATTTCTTGATCTGGTAGTTAGGAACCGTCTCTTAATTTCCAGCCTAAACTAATTTCTGACCACTTCATACTCATTTGTTCTCATGCCAACACTGTTTTTGCTTAAACAGCTCTTCTCCCTGCTTGGAATTTCCCTCCCCCTCCTAGTGTTTACAGAGAGCAGTCACATCACTGCTTGGCCTGACTAAGCAAGCCTAGCTCTGCTGGTCCCCTCTCCTGCGTGCCACCAGCATGGAGCTGGTACCAGCAGCTCATGCAGCGGCATTAATGCTTACCTGCTCTTTCCCCGCATCCTTGCTTGGATTCTGCTCGTCTTTTCCATGCGTGTGTCAAAAGGCCACCCTCTGCAAGTGCCCAGCACCACTGGCTCCATGGGGCTGGTGCGTGCAGCAAGGCGTGGATGCGAGCTCTGTGGTGGTGCGTGCTGGTGGCGGGATGGCAGGAGCTGGGCCGTGTAAGTGCCTGGCGCTCTTGCTGGGTGAATACAAGCAAGGACTCTGTGCCGACGGTGATGGGGAGACATCCATTTCCAGAAATATCCAGGAAAAGTGCCTGCATACAAAGGTCTCTACTAGGAAGCTGGTGACTGTGCAGCTGTGGGCTTAGGGTTCATTGTGCACACGCAGAATTAAGACCTTGATGGTACCCTGGGGTATTAGCACATAGCATTGGTCTTAATGGACTGCAGATAGTCAGTCAGCAGTGCTAACTGGGAGCAAAGGAGTAAGAAGAATCCCAGTAGTTAATGAGTCCAGGCCCAGAGGAGCTGTCACTGCGTTTGCAGATTGCAGAGGACTCCATTGGGGTGATGCCGAGAACTGAGGAAATGGCCCTATTGCTGGTATCTAACTCTATGTGTGTCAGCACAAACATTTGTGCTTGTGTCTGAAGGGGTCTGACAGGGTAGAGAGAACGAGAATTTCTGCAGGACCCTGCATTTCCCCTAGTTATAATTAGAGGAGGCTTTGCGTGTTACCTGTGCAATGTGGTGTCCTCCTGCCAGTGCCCTGCTCGTGCTGCRGCCTGGGCTGGTGCAGTGGGAGGAGGCTGTGAGACTGGAGCTCTTTTGCTGTGGAGCTGGGCTGGATGGATCTGAGCCCTGGTGAGGTGCAGGGCTGCCACAGGGCCACAAAGATCCTGCACAGTGGGTCTGGAGATGCTCAGTGCCACTCATCCACTGCCCATGCTGTGTTGCAGGTGCTGGAAGAGAAGCCATCAGGACTTCTAGTAGCCTCCCTGCAGGCCAAGGACCCAGATGAGGGTGAGAATGGGACCATCATCTACTCACTGACAGGTATGAGCTGCTGAAGTGGCTACCTATTGCCACTCTGTGCCCTGTGGCTGTGACTCTCGTGGGTGGATAGATGCTTGCTGCACAAACTGTGCTGTGCCATGCTTCCTGCTCCTGTGCCACCTATTCCCTGTTGTCCCTGTTCCTCCCTGCAGCATTCTCCTCCTTCTCTCTGCAGGAGCCTGGGCAGAGCGTTTCACATTGCACGTGGCCACAGGAGAGCTGCGTACCGCCACGGTGCTCCGCCGCCCTGATCATGCTGAGTACATCTTCACTGTGACAGCCAGCGACCGAGGCGCTGTGCCGCGCAGTACCTCGGCCATCATACGCATCCAGGTACCCCGCTCCCTCCTTCCTGCACACCATTCAGCTACTTGGCAGTCTTCCTCCCTACCTTTCCACCCCCAGACCTTGATCCCAGGGCGCCCTCAGCCTTCTCTTGTTTCTTAGCGATGAGTTTCATTTTACAGCAGAGACTCCAGTTTCTCCCTGATCAATGCTCCTTCCCTGGATGCTGTGACACATCTTCCTGTCCTTGCAGTTCCCAAGGCCATGCAGGTGGCATTCACTGTTCTGCTGCTTTTCTGTCCCAGCAGTGCCCTTTAAGACCATTAGCAAGCTCATACTGCACACAGCTTGCTTTTGTTCTTGCACCTCCTAATAGCAAATATCTGTACCAAGAGCCACCTCTTCTCAACTTAGAGGTCTTCTCAGTACCATCCTTGAGCCATTTGGTCTTTTAGCCTTTTTCTTATGACATGGCAATTCCTRTACCACTCCTCTCATCAGTTTAATAAATGATCTTCTATTTGCTGCTGCATCAGAGTTCAACTAAAGGCTGGGCGAATTAGATGTGTCGTATTTCATTTGTGTTTGTAAAATCTCATGTTAGCCTGGTAAATCTCCCTTTAGCATCCTGCAGGATGTTTTATTCTGTTTCCTTTGTGTCTTGTTGGTAACTGTTCTTGTCTCCAACATTGCTCTACAGCCTTCGAAGTACTGAGGCTGGGCTGGCAGGTTGGTTGTCCCCAAAGTGCTCATTCGTATCCCCATAACATAGCTACTTGCTTAGTGGTCTGATTCCCCTCTGGGCTGACGGTTCTGCTCTGTTTCCTTTCCCTGTCTCCCTGGCCTGGTTCACCAAGTCCATCAGCGCATTTTGCCTTGAAATGACACTATTGCTTTTTGTGTATTCTCACTCCTATTGGCAGCTGCCCCTCATCCCTGATTTAATTTCCATATCTTTAMTAAAAATGGTGATAGCATTTATTTATCTTTGGGTCATACTGAATGACCAGGAGGTAGATCTCCAGAGATCACTTCCAACCTCATCAGTCTGTGATTCTGTGACCTGTGTGTCTTCTCTGCATCTCCTGTCTGGATGAGCCTTTCCTCCCCGCTTACCCTTTGCTTAGGTTTTGCAGACCTCTTTCTGCTGCTGTTGGCTTCCATTGCAGGCTCTAACCCAGGCAGCAGTGCCCTCTCTGTCCCTGTCCACCACARCCACCCAGGTGAAGATGCTCTTTCACTCTTGTCAAGCCTCTACTTATTCTCGGTGTGTTTTTCAGGTTCTTGCTCATCCACTAGGCTGCAAGGCCTGTGACCTTGCCTCCCTACACCAGCCCTTTCTTCTTCTGTGTGTCACCCCGTGTCCCCCTGCAGCACAGCACCCCTCACTGCTGTCTCTCCTCACAGGTGCTGCCGTCTTCCCGGGTGCTACCTCGGCCCGATGCCACCGTGCTGACCCTGCACCCCCTTGAGGGGGTCAAGCCAGGGTCTGTGATCGGCTCTGTGGCTCCCCCAGATGCTCCTGCACGGGGACAGCTGACATACACAGTAGTAGGAGGTGGTGGGGATGGCACATTTGTCGTCGACAGCGTGACAGGGGAGATCTTTGCAGCCCGGGAGCTGGACTATGAGGTCAGAGCCCGGCACACGCTGCAGGTGAGCGCTGAGGACATGCAGCATGGCTTTCCCTCCAGCCGCCTGGTGCTGGTACAGATCCACGTGCAGGACTGCAACGATCAGGCACCCACGTTCCCTGAAGACCCCATCACCATCGTGGTGCCTGAGAACACCCCAGCTGGCTCATCCATCTTCACCTTCCAGGCGCTGGATGGGGATGGAGTGGGTCCCAACAGCCAGGTGCGCTATGCTCTGCTGCGCCAGGAGCCCCCTGGGGCCCCCTTCCAGCTGGACAGCCGCTCGGGGCTGCTGACCCTGCGCCAGGGCCTCGACCGCGAGGCTGCTGCCTCCTTCCTCTTGGTGGTGGAGGCCACAGACCAGGCCCGCAATGTCAGCCAGCGCCTCTCAGCGGCTGTGACAGCCCGGGTGTTTGTGACCGATGAGAATGACAACACGCCTGTGTTCCTCTCACCCACTGCTGTCAGCGTCATGGAGGACCAGCCAACAGGCTTTGTGGCTCTGCACGTGGTGGCCCAGGATGATGATCTGGGAGAGAATGGGCGTGTGAGCTACTCGTTGCGAGCAGGCAACAGTGATGGCCGCTTCCACCTGAATCCCAGCACTGGTGAGGATCCATGGTGATGCAGGGTGGGTGGCAGGGACACTGGGAATGTAGGAGCCAAGGAGGATGCAGGAATATGCAGGACACTGGAGGGGACTGTGGCTGAGGGACACAGGGCTGCACAGAGATAAGAGAGACCAGTAGGGCATGGGGAGCCCTGAGCATGGTGCCTGGCTGGTGTGATCCTGCCATCTTTGTTAAGACAAGACTGACCTGGGCTCAGCCCAGTGCCTGCGGCCTTGTAAAACTTCTCTCCCGGGATCCTTCAGAGCCCTGGGCTGTAGTCCCAGCGTTCCCCTCTCCTTGTGTCCTCAGGTGCCCTCTCCATCATGCGGGCGCTCAACCGGGAGGAGGTGGTACAGCACAACCTCACCGTGGTGGCCACAGACCACGGCTTCCCGCGACGCTCAGCCACGCAGCTGCTCTCCGTGCTGGTCCTGGATGTCAACGATGAGGCTCCTGTTTTCGAGAGGCCTGAGTATGAGGCTCACGTCATGGAGAACTTGCCAAAAGGCAGCCCTGTTCTGCGGGTGCTGGCCATGGACCAGGACTTAGGTGAGAATGCAGGGCGCGGGTGAGCTGCCAGGCTGGATGGAACACCCATATGGGATGCACTCTTAGCYATTCCCCAGCCCCACAAGCCTGGGGATCCATGGAGGGGGGTCACCAGCTGGCCTGGAGGAAGTGAGAAAGGGCTGACCTCTGAGGGAAGCAGAATCAGGACACGACTGTGATTCCCTCTGCTTTTCAAGGCAGTGGTTATTGTTCCTCCTGCTTTTATCAGGAGTTTTTTGTATCATGTTCCTGAAGCTGTACTGGATTGGGGCCTTCCTCTGCACGTCTCACAGAATCCTTGAGGCTGGAAAGGATCTCTACAGATCATTTAGTCCAACATCCCTGCTTAAGCTGGGATATTTAGAGCATGTGGCGCAGGGCGGCATCCAGGCGGGTTTTGAAGACCTCCRGAGAAGGAGACTCCACAGCCTCCCTGGGCAGCCTGTGCCAGGGCTCTGGCACCCTCACAGGAAAGAAGCACTGTGCCCCCAACTTTGCTGGGGGATGGGATCATCCTCTCCGTGATGTGCAACGCTCTGGGTGGGAGTCTGGAAGGAGGCAGATGCAGGGCTCAGAGCCCCGTGAGAAGCTCTGTAGATTTTGGTGAGCTGTCCTCAAGTGTACCCACCCCCGCAGGTGCAAATGGGCAGGTGTTCTACGGAGGTCTCTCCGGAGGGCCGTTCTCCATTCACCCACAGACAGGGCTTATTGTTACCACGCAAGCGCTGGACCGTGAGGAGCAGGAGCAGCATGTGGTGACAGGTATGGCTGTGCTGGTGCCTGGGAGGGCTGGGTGGCAGAAGGCGGTGGGTGAGACGTGGGGAGGGGGCAGATGGGTTCTCATCACCACTCGTGCAGGGCAGTGTGCAGGGCAGCTGGGTGGGCACAGCAGAAGGGAATGCTGGTGATGCCCTGCCTGGTTGCCCCTGCAGTTGTCTGAGCATGTGCTGGTGGCAGCCTTGGCAGTAGCTCTCAGCTAGCGGATCCCTGCAGCACTCTTGCTGTGTCCCTGCAGTTTATGCCCGGGATGGCGGCCTGCCTCCCAACTTCTCCAAGGCAACTGTGCGGATCACAGTAGGGGATGAGAATGACCATGCACCACAGCTGGAGAGTGAGTCCTGCTCCCTTGAGGTTCCTGAGAACCAGAGCCGCGTGGCACTCTACACACTGAGGGCCACCGATCCTGATGGAGGTGACAACGGGCGCTTGGAGTACCGCATGACAGGTGAGGAGCACAAGGATACAGGGAGCTCTGCATCTTAATCCCTGCTCAAGGGTGAGCTTTATTCTCCCTGGGACACCAGCAGCTCTGGAAAGCATCAGCTGTGACAATTCTTGTTCTGCCTCTGTTCCTGCCTGTTCCAGACCACAGGTGGCTGCTTCCTTCTCTCAGACCTGTAGTTCTTTTGCCTCAGTAAAGAGCATTCCAAGATGCACATAGGCTGCTTCAGCCTCAGGCTGGTTCCTCAGGCCCAGACTAGCTCCAGACTACTACTTGCTTGCCTGCTCTGGTGTGATGAATTTACAGACTGCAAAGCAAGGTCTCTTTGCTGGTGTCATGCCATATTGGAAGCTTCCCTAGGGAAGCAGTCCTGATCTAGGAGCTGGTAGAGATGGGTAGAATCCATTCTTACACTCACCACTGGACCAAGGAAATTTAATCATTGTGGGGTCTTGCAGGGAACAGATTCACATGACTTTCCGTGCCAGCTCATGCTGGAATGTGCTCTGTGCTGTCCTCCCTGGACAGCATAGGACAGTTCTCTCCCTCTGCCTTCACCAACTYGTAGTCATGCTTTCTTACCATCCCTATTGTCTTTCCAGATGGAGACCCTGGGCAGGATTTCAGCCTAGACCCTGTCTCTGGCATCCTCTCCACTGCACGTGCCCTTGATCGGGAGCAAGTTGCTTCATACAGCCTCACGGTGGTGGTGCAAGACCATGGCACCCCTCCACGCAGTGCCACCATGTCAGTGAGTGTGCGGGTACTCGACATAAATGACAATGCACCTGGTTTTGCTCAGGCCRCCTATACAGTGGAGGTGCCGGAAGATCTTCCCGTTGGCAGCCTGGTGTTGCAGCTAGTGGCTCAGGATCCTGACGAGGGCACCAACGGGCAAGTCACCTACTACTTGGGCAATGAGTCACTGGGCATGTTCCAGGTGGAGCCACAGAGTGGGCGCATCACAAGTGCCCATGCCCTGGACCGGGAACGCCACGCCAGCTACAGCTTCCTGGCCAAAGCTGTGGACTTAGCACCGTGGGAGCCCAAAAGCACGGCTGTGCGCATCACGGTCACAGTGCAGGACATCAATGACCATGCCCCTGCCTTCCTGCACAGCCCGCTCTCTGTCACCCTGTCCCGTCACACACCTCTCAAGCAGGTTGTGGCCACCATGAGGGCAGAGGACAGGGATGCAGGTGCCAACGCCTCCATCTTGTACCGTCTTGCCACTCCCAACCCTGCTTTTGCCATCAACTCCTACACAGGGGATATCCAACTACTGCAGCCCCTGGGCTCGCTCAGCCAGCGCCAGAGGACCCTCTTCATCCTGGCCACGGACCTGGGGCAACCAGCACTCTCCTCCACCGGTGTGGTGGTGATCCACTTGCAGGAAGAGCCCTACCGAGGGCTGCGCTTTCCCCGGAGCACCAGTGAAGTGGCTCTGCTGGAGAATGCTGCTCCAGGTATCAGCTGGGCAGGGTGCCAGGAGGAGATCTGACAGGATGGTGGGAGAGAGCTGGCATTAGTGTTGGGGTGGGGCTCAGAGGCTACTGCACGGTCTTGGGGAGCCCCATTGATGCTTGGGGATAGCCGGGGGACAGCAGAGCCTGGTGGTGCCTTGAGTGTTGAGGGTGGTAATCCGTAGGGGTTTGCCTTGGCATGCTCAGGTCACTACAGATGATCGCAGATGTTCCTGAGAGGTCTCCAGGGCTCACAGACCATAACAGTGCTATGGACAATCCCCGGGGATCCTGGCTTCCAGCCCAAATCTTTCCACTGGATCTCATGTCTCCAGGCAGAGCTGTGTCACTGGGGTACAGCACGTGCTGCCCAGCTGCCACCCTGCTGCCTGCCCCCAGGCTCTGCTGCCCCTTCACACTGCTCCCTCCCTCCAGGCACAGAGGTGGTGAGCATCCAAGCTACGCACATGGGCGGCTCATCTGGGCGCATCAYCTACAGCATCGTCAGTGGCAACGAGAAGAATGCTTTCCTTATCCAGCCCAGTTCAGGTACAGCTCTGGGATCCCTGGGGAAGCAGCAAGGCGGGGGGGTCACTTGGCCTCTGCCTTTGCCCACTCAGTTATCGCAAAGCACAGAGCCCCCAAGGCCTTGGGATACCATTCCTGTGCCACAAAATTAGACAGCTCTAGGACTTGGACCTGGGTACTGTCCTTTCGTCACCCAGAGGTGCTAGCAAAGCTCTTGGCATGGTTTTGTTCCCTGCTAGCTAGAGTTCTTATAAGAAAGATAAGATAAAGCCCAGTTTGGGATTTAGCAGATGCAGGTGCTGCCGCCAAGGGGTTACCTGGGAGCAGCCCCTGCCTTCAGTGGCAAGTCCAGCCAGGCACCCTGTCCTGTGCTGGGGCCCCTGTCAGGCCCCTCAGCTGCCCCTTTCTATTGCCTCTGTATAATACCAAAGATGACACTAAAACAAGGACCCACTGTCCAGGGGATGTTTGAATGGAAGCCCGCCCTCTGTGCAACCCTGCTCCCTGTGCAGTGATGGCATGTTGGTGCTTGTGCGGCCAGGGGCAGGTCCCAGGCTCCTAGAGCTCTTCCAGGCCAGGTGCYTGTGCTCTCTGCAGCCCGCAGAGGCTTGTGCAGGCCCTGCCAGCTGTTGGTGGTGCAACATGCAGCCTCCCGGCCCCCCATGAACCACTGTCCACTGCAGCTGGCCATGGGCACGGTGGTAAATGCTCAGCCATGCACAAATGTCTTCAGGAAACCCMTGGCAGCCATACGCATCCCCGTTGCTGCCATGTGGGTGTCCTTGGCATTTGACAGCACCGTGAGCAGTTCACAGCCTTGAGTCATTGCTCCAAGCGAGCCTCAGTGTGGGTGTTGGGAGGCCAGGGGAGAGGCCACCCAGGTCTTGCCCAGATCGAGCTGGGGAAGGCTGCTTTGCTTGGGGATTCTCACCTGTGAAGGGCCAACCTTTCCACACCACCAGAGGAAGGAGTTTACCTCGAACTACTGTTCAGAAGTGACAGTGGAGCTGGCGTGGATCTGATATGTTTATGAAGGACAGGAAGAGCTAATGGGTGGCACTGTGGCCAATCCYTTCTGGTCTCTGAGCTATCAGCCACGAAGCTACCACATGCAGCCAGGCCTCTTGGACAATGTCTAAATGGCTTCTGTCATGATCCAGGAATGAAGGCAGCCCCAAGCAATGCCCAGGCTGTCCCCAGGGCCACCAGCGCTGTTCCTCCTCCCTGTGCCTAGGTCAGAGCTGGGCTGTGCAACAGCAGCAGCTGCTGGGGGACCTTGGCCCTCCCGGCCCGAAGAGGCTGTTGCAAATGCTGCAGCCACCACAGCAGCTTTGAGCCAAGTCGCTGTTCAAGCAGCATGGCTGGGACAGGCCTGGCAGAGCCCCTCTCCTCTCACCCTGTGCAGCAGAATCTTCTYCCCAGTGTGGGAGGGTGAGACCCAGCAAGCAGAACCATCTCTCTTGTCCTGGGTGGTCTGAGCAGGGCCCTGCTGCACATGTGGCTGAGCCACTGTCATGCTGAGCTGCAGGAAGGTCTGACCTGGTTGTAGAAGAGCACCCTGGATCCTCACAGAATCCCTGTGCGTTCATGTTCCTCTGGTCCGTATCTCCTCAGGCTGTGCCTGACTGCTGTTCCTGAGCTGCCTGGCCATGTCTTGGCTGGGCTGTAGTTGCCGTAACAATGTCACTTCATCTCAATGAGCAAACAGTTCCCCCTGACAAAGTGCCCAAAGCACGGGATTTTTCCTTGAGAATATGTTCTTCCTTGGGTCCCCTTTGTCCATCCATGAAACGCTTCCTGGTGCCAGGCCCTCCTCTGGGACTGACCTACGCTGTCCTCAAGCTTGCCCCCTCTCTAGGAGGACTGATGTCCCCAGGAGAAGTGCGAGAGCTGGGCATGGCCGAGGAGTCCTGCCCCCTGTGCCGAGGTGCCCTCCGTGAGGCTGGAGCRGGGGAGCCATGGGGACGTCCTCACCCGTGCCCGTTCTCCTACAGCCTCAGGCAGCAACTGTCTGCCACGAGGAGGCTGCTATGACTGCTTTCCGTGTATTTGCTTGGGCCGAGACCTCTACATGGGGCCTTCTCCAGCAGCCCGATGGCACTAGGGGCACAGCGGAGCACAGCTGGCTCCCAGCCCTCCAGGTGCGGGAGCTGAGGACACAGCTGCTCCTCAGAGAATCTGTGATCTGCGTTTTCCCTTCCTACATGTATGGCCTGGTTTCAGCTGTGTTTATCTGCACTTAGGCCATCATGCAGAGCTGGCAGCAAAGGTCTTATGCCAAATCTGAGCTTGTCTGAGGCCACAGAGCCATTCCGCATGCCCAGTACTTACATCCCTGCTGCCTGACTAGTTCACCTCATGGTTGCATGTAGAGGCTGAAATAAACTGGAGACTCTTCCCTGAGGCAGGAATTTAGCAGCAGGAGCTCAGTTCCTTCTCCTTACGTTTGGATGCATCCCTGTGGAAATGCTGCCAATTGTTTTAGTGGATGGGAAGGCAACATTTTCTTGCTGTGAGAGCCTGGCATAGTGGCTCAGGAGTGTAAGAATGCGTATTTGTCCCACAGTGTCACTTGGGCGATTTTACCAGGCCTAGACCCATAGCTCTGGTTAGATGACTTTGTCTGGGGGCTTGATAAACTTATTGGGAATATGAGATTTGACATGGGGCATTTCTTTCTCAAACTGACCATAGCTCCAATGGGATTTCCAGTGGGAGAACTACTGTACACTGGAGTATAAGGGGAAGCTGAGCAGTCCGGTCAATGCAATGGRCGGCTTTGTCAGGTCATGAGTTGTRCATGAGGCMCTTGCTTGCAGAGCTAACAGGATCAGGGGGTCTCTGAGGTACCTCAGAGTATGAGGCAGACAAGACGTACCATCCCAGGCAGCTTGTTGGGGCTCTGAGCTTGGGAGAGGGCTTGGAGGAGCTCAGTATATCTTCCATACCTTGGGAATGCATGGATGAGTAGAAGGATGGACTGAGCGCGGGGAGACAGAAGAGATGTGGCAGTGCATCGCTCCCACCTCTCCCCTGGCAACCCGCTCCTGCTCTCTCCCCTCTACCAGGTGCCATCTCAGTTCAGGACTCCAGCAGCCTGGATTTTGAGGCCAGCCCTCGCCTGCGCCTCGTGGTCCAGGCAGAGACAACAGCTTCCTTTGGCTTTATGGCCATAAACCTTAACCTGCAAGATGTCAATGACAACCTGCCACGCTTCCAGCTGCAGAACTACGTGGCGTTCATCTGGGAGTCGCAGAGCTATGACTCCCCAGTCATCCAGGTAACTTTGGAGGCAAAGCAGAGACACCTGGGCCCTCAGCTTGCCSCTTGTGGGATGAAGAGGTGGGGGTGGTCCTGGGGCTAGGGCTGGGACGTAGAGATCTGTAGGTCTAGCCAGCGGTGCTCTGGTTTGCMGTGCTACACAAACACTGCTCAATGTGACTTTGCAGGTCCTGGCAGATGATTTGGATCAGGGGGCAAATGGGCAGGTGACTTATGCCATCAATCAGTCCTTGCCGATGACTGGCTTGTACCACATCGATCCTCAGACTGGCACCATCACCACAGCTGCCATCCTGGACAGGGAGATCTGGTCCCAGACCCGGTGAGTGGGGCCAGGCCAATTGGTGCCACAGATGGGAGGTGGTCATAGCTATGGAGCAGCATCCCTAAGACGGCAGAGGATCTTCTGATCCTTGATGCCATCCAAAGCTGTTTGAACCCAATCTGTAAAATGCTTTTGCCACACAGCAGTGGAAAGTAGGGCCCAGTTGAAACATGGGCAGCAAACAGTCCCAAGGGCACGACAGATGGCCGTGAGATGAGACAGTGCGCGGCTCAGCTTGATCTCAGCAAATCTGTGAAAATCGTGARGCAGGCGGTGGACTGCTTTGAAGGGCCGTGTCCATTCCTTCTCCTGCCTCACTAACCCAGGCCATAGACCCTGAAGTCTTTTCCCAGTCCTCCCTGGAGGATAGTGCACCCTCCTGCACTATCACATCTTCCAGGAGCTCTGCACTGCCCCAATGCTCTTGCAAGCCCTCTTGTATTAAGCCCACCTCCTCTGGGCCCCTCACCATGTGTTCTACACATCCTGCAGTTGTTCCAGGCACAAGCATGCAAGATAAGGGCACACACTCCACAGTGGATTCAAGTCTTTTCCCACCCTCCTGTGTATGTGTGGTCTAGGCAGAGGGCACAAGCGCCACCACTCCACCCCAGCTTATATTCCACCCCCCCATACAAACATTCTGATGTCTGGATAACTCTCTGCCCACTTTCTAGACATGGAAAGACTTTGGGCAATCATTTCACTCACATGTCCATCACCTTTCCCCACACACAGAGCCTCCATGCATTCCCCAGCTGTGCTCTCTCTGCTCTGAATGCTGTCAGCTGTATTCTCTGCACCCTCCCGGGCGTTGTGCCTATATTGCCCTACACTAAGGGCTTGCCCCACAAATGCTCTTCACCACAGGAGGGTTGTCCCTTGTGCATGTGTCAGGAGCTGTGAACACAGGAGCTCTCCACTACATGATCCAGACATGGTGCCCACATCCACCGTTCACTTGGATGTTCCAGGGGCCGGGCACAAAAGCGCTGCCCTCCATGCATGTGCTCCAGATGTGCATCTGCCACTTCTCCACACTCCGCAGGTTGTGCACACATCCACCACRTGTGCCAGGTGCTGTGCACATATCCACGCCCCAGTACTTTCAGGTGCTGTGCACACATCCCCTACCACCTGTACACACTGCAGGCTCTCAGCCGCACGCAGAGCCCTCTGCAAGGTCCGGGCGCTGTGCCTGCAGGTGCTGTTCCTCACACTTGCAGCCACCCATCTGTGAACTTTGTGGAYTGATGCTGAGTCCTGCCTGTGCTGATGCTGTGCCCTTGTGTTTGCCTACAGTTTGGTGGTAACAGCAATGGATAGAGGGATACCGCCTCTCGTGGGCTCTGCCACGCTGACTGTTGTGGTGATGGACGTCAACGACAACAGCCCCACCATCCCCTTACCGTGGGAGGTGCGGATCCCAGAGAGTAAGTGCATCCCCGACCCTTGAAGTGATGTGAGCTGCGTAGCAATGGAGTGGAGGGCCTGTAGGTGGGGGAGAAGCTGGTCCCTTTCCTTTTGGGGGGTCTGGCTTGTGCTGACYTTGCTGGCTGAACCCCCCTGTCCTYGGACATTGACTCATTCAGGGCAGCCTGGGGCTGGGGATGAGCAGCCCCTGTGCCTCAGCCCCATCCTGAGGAAGCTTGCTCCTCTCCCCTTGCATCCTCGGCTCCTGACTGTGCTGCAGTGGCTCTAGCTTCACATGCCTCCCCTCTGACCATGACTTGCATGTCCCCTTCCCATGCCACCCTCAGCCCGCCCTGCTCAGCCCCTGGGAGGTCCCATCACTGCCAGTGTCTCCCCACTGTCCTCAGTGCTGCTGTCTCTGGGCTGGTTTTGTTTCCCTCAGTGTCTTCTCCAGGGAGACAGGGCACTTGCTAAAGCCTTCTTTCTTCCCAGACACACTACTGGGTACCCAGATAGCCCAGCTGACAGGGAACGACGTGGACTCGGGCCCCGCTCTCTCCTATACGTTGGTGCTGGACAGCGATGCCACGGGCACGTTCAGCGTGCTGCGGTACGGGGGACACGTTGCCCTGACAGGACCACTGGACTACGAGGAGCGCAGCCACTACACCCTCACCCTGCGTGCCTCTGACACCCGCCACGAGACCGAGGCAAACCTGACCATCATYGTGGAGGATGTGAATGACAATGCACCGACCTTCAGCCAGGGCTTCTACCAGGTACTGTGCACGTGGGCACTAYGCTCGCGGGGTCCAGGCAGCCCAAACTCCCTGCTGCTGCTGCAGCACTGCCTGGCACGACTCACCTGGCCTCACCAGGACCGCCCAGAGCAAAGGGCTCCATGGAGATGGGGCTGAGCCCATCCTGGCCCCTCTCCTCCAGGACTTCCCCTGCATCCTGCTGCCCCTAATGCTGTCCCTGGCATGTCCCTGGCACGTCCCGAGGCCACACAGCACTGCAGCAGTGCAGCTGTACGCAGGCCATCCTTGGACGGGAAAACCAGGACCAGTGGGAGCTGTGTAATGGCCTGGGCAAGTGTTTCTGGTGAGGAGTTAGTCTGGGGTCTTCCCCAGACAGGTCACTGAGCAAAAGCCTATCCAACTGGTGCAGTGTGATGCATCTCTGGAGCGGAGATGAGGGAAGCTTGTCAACTTCTGCATTTGACCTCAGAAAGAAGCCCTGTTGGCTACTGCTTTCCATTTTGGTGGCCACAGTTTTAAAAAGGATGTTGCAAGTTCAGGAATAAACTGCAGGGGTAGGAGAGCACTGAGTCCTGTCTACTTGCAAGTGTTCTCAGCTCAACACACCAAAAAGGTACGGGGTGTTTTGAGTTGTCTAGATTATCTTTTGTAGAGAAAACAACAGCTTCTAGAGGTCTTTAGTTTGGCAGCTAAAGGATCAGTAACTGGGAGATGSCCTTGGCTAGAGGTCCCCCCTGCCAGACTGGGGGCTGTGCATGTGGGGCAGAGCACGGAGGTGGGGACAGCGCTGGCAGGGGCTGAGCTGCTCAGCCTGGCCATTGTGCAGGTCCCACAGCTCCTCGCGGCGCCCCGAGCAGCTCCTGGGAGGCAGGACCCACCCAGTGTGCACTGACTGGCAGTGGCCCCATCTTCCTGCAGGTGATGTTGCCGGAGCACACGCCCGCCGGCAGCGCCATTCTCACCGTCAGTGCCACCGACCCGGACTCGGGCAGCAATGGAGATGTCACCTACCACTTGGCCATGCCCAGCCCTGACGTCGCCATCGACCCCAGCAAYGGTGCGTGGGACTGGCTGCTCTGTGGACCCCATGCTGCGGGTTGTGGTGGTAGTGTCTGTGGAGGGAGGTGCTGGCCTGGGCAGGTGGGGAGGAGCCATCGTGGTGGCTAGTGAGACGCCCCACATGGCTCCCTGGGTGCTTGTTCCTCCAGGCAATATCCCTGCTACCTTGCACGACTCCCCGCTTCCCATGTTAACCCTGGCTCTGTGCCCCCACAGGGACCCTGTTCACCACCCGTCGGGTGGAGTTCGATACCAACCAGCCCACCTTGGACCTCGTGGTGGAGGCCCGTGACCGTGGCTCTCCCAGCCTGTCGGCCTGGGCCACAGTGCAGCTGCAGGTGCTGGATGTGAATGACCACAGCCCCAGCTTCAAGGCACCGCACTACAACGCCAGCATTCCTGAGGACCTGCGCCCGGGAACCACGGTGCTGACGCTGGAGGCGGGTGATGCAGACCTCTCCCGGGAGAACGCAGGCTTTGACTACACCATTGTCAGCGGCAACAGCGGCAATGCCTTCCAGGTGGAGAGTCGGGTGGCCTGGGCCGGGGGGCAGCTTCACACGCAGGGCACTTTGGTGCTCGTGGAGCCCTTGGACTTTGAGGCCGTCCCTGTCTACAACCTCACTGTGGCAGCCTCCGACCGYGGACTGCCGCAGCGCAGTGCCACGGTGCCCGTGCTCATCACCGTGCGGGATGTCAACGACAACCCACCTGTGTTCGCCCGAGCCGAGTACCGCACCACTGTGAGCGAGAGTGCGCCGCTGGGCACCGAGCTGCTGCGCCTGCTAGCTCAGGACGCCGACTCGGGGCCCCGCGGCCGTGTGCGCTACAGCATCAGCTCAGGTGACCAGCACGGCACCTTCCAGCTTCACGAGAGCACCGGGGCCCTGTGCCTGGCGCGGCCCCTGGACCGGGAGGCTCAGGCGCTGCATTCTCTCGTGGTGCAGGCCACGGATGCGCCGGGGCAGCACTTTGCGCTGGTGCCGGTGGCCATTGAGGTGAAGGATGTCAACGATAACAAGCCTTACTTCCCAGTGGAGGTGGTGAGCGCCAGCCTGCGGGAGAACCTGCCGCCCGGCACACTGGTCACCACGCTGCGTGCCGTCGACGCGGACACCGGCATCTTTGGGGAGCTGCGGTACGCCGTGCTAGAGCAGCCGGTGGGGGAGCCCGGCGTGGTGGAGGGCCGGGATGCGTTCGCCATCAACAGCAGCTCTGGAGAGCTGCGCTCGCGCCTCACCTTCGACTATGAGCGAGCCAAAGCCTTCCAGTTGCTGGTGAGGGCCACAGATGCTGGCAACGCCTCGGCCACCGTGACCGTGCGGGTGCTGGTGACAGGGGAGGACGAGTACGACCCCATCTTCCTCAGCCCCTCCTTCAACTTTGAGGTCCCAGAGGGCGCCCGGAAGGGACAGAGCATCGGGCGGGTGTTGGCGACGGACGAGGATGAGGGGGCTGACGGCGTGGTGCTCTATTCCCTTGCCAAGCCGTCGCCTTACTTTGCTGTCAACCAGACCACGGGCACCATCTACCTGCGGGTGGACAGCCAGCCGCAGGCCGGGGCCGGGCGCGCCAAGCGGGAACCACGCGAGATGAGCCTGGAGGTGCAGGCGCGCAGCCCGCTGCCCGCGTCCCGCTCGGCCGCGGCGCAGGTCACCATCGACGTCACGCACACCTCCTTCGGCCTGGCGCCCGACCTCAACCTGCTGCTGGTGGTGGCGGTGGCGGCCTCGCTGGGCGTGGTGGTGGTGCTGGCCGCCGTGGCCATCGTGCTGGCGCTGGTGCGCTCCCGCCACCGCCGCGGCCGCGAGAAGCCGGAGGGGGACGGGCGGCTGGGCCGCGTGCCGAGCGGCTCCCTGCAGAAGCTGGGCCGCGAGGAGCCGGCGCTGCCCGGCGCCGAGCACATCTACCACCAGGCGCTGCCGGGCTACGGCGCCGAGCCCGCGGGGCCCTACACGCGCGGCGGCTCCCTCGACCCCTCRCACTCCAGCGGCCGGGGCTCGGCCGAGGCGGCCGAGGACGACGAGATCCGCATGATCAACGAGTACCCGCGCGTGGCCAGCATCACGGCCTCCATGCAGGAGCACATCTCCGCCCGTGGCCCCGACTCTGGCATCCAGCAGGATGCCGACCAGCTCTCGGACATCTCCTGCGAGCCGGCGGCCCTGGAGAGTGCCCAGTGGTTCAAGAGCAAGAAGGGCTCGGGGCTGCTGCTGCCCGGGCCGCCACAGCTGTACCGCGAGGACGGGGGCGGCAGCGCCTTCCTGGGCGTGCGCTGCGGCCTCGGCGTCTCCGCGCCGCCCCAGGACTACGCCTTCCCGGAGGACGGCAAGCCCTGTGCGGAGGGCTCGCTCACCGCCATCGTGGCYGGCGACGAGGAGCTCCGTGGCAGCTACAACTGGGATTACCTGCTCAACTGGTGCCCCCAGTTCCAACCGCTGGCCAGCGTCTTCACTGAGATCGCCCGCCTCAAGGACGAGAGCTCCTTGCGCAAGCCCTTCCCCGCCAAGCCCAAGGCCGAGCCCAAGCCCCGCATCGACCCCCCGCCCCTCATCACCGCTGTGGCCCACCCGGGTGCCAAGTCCGTGCCCCCCAAGCCGCCGGCCAGCAGGACCTTCCCGCTGCCGTCCTCCCTGCGCCGCTCGCCCATCAGCCACGAGGGCTCCATCTCCTCCTCCGCCATGTCACCCAGCTTCTCCCCGTCCTTGTCCCCGCTGGCTGCCCGCTCCCCCGTCGTCTCGCCCTTCGGCATCTCGCAGGGTCCCTCCGCCTCTGCAATCAGTGCCGAGCACTCGCTGGAGCCCCCTGAGGAGGCTGAGCTCAGGATTTAGCCCCTGTGGCCTACGGCCGCGGGGCCCGGAGCGGGGCTGAGCCCGGGCTGCCCTGCGCAGTCCTGCATCCTGGCACCTCGCCTGGCCGGGGCCCCTGGCCGCCAGGATCCCGCGTATGCCAGGGCCGGCGGTCCCTTTCGCTCCTTGTGGGCTGGCGGGTTCGGCACCACTTGGGATGCCTGTGGACTGCAGCTCCTGGTGCTGTCCCAGAGCGAGGGCAGCGGGCAACTTTGCTTCATGGTACTCCGTTCCTTGTGGCCCAGCGCAGCCTGGCTGCAGCAGAARGCTGGGCCGTCCCTGCTGAGCCAGGACCTGACCCTGTCCCAGCGCCTGTCCCTGGGCAGAACCGTGGTGCCCTGCCTCTCTCCTGCTGCCTGCGGGGGCCAGCGTAGGGCTGATCCCGCTGCCTGAGATGGGGCAGAGGCCGCTCCAGTGCCAGGGGAGATGCGCTGGCCATGCATGGCAGGGCCATCGGGGAAGGCCTTTCCACTTCCCACCAACATGTGGGCCCTATTAGGAATCCCGCGCAGCTGTGGGGGGCCCATCCCCAGCGCTGGGAGCCCTGTCCCCAGCGCGAGGGTTGGGGAACCAGGCGGTGAGCAGCCCCCTTCCAGAGAGGCTGTTCCTGACTGCCGGGTGCCATCCGACCACTGGCTGGCTGGGCTGCTGCTGCTCGGATGGGCCGGGTACATTGCCGTGGTGCTTCCCCGGTGCGTGGGCAGGTTGGGAGCATCGCGGCGATGCGGTCTGGGTGCACAGGCCAGCTGGGGACAGCAAGGAGATGTCACCCGGGTGCACGGTCAGACTGGGGACGGCGGGGAGGTGTCACCCAGGTGCACGGTCAGACTGGGGCACTGGGGGATGCCAGCTGGGTGCAGAGGCCGACTGAGGGCATCGGGGCAATGCTGCCCAGGGGGCATGGGGGATGCCAGCCAGACACGCTGGGGACGTCAGCGCGATGCAGCGCAGCAGGGCTGGGAGGAGCTGCCGCGTGACAGGTCCCGGCTCCCGCAAGGCAGCAAGGCTCGGCAGCAGCCGGAACCCGCGCGCTGCCACCCCTCTGCAGCTGCACAGCAGGGCACAGCGGGCACAGGCCTCCCCCACGGCCGTGTGCTGCGTGCAGGGACAGGCTGGGACGCGGKGCCGGCGTGCCACGGGCCAGCACCAGCCGCTGCCGGGGGTTCCGTGCACTGCCCCGTCCCACCGCGCCGTGTGACGGGGGGAGCCGCGCTCCCCGGGGGCTGGTCCCCGTGCCCAAGGCAGCGCCGCTCGCGCAGGAGCCTCGCGCCAGCGCTACGCACCCGGGCCCCGTGGCCACAGAGGCCAGCAGCGCGTGGGGCGGCGCGCCACGGCGATGTGTGGGGCAATGCGTGGCAGCAGGGCACGGCCGGGACTGGCCCGCGGCTCCTGAGCAGGGCCCCTGGGCGCCGGGGCCCACACGAAGCCACGGTGCGGGGCACTGTGGCAGCATGTGCGCAGTGCTGGGGGCACCTGGCCAAGAGAGGGCTGGGGGATGTTCAAGGGGGTTGGGAATCTCCTTCCTATCACATCCTTTTTCCTTCCCACTTTCAGATGAAACCTGCCCACACGCTGACAGCAACCCAGCCAAAATGCTTTGCCACTGTGGCCAAAACGCACCACTTTTGCCCGCTCCTCGGGTATTTTCAGCCCAGAGCTGCCCGCCACTGCTGCCCTGTCGCACTTCAACCCCAAAGCTCCCACATGCTGCCCTGTCCCCAGCACAGCGCGGCACACGGGCACCCCCTCACCACAGAGGTCCTCTCACTGTCCCCTCATCCCGGGCGCGTTGCTGCGCCGTGGCCCCGCAGTGCTGGCGGCCGGGGCGGCCCGCGGGGCGCAGGGCAGCGCCACGGGACCAGGGGCCGCAGGAGCCTGGGTGCCCCAGGGGTCCGCAGGGCCCCGTCACGGCTGCGGCCTGCGGGGAGCAGGGGGCTGGGGGCGCCGAGCTGGCCCTGCAGACGCCGAGCTGGGGCTGGCGGCTCCGTCCCGTGCCCGGGCAGGCTCGGGAGCCCCGTGGCAGGGGCAGGCAGGGGCAGCCCAGCCTGGCCGGGAGCCAAGCCCCCAGTTATTTATTTTTACACATTGTACTGCGACTCCTGTTTTCTACTTTTTACCTTTTGTATCGTGTCTTGCTGAGCTGCATGTATTGGGCGCTGCTCGTAGGCCTGCACACCGGACCGCTCAGCACGGCCTGGACCCAAGTGCCAACTTCTCAAAGAAATGCCTTAATAAACCACACTTGTTTGTACGTAGATGAGCATGCTGTGCACCTCGTGCTACGTCCATGCCAGCCTCAGGGCTCCGCGTGCGTCCCGCGGTGTCCCACACCCCACGGGGGCTTTGGAGAGCAGCAGGATGACGCCATTCTCCCCAGCGCGGCCCACACTGGGCGCTCCCGTGCAGGGGCCGGACTCRCCCCGTCTGCCGGAGCCACGCGGGAAGCCCAGGGCGCGCAGGGCAGCGGGCCCAGAGGTCCCGCTCCGTCTGWGACCCCACGGGGCTCCCGCTCTACGCCCGGCCTGCAGCACAGCCAGCAGCAGATGCTCGTTAGAGTAATTAGCTGTGTCACAGACCCCTAATCTTTGCCGGCCAGACAGATCTAGCAAATAATCTCTGCGCATTTCATCCCACTTAAAAGCCCTTGCTCCAAGCTGCATCCAGCTGGGCAGCCGGGGGGGCCGCGGTGCTCCAGCTGCGCTGAGGCCTGGCCACCACAGAGGAGAGCGGAGCGGAGCGGAGCAGAGCGGAGCAGAGCAGAGCAGAGCAGAGCAGAGCAGAGCAGAGCAGAGCAGAGCAGAGCGAGCGCCCGGGCCTCACGCAGCCGCCGGGCCGGGGCTGCCCGGCGCCGGTGTCGGGATGGAGTGCGGGGCACCGGGGGCAGTGCAGAGGAGCCGCGGGAGCAGC